>NC_081343.1:25775709-25791266 GCF_029784015.1 Lycium ferocissimum
CACCCATATTCATCTATATCAACACATAAACTGTCTCATCTCTTTTTTAAAATAAGTTGAACTTCCCTATGTTAACTCTACTTAGGATCATAGTCAATAAACTAACAAAGCATTCAAGAAAGAAGGAGGGGAAAGGGATTTTCAAAGTATTTCACACACACTTCCTTATGGTAAACATAGAACCTTAAGATCACATGAACAAGCAAAACCAATAGGTGGTTCAAGAAGCCTACCTCTTAAATGAATTTCACCATAACATTTACACTAATTCCTACTGTGTTTGTATCAAATAAAGCACATGTTAAGCATAGAACTGTCACACCCCAACTTTTGATAGGGCATGATGGGCACCCGACCCTTACTTAGGGCCGAGCGAACCCGCTGATCCTCGTGATACTCGCCAATCTTAATGACTTTAAATCATGAAATGAATGCATAATGTGAGCTTTTCAAAAAAACATGCTTTTCGTCTTCTCAAATCAAGTAAAATCTATAATCATATGAAATCAGAACATAATGCATAATGATACATCGCTTACGTAGCCGCTTACAAGACCGACATGTTATATACGTGACTCGTCCGCAAAGTCTCTAACATAAATCAAGATACCATAACATAGATACTCGACTCGGCCGGCCTCTCGGAAGGAAATGAAGCTCGCCGATCCAACCGGAACATCTTCTACTAATATCCTCTACTCTCATCCCTTACATCTGCGTGGCATGAAACGCAGCCCAGAAAGAGTGGGGTCAAGATTTTTAATATGTACCGAGCATGTAAAGCATGAAATATAGTAAACGAGGATCATACCGAAATAAAGTATAGAAAATCATGGCTTGCTCAAACATAAACCATGCTTGTCAATATCATATCCAATTCATTATGGGACTTAGAAACATAATTAGGTAATCATCTTGTACATATGACTATATATATATATATATATATATATATAACGTGTCCCGGCCCTCTGATGAGGACGCAAGGAATAATGCAAGCTGAGCGCACGAATACATGCCACGGCCGGGACGCGGTGGAAAGAAGTAATAACGACTCGCACGAGCGGAGTAATGAGAAACCATATGCATATAAATCATCTTTAAGACTCGATAGATAAGTAGACAAATCAACGCTCGAGTATCAAACGATAGTGATGTTAAATCCGTTCTAAATGCCATTAGGACTACGTTAAAGAGAATCTTAGAGATCATAGACATGTATCAAACCAATGCGAGCCCCATGAAAGTTACTGCATTACTCGTATGGAATCTTCTACGAACGTATCGAAGCGATCCGAGCCCGTCTATGAAAGTTAGGGACCTTATTCGACATAGTATCCTTTAGGAACAAATTTTTTTTATGCAACATGTACTATCCAATCATGCAAAAGACTCAAGGCAACAGCTCGACTATATTGAGAGTGCGAATATCAAGAAGTGAATAAGAATCATAGACATGCTCGGATCTTAGAAATAGAGTTACCCCGAAGCTCGTATCATATCATATCTTACTTACATCTAAGACATGCCAAAAGAAAGAAAGAATAGGCTTTACATACCTTGTCCGCTTCCTAAGCTAATCAGAACTTAAGTCTCGGGCTTCCCAAGATCTACAACAACGTCATTAGATACCAAACATTAGCTATAGGTACTTAGGAATTCAATCCCAAACTAGCACCTTATTTACGTAAATTTAAGCGAGCTTCCTTTTATAATTGACAAACCCCGAGAATTCAACTCGGCCAAATCATCAACAACAATACCAACAATTAATTCAAAACGCATTCTAGCGTTAGCAACTCTCCTCTACATAATTCGACGGCATTTCAATTACATTCAAATCAATCACATACAACACAACCCGCCATCTTCCAAACTCAATACGAACAACAACAACACATTCTCTTTTCCAAATTCATGAACTATATCAACAATCCACACGTTAACAACTTCATTCTCATAATACAAGAAACTATATTAAAATCACATTAGCTTCCAAAACAGCCCACAAACGATTACAACTTCAACTTGAATCATTAAATCTTCATTTTTACTATAGAATCCACAACAACAACAACCAAAGATACTAAATAAATTTGTTCACCATGTCATACAAAACGGCCCATACGGCTACCACCCAACACATAAAATTTCATGAATTTCATCCATTTCTACATACTACAACACGCATAAACCATCCATGACACATGTAAAAGGAGATTAAACCTTACCTTTACCCCCTTAACTTTCACCAACTTGACAGTGGTTTGTGACTATGCGAAACGAATGGTTTGATTGCTCCAACAACTACTCCACGTTAATAAGGACCTCTCAATTGGTTGAAAAGCTAGAAGAAAATTATATTTCTTGATCAATTCTCGTGGCACCAAGTTCGGCTGGGCTATGGCCGAAAGTCTCCAAGTTTCTCTCCATGCTTCTCCAAGTTTCTAAAGTTGAAAATGATGAATAATTATCTTGCTTGGTCATCTCTTGTCTATATATATATATATATATATGGCTCCTACAAATACGAGGTGGACACATGCCCCACTCATGGCTTAAGGCAATTAAAATTAGCCAACCCATGGGTGGGGGGCCCACACCAACCTCACGGCCACTTGGCCTTTTCATGAAATAATTTTTCCAACTTCTAGCCCCTAATTTTCCTTAATATTTCCATACCATAAAATTTATGAGCAACTTGTGCATTAAACAAAATCGAAAAATAGCCTTGTCCTTAACTTGTCGCAACTAGCTTAAAATATTCCAACGTACAAAATACGGGATATAACATCCTTCCCCCCTTTAGAACATTCGTCCTCGAATGTTAAACTAGTCTCATAAGGTCTTATAAGGATCTCAGGGGGGGGGGGTTCCCGTTATTACTATAACATGCAGTCTCATCTATCAATTATATTTCTTCTTTATCTCCTCTTCAGCTTCTCAAATCATCTCCTCCCTGTTATTGTTCCGACACAATACCTTAACAGAAGCCACGTCTTTGATACGCAATCTTCTTGCCTGACGATCCAGTATAGCCACAGGGTTCTCCTCGTACGATAGCTCTTCCGTTACCTGGACATCATCCACAGAGAATACCCTAGAAGAGTCACCAATGCATTTGCGAAGCATAGACACATGAAATACTGGGTGTACCGTTTCCAAATCAAAGGGTAGGCCTAATTCATTGGCAACCTTGCCTACCTTACGAAAAATGTAATAAGGTCCAATATATCTCGGGCTAAGCTTCTCCTTCATGTCGAATCTCATTACACCTTTCATGGGCGATATCTTCAAGAATACCCACTCGCCAATCTGGAGCCCTAAGTGTCGACGTCGATTATTTGCATACAACTTCTATCGACTCTGAGCTGTTAATAACCTTTCCCGAACAATTTTTACCTTATCAATGGCTTGCTGAATCATATCTGGGCCGAATAACTTAGTTTTCGCCTCTCTTATCTTACAACCGGTATCGGGATAGATCTTTGGTTCAACCATAGCCATGTCCTGTTTGTCCTCAGTACTAATTCTATCTCAGTAATTTAGCTTAAACCATCTTTACATCTTTCCTTAATGCACCCAGAATCTTGTAACCATATTGTTATTACTGAATCCAGACTTTTCTCATTAAGTATTTGCTTGGTCTCATCCCTAGCATAAATATTCATAGGTAATATAACTACCCTTGTACGATTTGTATAAAGTATATTCAATCTTATTCACGATCTTTCCTTTTCCTGGTTCATGCTACTTCACATATCCCCCTCCGTACCAATATTCGCTTATAGCCTATTTTGTCATACTCCTTTCCCTTCCGTTATTCACTCCTTTGATTTTCTCACTTCCTATTATAGGGGGTTTTCTATCTTTCTCCCTTGCTACTTATAGGTCACAGTATCATTAGCGAACAACTCTATTGCCCATATCTTAGCCTCTAATCCAGCATAGCAGTATTATCTTTCACGATGTCTCTTTAAGTTACTCGTTACCATTCTCTTGTCGTATTCTCTCCTTTTTATAAGCACCTACTTTCCAATGCCATATCATTCACGGCATTTACAAATAATTCCCAGCACTATCTCAATTACCATCCTAACTTCTACCCCTTTATTGCTGGCTTTTAGATCTTACTAACTTGTCTCAGCAAGGAATCTTACCTGTAGCCCAAGCATCCGTATCAAATATATTGTAGTGTCGATTGTCTCCATCTTACACTTGCATCTCTCGCACCCGCTTCTCCCTTAAGGGTGTACTTATACTATTACCCGATTATACTTTGCCCTATGTCCCTATTTCCAATCTCAATTAGGCGGCACTTTTATTCCGACATTTTGATCCCCTTGCCTTCCATCTACTCACTTTCTTTCTTTTCCAAATATCGTTGTATTAGAACTTTCCAAGCTTAACCTGTAGTGAAAACAAAGATCAGCTTGCCTTGTAATATTTGTGCCATTTATATATATTTTTTTCACTTGAACTTCGTTATCCTGTCCGATTAATGCCTTCCATATACCGCCACGTTGGTTGCCGGAATACACATATCCGCTGATATAGCCATGTACGGGATATCATGTGCATACCTATATATAATTGCTACTATCCTGCTTACAAAATATTTCCAAACGTTATTCAACTTACCCTGTGTCTAGAGCTGTGATGCACCTTCTTTCTCTTCACTGGTTTAGTCTGCCTCGTCCTATGTGATCTCTTAAGGTTTCCGCCCACTCTGTACACTCTAATTTTCCTTAGGCTACTCTAGCTTTCCATTTGGTTCTCCTGTGTCTGACTTTATAGGATTTTTTGTTCACTTCCCAGGGGGTCACCCATCCTAAAATTTCTCTCACTCCAGCACACTTAACCTTAGAACTCCGATGAAATACGAGGCTTTAATACTAGTATGATAGCGTCCACCTCACTGCATGACCTTTGTCACATCATCTGGAGTAAGTTGAAGTCTTAACAGATTTAGAAACGTTCTCATAACACATCTCCCTCTAAATTAGAAAGGGTCTCTTACTCTTCTGACTCCACAATTACTATTTTAGCCCTTTTTCAATCCTCAATATTCACTTTTCACCTATGGATATGACTACTTCCCGTCCTAGACTTCCAGATTCCCAAAGGTGATGAACACACCTCATCGCCGTTACTTATAAATACTTGGTTATCGGCCTTTGGATTTCTGCTCTCATTTTACCTCGTTCCTCATCCTTTCTATAACCGAGTCTTTCACAGTCCCGTCACTTATAGTACTCGTATCCTTGGCTACACATGTCATGATCTATTACTACACTGTTATCTCGCTTTCTTCTTATTTCCTTCTTACAATTACCCTTTCTTTTCTTACACTCGCTATCATTTCCATTATTATATAACCCTTATTCCAAACTTCCCCTACAGAACTTGATAAGCCTTCCTTATTCGTTCTATAGCTCGCTTTTCCGTTTCACACTTGCCTTTATACTCTAGCTACATAGATCACACCATAGCTTTGGCCACCTTCTCACTCGGCTTTACTTATTTTCATAACAATCCCCATTATATTCACATTATATCTTATTCGTAATCAACCCTATAATATAACACTTCTTAATCCTTTACCCTTTCTGATCAACTTTATCCTTAATATCTCATAAGCTGTCTTATCAATACATTCATATCCGTCACAATTCTTTTCCTCTGTACTCTTGTCTTAATCATACTATTACTTCTTTTAACTATAAGCTCGTCATAATTCATTCCTGCTTATCAATTCAGTCGGTACCTTAAATAACACTCCATCAAGATTTACCAGCCCTTTTCTAAATCATCTCTTAGGATTACAAGCCCTCTCCAAATTCTTTTACCATATCGATATCGACCTTCTAATTATTATTCCTCAATTCAGCAATTAACTTCTTTCTCGATGTCAGCTGTACTCGTAGCTTAGTAAAATCTTATCATTATTATTAGCACGACCTTCCAAGACATATTACAAACCTATATCTCATTCTCTCTTTATTTCTAGGAAAGTTTTGGCAGAGTTTCCTCTGTAATTGTTACTATCTCAAAACCTGCACGCAGGAAATGCCAACAATGCCTCACAGGGCCAACATATGTATATCACAGCCACACAGGGCTCCCAATATCAACAACAGTACGGAAATGATGACCATACTTCGTATGCCCAACTCAAACTGCACCTGTTACACTTTCTTGTTTACTTTTCCTTTTAATCTTCAACTTTTATTTCAATCGTACTTCAATATCTTACCCGACATATATCTTTCATACCTTTGCTTACCTGCGTGCTTTGTAACTCCCAATATCGCTAGTCACTTTCTTCTGTCGATGCCATTCTTCTGTTGAAATCAAAGGTTAGTATAAGGAATCTCATTCCCTATGACTTGGCTCTATGGCGCGATCTCAGATGTGAAAGAAGAGTAACAACCCTAGATGCCCCGTAGCCTCCTGTTTATAAATGTGGCGCGCTTCACACCATAAACAGGACTCTATTGGACACGACTTTGCAGACAACCCCTAGGACGAACTGCTCTGATACCAATTTATCATACCCCAACTTTTGATAGGGCATGATGGGCACCCGACCCTTACTTAGGGCCGAGCGAACCCGCTGATCCTCGTGATACTCATAATCTTACTGGACTCTTAAATCATGAAATGAATGCATAATGTGAGCTTTTCAAAAAAACATGCTTTTCGTCCTTCTCAAATCAAGTAAAATCTATAATCATATGAAATCTGTAACATAATGCATAATGATACATCGGCTTACAGAGCCGCTTACAAGACTGACATGTTATATACATGACTCGTCGTCGCAAAGTCTCTAACGTAAATCAAGATACCATAACATAGATACTCGACTCGGCGCACTCTTAAGGAAATGGAGCTCGCCAATCCACCGGAACATCTTCTACTAATATCCTCTACTCATCCGTATACACCAAATATGGCATGAAACGCAGCCCCCGAAGAAAGCGGGGTCGATTTTAATATGTACTGAGCATGTAAAGCATGAAATACAGTAAACAGGATCATATTGAAATAAGGAGTATAGAAAATCATAAGGCTTGCCTCTGAAACATAAACCATGCTTGTCAATATCATATCCAATTCATTATGGGACTTAGAAACATAATTAGGTAATCATCTTGTACATATGCCTATATATATATATATATAACGTGTCTCGGCCCTCTAGTGAGGGACTCGGTAAATAAAATCATCATATATATGTACATATAACGTGCCCCAGCCCTCTAGTGAGGGACGCGGTGAATGAAGTCATCATATGCCATCCTGGCCACCTCCCCCATATCATCATATACATATACATATAACGTGCCCCGGCCCTCTAGTGAGGGACGTGGTGAATAATGCAGTGGAGTTGTGCACGAATACATGCCCCGGCCCGGACGCAAGAAAGAAGTAATAACAGCTCGCACGAGCAGAGTAATGAGAAACCATATGCATATAAATCATCTTTTAAGACTCGATAGATAAGTAGACAAATCAACGCTCGAGTATCAAACGATAGTCATGTTAAATCCGTTCTAAATGCCATTAGGACTACGTTAAAGAGAATCTTAGAGATCATAGACATGTATCAAACCAATCCAAGCCCGCCCATGAAAGTTACGGGCATTACTCATATGGAATCTTCTACGAACGTATCGAAGCGATCCGAGCCCGTCTATGAAAGTTAGGGACCTTATTCGACATAGAATCCTTTAGGAACAAAATTTTTTTATGCAACATTTACTATCCAATCATGCAAAAGACTCAAGGCAACAGCTCGACTATATTGAGAGTGCGAATATCAAGAAGTAAATAAGAATCGTAGACATGCTCGGATCTTAGGAATAGAGTTACCCCGAAGCTCGTATCATATCATATCTTACTTACATCTAAGACATGCCAAAAGAAAGAAAGAATAGGATTTACATACCTTGTCCGCTTCCTAAGCTAATCAGAACTTAAGTCTCGGGCTTCCCAAGATCTACAACAACGTCATTAGATACCAAACATTAGCTATAGGTACTTAGGAATTCAATCCCAAGCTAGCACTTTATTTACAGAAATTTGGGCAGCACTTCCTTTATAAATTCAACAAACCCCAAGAATTCAACTCGGCCAAATCATCAACAACAATACCAACAACTAATTCAAAACTCATTCTAGCGTTAGCAACTCTCTTCTACATAATTCGACGGCATTTCAATTACATTCAAATCAATCACATACAACACAACCCGCCATCTTCCAAACTCAATACGAACAACAACAACACATTCCTCTTTTCCAAATTCATGAACTATATCAACAATCCACACGTTAACAACTTCATTCTCATAATTACAAGAAACTATATTAAAATCACATTAGCTTCCAAAACAGCCCACAAACGATTACAACTTCAACTTGAATCATTAAATCTTCATTTTTACTATAGAATCCACAACAACAACAACCAAAGATACTAAATAAATTTGTTCACCATGTCATACAAAACAGCCCATACGGCTACCACCCAACACATAAAATTTCATGAATTTCATCCATTTCTACATACTACAACACGCATAAACCATCCATGACACATGTAAAAGGAGATTAAACCTTACCTTTACCCCTTAACTTCTCAACTTGGCTAGGGTTTGTGACTTGCAAGAACGAATGGTTTGATTGATCCAACAACTACTCTATGTTAATAAGGACCTCTCAATTGGTTGAAAAGCTAGAAGAAAATTATTTTTCTTGATCAATTCTCATGGCACCAAGTTCGGCTGGGCTATGGCCGAAAGTCTCCAAGTTTCTCTCCATGCTTCTCCAAGTTTCTAATGTTGAAAATGATGAATAATTATCTTTCTTGGTCATCTCTTGTCTATATATATATATGGCTCCTACAAATACAAGGTGGACACATGCCCCACTCATGGCTTAAGGCAATTAAAATTAGCCAACCATGGGTGGGGGGCCCACACCAACCTCACGGCTACTTGGCCTTTTCATGAAATAATTTTTCCAACTTCTAGCCCCTAATTTTCCTTAATATTTTCATACCAATAAAATTCATGAGCAAGTTGTGCATTAAACAAAATCGGAAAATAGCCTTGTCCTTAACTTGTCGCAACTAGCTTAAAATATTCCAACGTACAAAATACGGGATATAACAAGAACCAAATAAGGCATACTTAGCAAATAAGCACCATCAGATATCAAAACACATCTAACTTGTAAACATACTTAAACTAGGCAGAATACTAAATAACAAAAAGAAATGAAATGAATTAAGGTTTACCTTTTGTGTACGCAGCCAAGAAAAGAACGGATTTGGGAGCTTCTGTGCTTCCAAACCTCAGCAACCCAGCCACACATGAAAAATAAATGAAGTAAGGACCAATATTTTAACTAACAAAACCCCAACTATTCAGTCTAGGTTTTAAAATTCTTTTACTAAGAAGTTTTTTTTTTTTTTCGAAAAATCTGAGTTTTTCAACTTCTTTTACTCTCAAATTTCTCTATTTTTTTCTTCTATTTTTTCACCTTCCAAATTTGTTTTTGCAAGAGGGTGTTCGACTGAAACTAACAACAATGATGTGGATAAAAATCCTTTCCACAATCAAACCCAATAAACAACAAATCAACGACCTAGATCTAAGGTAAGCCAACAAACGGTCAGATTTGACCCTTTTTGGGTCGATCTGACCCGATGAACATGAACCACTAGCAAAAACGCAAGTAAAATAAACTTTAAAGCAAAAGATGATGCTGATTTTGACTAAAATCTGAAAATAGAGGATAAATAAAGGATTTATACCATATTCCGGTAAGAGAGAATCATGGAATCGAGTGAATCTTTTGATATTTAGACTCGGTCTAAATTTCGAATTTAATTAAATGGGGCCTTATAAGTTCATGTATACACCAAGTGTATACATATATATACCTTGTATATATATATATATATATATACACACTTGGTGTATACATAAGTATATCTAATACCTAAAAACAAATAATTGAAATTAAAGATGTTTTTAAAAATTATGCCGTAATTATTTTACTAAAATAATTTTTAAAAGTCGGTCAAATTGTTAATGGGCCTATAGAGGCCTTAATTAATTAGCCTAGCATAATTATTTCAATTATGGCCCTTTTAACAAACTTTGGAAATTAAATTAAACCTATTATTTCAAATAAAAGGTTAACAGGCTGATTTTGCAAAACAACTCTAATTTCTTAGAATTATGAACTGATTAAATTAATTATGGCCAAGGTAAAAATATATCTATATAAAAGGATCAATTTTTATGTAATTATCACTTACTTAATTAATTATCCTAGTTAAAACACTTAAGGGCTAAGTTTAAAAGGTTAAATAGCTAATTACTTAAATTATTTAAATTATTCAAACTTTTCAAAGATAAAATAAAAAGAAAGAATTATTTGAAAATTTTTGATAATTTTAAATAATTAAATAAGAACCCTTCCTCTCTCTCTCTTTTTCTTTTTTAATTAAATTTAACAAAATCTCATAAAATATCCTGAAAATACTCATTAATTTCTAAATAAAATTTATGATGCATGAAAATTTTTTTTTTGCTAATTTAAGGAAAATAAATATTGATCTGGACAATTTATAAAAATCATTTAAGGCTTTTAAAAAATGCTCAGCTTATTTATTTATTATCCGGGGATTCTGAGTGATTGAAATAAATTACGGGAGGTTAAAAATTAGGTGTCAACACTGACTGATAACCACCCTTAGAGGAATGCAAACCACCGCGGCCCGACTGAGCACCGCCTCAGCTGAAGAACCACCTCGGCTACCAGAAGATGCCGGAGTCCTAGGGGTCTAGAATCCGGAACCATGCTAGGTCTCACCCTGCCTCGATCAGGTGTACTCTCTCACGATATGTCCAGGATCTCCATAAACAAAGTCTATCCATTATCGAATTCTAAGTTAGAAATGAGGAGCAATGATATCCATGTTGCTATACAATTGTTCGAATCAAAATCAACTCAGTAAAAGGGGAAACATGGGCCCACAATGGTAAAATGGGTATTTCAAGGATGGAATAGGTAATCCAACGTTCTAGAAGTTCAATTCTACTCCCCAATTGCTAAATTATCTCAAGAATTGGTCAATTTCATCTTTCAAGTCAAAATCCCCAATTTGGGTATAAACCCTAATTTTCAATCCTTCAATTTTTCAACTATAGTGGAAGATTCAATCCTATTGGTTACTAATTCAACAAATTCCATGCTTAGATTAGTCAAATTTATCAACAATTCTCATATTGGAAGACTAAATATCAATTAATGAAGCAAGAGTCAAAACCCATCTTTTTCCTTAAGTTCTATGGACTTTCTATCATGGATTCATGTTTAAGAACGGTAAATGAATGAAATCAAGGTTAGAGAACTTACCCCCTAGAGAAATCTGCTTAGAACCTCTTCAATTCACCTTAAAGGCACTTAGGAACAATAAATATAGGAATAGGAAATGAAGGGTTTAACTTAGCATTAAATAGGGTTCTGGTCTACGTCTCCCGCTACACCAATAGTGGGACCGCTACAGGGGGTCCACTACTGCGACTTCCTGACCACCATAGCGTGTCGTCACAGCGAAACCACTCAACTCCCCATAGTGGACCAGGTCTCACTGAGGCGGGTCCGCTATAGCGCATAGGACTCGCTGCGGTGAGGTAACAGACACCAGCAGAAATGCTAGTTTTTCACCAACTCAATCCCAAAACCCGACAATCACTCGGGACCTCCTAGATGCAAACTAGATATGCAAACACACATAAAAATGCGCTACAGACTTACTCATGGTCTCGAAATTTCCATCGGAGGTCTATTTGATCGGGTCAGCAACCAATGACCAAGGACCAACTTTCCAACCAATAACCCAAAACGCTCCCGAGTGCCTCGAGAATCGAACTAAACATCCCACCAAGTCGTAATCGACCATCCGAATCTCCGAAATAGGTGAATTCTTGAAAAAGGTCTGTTTAACCAAAAGTCAACTATCGATCAACCATTTTTCATTTTAAGGCTCAATTTTGCATAAGTCATCGACTACCTCGACAATCATGCCACCCATCCCCGCGAGTCAAAATCGAACAAATAGAGCTCGGGGAAGGGTCAATAGGTGTAAATGGGTCAAAAGCACTATAACGAGAAAACAGATCGTTACATCAAATACTAATTAAACAATCTCTAATCCTCGAGCTATAAGAAAAAAAATGGGAAAAAGTACTCGAGTCAGCAAACAACTGTGGATATCTGGAATGCATATCGGACTTGGTCTCCTATGTGGCCTCCTCAACAGGACAGTGCTTCCATTGCATCTTAACAGAAGCTAAGCTATTTCCTTAGACCTCAACTTCCTCACCTGCCTATCCAAGATTGCTATAGGCTCCTCCTCATATGACAGATTCTCATCAAGCTGCATAGAATCCCAACGAATGATATAAGACCCGTCTGAATGGTACCCCTTCAAAGATAGAAACATGGAACACCGAATGAACACCTGACAAGCCTGGTGGAGAGGCTAACTCATAAGCAATATCACCAACATAACGGAGAATCTCAAATGGACCAATGTACCTTGGTATTAACTTTCCTCTTTTCCCAAATCGCATAACACTCTTCATGGGTAAAATCTTCAGAAGAACCTGCTCACCCTCCATAAACTCTAAATCTTGTCGGTCCGCATACATCTTTTGCTTATTCTGAGCTGCCAGAAGCTTTTCCTGAATAAGCTTCACTTTTTCCAAGGACTCCATCAGCAAATCTACACCCCAAGGTCAAACCTCAAAAGCATCAAATCACCCAACAAGAGAACGACACCTCCTACCATACAGGATACATCTTAGTCGTCCTCGGATGAATGGAATATCGAGAGATATGGGCCTCAGTCAAAATCAAATGAATTAAATCATCAACACGAGGAATGTACACGTGCCACTTAATCCTCAAAGTACCCTCTGAATCAATCATGGCCTTCTTAGCCTAACCCCTCAGAACCCTATCTCGAATCTTTCTCAACTGAGCATCCTCAAACTGATGAGTCCTGATCTAATATAATAAGAATGATCTAGCCTCTACACAAGCCAAAACTCTGCCTAGGACTAAAATATCAAGACGAACGAAACAGTTGGCTAGAGTCTGAACCTCCATGGCCAACAGACGCTCGAAAACTATCAAACGAGCTAAACTCCCCATACTCACTGCCTTGCGACTCAAGGCATCAGCAATAACATTGACTTTCCTTGGATGATAAAGAATAGAGAAGTCATAGTCCTTTAGTAGCTCCATCCATCTAAGACTGCCTGGAATTAAGATCTCATTGGGTAAACACATGCTGAAGGCTATGGTGATCGGTGAAAACCTCACAATAGACACCATACAAGTAATACCTCCAAATCTTCAAAGAAAAGACCACGGTCAACAACTCCAAATCATGGGTAGGGTAATTCTTCTCATAGATATTCAAATGACGGGAAGCATAGGCTATCACTGTACCTTTCTGCATCAACACAACTCCCAAACCCATACGGGATGCTGTTACACCTTGGAATTTCGTGTCGCTCGCATTATGAACATGTCAATGTGAACCTAAAGTGGACATGAAGCCCTTTTAAGGCGAAGAAGGATGTTTGATGATTCTAATTAAGATTCCAAAGGCATTTGAGGCTAAAGAAGTAAGTTCGTCGGAAAAAGTTAAGGTTAAGCCATGTTTTGGGAAATTTCATACTATATGAGCTATGCATTGCCTAGCAACACCCTGAGGAGGAGATATGAGGTCCCTTAGTTGGTTAATGAAGTATTATATAAGTGTCAATAAGGTTCAATAAGGATTGGAGGTTGAACAAATCGACGCGAGGAAGTTTCAAAAAATGTTAGGTTGTACGACCACTTATACGGACCGTATAAGTTATACGGCCCGTATAATGGTCCGTATAACCAGTCCAGTGAAGGATAAAATATGGTGGGATTATACAGTCCCTTTATACGGACCGTATAAGTTGTATGGACCATATAAGTTATACGGACCATATAATGATCCGTATAATCGGATCGGGCCAGCTTTTAATTTTTTTTTATATATGGACGACCCTTGTTCATTTATTTTATTTCCAATATTTCCCAAAGCCCTAAAAGCTCTAGAACCTTCCTCCAAGAATATCCACGCAACCCAAGAGAGATCATAGATCAAATAGCAAGAATCAAATGATCCAAGTGTTGGAAGGCTCACTAGGGTTTGTAGAACTCAAGATTTTCTTTGGTATTGAAGTTGGGGTTTTACTCAAGTGGATGATTTGATTCAAAGCTTGATCTTGTGTGATAAAAGGTTAGTTTTCATGTCTACTTCATGTGGTTAAGCATGCTTAGTTATTGAACAACTTGGGTGAAGGGAGAAAGTAGAAGATGAAGTTCAAATATGGAATTCAGGATATTTTGAGTAGCAACTTACCTTGGGTTATCATTGTTAGAATGTTATGATTATAATCTCATTATGAAGGCTAATAACGATGACAAGAAAGTGTTGTGTACGATTGTGTAAAGGGTTGTTGTGAAGTTGTTGATATAAGTTGAATGTGAGAATGAATTTTGAGACCTAATGAAATATGACTACTTGATTATGATATTGTGGATGTTATTATAGTTGTTTTGCAATATGATGGAAGTCGATAAAATAGGGGAAATGCTGCCCAATTTTTGCTAGCTCATGAATTATTCTAGTTTGAAATTAAAAGTGTCTTTAAGGCTTAACCTTAGTATGATCCTTCTAAATGTAGATCTTGTGAACGTGGAAGGAGAACATTAAGCGATTAAGGAGACGTTAAGGTATGTTAAGGCTATTCCTTCTTCATTTTGGCATGATCCTATGTTATGAGCCAACAAGTGATTAAATAAGCTTCCATATTACTCCACTCTTAGAAGCATTAGGAGTATTTTAGTCTTTGATGTCCCTACACCCCGCATGATTATTCCTTCTGTTCATGGGCCTTGAGTTTACTTATGTTGATGATGTTAGCTCAAAAGTTGTCCATCGGAGGTAATATGACCTTATGTGACTCCAAGAGTTCTATGTATGCATTTCAGTTATGTATTACACTTATATACATATGCATGTTGTCCCAATGACCAGAAGGCATTATATATGCATATATTATATGTACATGGGGTATGGGAAAAAGGATAGGCGTTATATACGCATTACCACCTGATCAGCTGGTGCACCTTGATGATGATATATGGATCGGGCCGTACATTCCTCGGCATTATTAGATGATATATGGATCAGGTCGTACATTCCTCGGCACTATTATCTGGGATATGGATCGGACTGGACTTTCCTCGGCATTATGACCTATATTTATATACATGAGCATAATTATCATTGAGAGCATGCAGATTATGTGTCCATAGAGGCATTGTCAGTTATATAGATAATTGTTCATACGAATCTATGCAAACAGTCAGTTAGCTTTGAGTTTCAGATTCCGTTCATGATTCTTGTGCTTATACTTATG
>NC_081343.1:25791366-25883752 GCF_029784015.1 Lycium ferocissimum
CTTTTTCCAAGCCGCCCCGCCCCGTGCACCGGCCGGGAGTGCGGACCCGCGTTATTTACTGAAGTAGCCGCCCAAGCTCACGGCTAGGCCGGTGTGTCGATCGCATGGTTGGTAGTTCGAGGCTTAAGACTTTCCTCGGATTAGACCCTCCAGAGTTTTCGGAGGTAAAGCAAAATATGGACCCCGTGACTTCATTAATGGTATGCAGAGGACCTTTAGGGTTATGCACGCGGATGAGGTCGAGTCTATGGAGTTGGTTTCGTATAGGCTTCGTGATATTATAGTACAGTGGTATCAGACTTGGAGCTATCTAGGGGAGAGAATGCCCCTCCAGCTGTTTAGCGAGAATTTTCAGATGCTTTTATTTGCCATTATTTACCTTCAGAAGTTCGACGAGCCCGAACAGATAGGTTTCTACGTATTGAGCATGGCAGTATGAGATTCCAGGAGTATTGTGTGTATTTTGATTCTATGGCCAGAAATGCCCCAGCCATGGTGGCTGAGATAGAGGACAGAGTCTACCATTTTGTGGCGGGTTTAGGGCCGCATTTGATATATGCTTGTGCGACTACCGCATTACAGTCGGGGCATGGATATCTCTCATATACAGCTTATGCACAGAATTTAGAGGACCGCAAGCATCAACGGAGGACAGAGCGTGACCGTGACTGGGCCATGGCAAGAGGGCCAGAACCTTAGATATCGGGGGTGAGTCCAGGGGAGGACAGAGACAGCAGTATCCCCAATATCCATTCCATTTGGTAGGGAGTGCACCTCCGCGATTTTCAGGTCCAAGATTTGATCGGTTTTTTTTATTCCGGAGCGGGTCAGAGTTTTAGAGCTTCGGCTTCTCAGCATAGATCGGAGTCAGGCCAGATGGGACCCCCTTGCTGCGGTGTGCCCAGTATGGCAAGTTACACGTAGGTCAGTGTCGGCTGGGATCGAATGTTTGTTATGCTTGTGGCCAGCCAGGCCATAGGATGCGACAGTGTCCGATGAGAGAGAGTGGGGGTATGGTTTAACCTACAAAGTCTATGGATGGTTCTTCTTCTGTAGTACGCCCTTCAAGGCAAGCTTTCCAGTCACCAACAGGACGAGGTAGAGGGAGGAGTGGAGCATCCAGCTCGGGCGGTCCTCAGCACCGCATATATGCACTAGCCGGTAGGCAGGATCGTGAGTCGTCTCCTGATATTGTCACAGGTATATTATCAGTCTCCTCCTATGATGTGTATGCACTAATTGACCCAAGTTCCACTTTATTAGATGTTACTCCATTTGTCGTCGACAAGTTTGGGATAGAACCTGAATCGACTAAACCGTTTGCGGTGTCGACACCAATTGGTGATCCAGTCATAGCTAGGCGATTATATCAAGGTTGTGTACTGATAGTTTGTAATCATCGTACCTTAGCTGATTTGATTGAGTTAGACATGATTGATTTCGATGTGATCATGGGAATGGATTGGTTGGCTTTTTATTACACTAATGTTGATTGCAGAACGAAGGTAGTTCGATTCCAGTTTCCGGGCGAGCCAGTCCTTTAGTGGAAGGGCAAGGCTGCTTCGCTGAGGGGAAGGTTTATTTCCTACCTGAAGGCAAGGAAGATGATTAGAAAGGGGTGCATTTATTACTTGGTTCGGGTTCAGGACGTACAAGCAATGTCACCGACCCTTCCTCACATTCCCCGTGGTTAATGAGTTCCCGTGTTGTTTCCGGATGAACTTCCAGCATTCGCCGGTAGCGAGAGATTGATTTCACTATCGATTTATTGCCGAATACTCACCAATATCTATTCCTCCTTACGAATGGCACCTCGCGGAGTTGAAAGAATGAAAAAGGAGCTTCGAGGGATTTACTCGAAAGGTTTTATTAGGCCCGTCACATCGGGGGAGCACCCGGTGATATTTGTAAAGAAGAAGGATGGCTCCTTGCGAATGTGTATTGATTATATGCAATTGAATAAGGTAATCGTGAAGAATAAGTATCCGCCTCCGAGGATAGATGATCTATTCGATCAGCTGCGAGGTGCCAAATATTTCTCGAAAATAGACTTGAGATCGGGATATCATCAGGTTAGGGTGAATGACGAAGACATTCCGAAGATGGCATTCCGGACCAGATATGGGCACTATGAGTTTCGTGTTATGTCATTCGGATTAACTAATGCTCCAACTGTATTCATGGACTTGATGAATCGCGTATTCAGGCCCTTCCTAGATCTGTTCGTGATTGTGTTTATAGATGATATTTTGGTTTATTCGCCGTCGGAGGCGGAACACACAGAACATTTACGAGCAGTTCCTTCGAGACAGAGAGTTGTATGCCAAGTTCTCCAAGTGTGAGTTCTGGTTGAACTCTGTGGCTTTTCTTGGCCACATTATTTCAGATGAAGGCCTTAGAGTGGATACTCAAAAGATTGAAGATGTAAAGAATTAGTCAAGGCCCACGACACCAATGGAGATACGTAGTTTTTTGGGTTTGGCTAGTTATTACAGAAGGTTCATAGAAGGTTTTTCTTCTCTTTCAACCCCGTTGACCAAGTTTTTCCGACTCGGAGAAATCGGCTAAATTCCACGGGGTAAGACGAGTGAGCGGAGTTTTAGGATATCAAGGACAAGTTGACCTCAGCACCCGTCCGACCTCATCACCTGTCTTGACTCTTCCATAAGGAATAGATGGCTATGTGATAGATTGTGATTCTTCGGGTATTGGTTTGGGGTGTGTATTGATGCAGCACGGTAAGGTTGTTGCTTATGCATCTAGGTAGTTGAAGAAGCACGAGAAGAATTATCCAACCCATGATCTCGAGTTGGCTGCAGTAATCCATGCTTTGAAATTGTGGAGACGTTATTTATACAGTGCCCATATTGATATCTATACTGATCACAAGAGCCTCCAGTATATCTTTAAGCAGAAGGACTTGAATTTACGTAGGAGGTGATGGCTAGAGCTGCTAAAGGATTATGATATTGACATTTTGTACCATCCTGGGAAGGCCAATGTAGTAGCTGATGCTCTTAGTCGTAAATCGATGGGTAGTTTGTCATATTTGCAACCAGGGAAGAGGGAGCTTGCCCGTGATGTTTGCCAGCTAGCTAGTTTGGGAGTCTGATTGATACACTCGGGTGATACAGGAGTTGCGGTCCAGGATACAGCAATGTCATCTTTGGTGGCGGAGATAAAGGACTTCTAATCCATTATCGGGACACAACTCCTCAAAAAGAACAGACACCCTTCGTGATCATAGGAGATGGAGTACTCAGGAATCGAGGTAGGTTATACGTTCCTAATGTTGCCGACCTTCGTCAATATGTTATGGGGGAAGCCCATTATGCTCGCTATTCTATCCATCTGGGTACAACAAAGATGTAGCATGATCTCAAGGAAGTTTATTGGTGGGATGGTATGAAAAGAGATGTAGCGGAGTTTGTCGCTCAATGTCCAAATTGTCAGTAAGTTAAAATAGAGCATCAGAAGCCTGGAGGATTATTACAGGCTATGGAGATCCCGACATGGAAATGGAAGCTAATTAATATGGATTTCATTACAGGTTTGCCCCGTACTCAACGGAAGCATGATTCAATATGGGTCATAGTTGATAGGCTCACAAAGTCAACTCATTTCCTACCCGTCGAACTACCTATTTGGTCGAAGATTATGCAAAGCTCTATCTTAAAAAAGAGATTGTATGACTTCACGTGTGTCCGCAGCCCATTATCTCGTATAGAGGGTACAAGTTCACGCCTAATTTTCGGAGATCTTTTAGGATGGATTGGGAACTCAAGTAAGTCTTAGTATCAAGCTTTTCATCCGCAGACCGATGGGCAAGCTGAATGAACTATACAAACCTTTAAGGATATGCTGAGAGCTTGTGTACTTGATTTTCAAGGTAGCTGGGATGACCATTTGCCTCTTATTGAATTTTCTTACAATAACAGTTACCATTCCAGTATCCAAGTGGTTCCTTATGACGCTTTGTATGGGCGAAGATGTAGGTCTCCTAAAGGATGGTTTGATGTTGGAGAAAATCAGTTAGTTGGCCTAGATTTGATACAACCAGCAGTTGAAAAAGTTAAAGTAATTTAGGAACGATTGCTAGCTGCTCGGAGTTGACAGAAATCCTATGCAGATAATCGACGACGCAAGTTAGAGTTCGAAGTAGGTGATTGGGTTTTCCAGAAAATTTCACCCATGAAAGGAGTGATGAGATTTGGCAAGAAAGGTAAGTTGAGCCCTCGGTACATCGGACCATACAGAATTATTCGTACAGTGGGTAAGGTGGCATATGAGTTAGAGCTACCTTCTGTGTTGGAGTCGCTGCATCCGGTTTTTCATGTATCGATGCTTCGTAAGTGCATTAGAGATCCTTCCAGAATTGTACCTGTAGATGATGTTCAAGTCACCAAGAAACTATCCTACGAAGAAGTTCCTATTGCCATTCTAGATAGGCAAGTACAGAGACATAGAACCAAAGATGTAGCTTCAGTTAAAGTCTTATGGAGAAATAATAACAGAGAGGAAATGACATGGGAAGCAGAAAGAGACATGAAGTTCAGGTACCCACATTTATTTTCATCTCCAGAGGAGACTCAGGTAGAGACACCATTTTCCTCAGGTATGTAATGCTTTCTTTGATGTTTTCTTGGTCGTGTGGGGCCATAGTATTGGTTTATGGTTGTTGCGATTAGTCGTGTGAGGCCATGGTGTTGTGTATTTTATTATGTGGCCCTGTGCGGCATTATTTTAGGTTGCTGCGTATAGGATGGATTGGTACATTTACAGGGGAAACTCTAGCAAAATTTTTATAGAATCCTTGAGAGCTTAACATTCGGAGACGAATGTTCTTAAGGGGGGGAGAATGTTACACCTTGGAATTTCATGTCGCTCGCATTATGAACATGTCAATGTGAACCTAAAGTGGACATGAAGCCCTTCTAAGGTGAAGAAAGATTTTTGATGATTCTAATTAAGATTCCAAAGGCATTTGAGGCTAAAGAAGTAAGTTCATCGGAGAAAGTTAAGGTTGAGCCATGTTTGGGAAATTTCATATCATTTGAGCTATGCATTACCTAGCATCACCCTGAGGAGGAGATATGAGGTCCCTTAGATGGTTAATGAAGTATTATATAAGTGTCAATAAGGTTCTATAAGGATTGGAGGTTGAACGAATCGACGCGAGGAAGTTTCGAAAAATGTTGGGTTGTACGACCACTTATACGGACCGTATAAGTTATACGGCCCGTATAATGGTCCGTATAACCAGTCCTGCAAAGGGTAAAATATGGTGGGATTATACGGTCCATTTATACGGACCGTATAATGGTCTGTATAATTAGGTCAGGCCAGCTTTTTAATTTTTTTTTATATGTGGACGACCCTAGTTCATTTAATTCATTTCCAACATTTCCCAAAGCCCTAAAAGCTCTAGAACCTTCCTCCATGCATATCCACGCAACCCAAGAGAGATCATAGATCAAATAGCAAGAATCAAAGGATCCATGTGTTGGAAGGCTCACTAGGGTTTGTAGAACTCAAGATTTTCTTTGGTATTGAAGTTGGGGTTTTACTCAAGTGGATGATTTGATTCAAAGCTTGCTCTTGTGTGATAAAAGGTTAGTTTTCATGTCTACTTCATGCTATTAAGCATGCTTAGTTGTTAAACAACTTGGGTGAAGGGAGAAAGTAGAAGATGAAGTTTAAATGTAGAATTCATGATATTTTGAGTAGCAACTTACCTTAGGTTATCATTGTTAGAATGTTATGATTATAATCTCGTTATGAAGGGTAATAACGATGACAAGAAAGTGTTGTGTACGATTGTGTAAAGGGTTGGTGTGAAGTTGTTGATATAAGTTGAATATGAGAATGAATTTTGAGACTTAATGAAATATGACTACTTGGTTATGATATTGTGGATGTTATTATAGTTGTTTGGGAGTTGTTTTGCCATATGATGGAAGTCAATAAAACAGGGGAAATCTTTGCCCAATTTTTGCTAGCTCATGAATTATTCTAGTTTGAAATTAAGAGTGTCTTTAAGACTTAACCTTAGTATGATCCTTTTAAATGTAGATCTTGTGAACGTGGAAGGAGAACGTTAAGCGATTAAGGAGACGTTAAGGCTATTCCTTCTTCATTTTGGCATGATTCTATGTTATGAGCCAACAAGCGATTAAATGAGCTTCCATATTACTCCACTCTTAGAAGCACTATGAGTATTTCAGTCTTTGATGTCTCTACACCCCGTATGATTCTTCCTTATGTTCATGGGTCTTGAGTTTACTTATGTTGATGATGTTAGCTCAAAAGTTGTCCATCGGAGGTAATATGACCTTATGTCACTCCGAGAGTTCTATGTATACATTTCGGTTATGCATTGCACTTATATACATATACATGTTGACCCATGACCAGAAGGCGTTGTATACGCGTATATTATATGTACATGGGGTATGGGAAAAAGGATAAGCATTATATACGCATTACCACCGGATCAGCTGGTGCACCTTGATGATGATATATGGATCGGGTCGTACGTTCCTCGGCATTATTATATGACTTATGGATCGGGCCGTACATTCCTCGGCACTATTATATGGGATATGGATCGGGCTGAACGTTCCTCAGCATTATGACCTATATTTATATACATGAGCATGATTATTATTGAGAGCATGCAGATTATGCACCCACAGAGGCATTGTCAGTTATATAGATACTTGTTCATACGAATCTATGCAGACAGTCAGTTAGCTTTGAGTTCCAGATTCCGTTCATGATTCTTATGCTTATACTTATGTTATTCTTATGCCTTACATACTCAGTACATTATCCGTACTGACTCCCCTATTTGGGGGGGGGGGGGGGGCTGCGTTCATGCCCGCGGGTTCGGTAGATGGACGGGTGGTTCGGCTCGGTAGGACCTCTATATCCGGCAGTGGTCAGTGCGTTCCATTTGATCCGGAGCTGCAGTCTATTTTGGTATGCCATTCTTTTGAGATGTATATGCATATGGGTATGACGGGGCCCTGTCCCATCCTTTTTATAGTTTTCTATTCCAGTAGAGGTCTGTAGACAAGTGTACGTGTATGTCAGACAATGTAGCCTTGTCGGCTGCTATTCTTTTGTGTACAACATATGTAGTGGCCTAGTTGGCATGCACTGTTCTTTCAGCTTGTTTGTATGTAAATGTACAGAGTTCATGATGTCATCCTTTCGTGAGGCAGTATGAGATCAGTTTAAGTCACTTATGGGCCCTTGACCTCCAGTATGGTTCAGATATGAGTATAGGGGTGTTTGGTCACTAGAGGTCAGACACTCGTCACGACTCATCGGTTTGGGTCGTGACAGATGCATCACAATAGACCGTAAAATCCTTACCCTCTATGGGTAATGCTAAAATCGAGGCTGAAGTCAAAAGAGTCTTGAGCTTTTGAAAGCTCTCCTCATAATTATCGGACCACTGGAAGGGAACATCATTCTGAGCCAATCTGGTGAAAAATGAAGCAATAAAAGCAAAATCCTTCACAAATTGGTGGTAGTAGCTGGCTAAACCCACAAAACTACGGATCTCGATCACAGTAGTGGGCCTCGCCCAATCTTCACAGCCTCAATCCTCTGAGGATCCACCATGATCCCATCCTTAGATACAACGTGGCCTAAGCATGCCACAGACTCCAACCAAAAGTCCCACTTCAAAAACTTAGAAAGCAAGCTATTCTTCTTCAACAACCCAAGTACAGTGCAAAAATGGCTCTCATGCTCCTCTCTACTCTTGGAATACACCATGATATCATCAATAAACATAATCGCAAAGAAATCAAGTAATGGCCTAAAGATGCCATTCATCAAAGTCATGAATGCAGCCGGGGCATTGGTAAGCCCAAATGACATCACCAGAAACTCATAATGTCCATATCTCGTCGGAATGGTTATTTTCGGAATATCCTCAGCCCTGATCCTCAATTGGTGGTTGTCTGAACACAAGTCAATCTTCGAAAATACTAAAGCACCCTAAAACTGGTCAAATAAATCATCAATATAAGGCATAGGACACTTGTTCCGAATGGTAACCTTGTTCAGCTGGCGATAGTCAATGCATATCCTTATAGATCCATCTTTCTTCTTCATAAACAACACAGGAGCACCTCAAGGGGAGACACTCGGTCTAATGAACCCCTTGCTTATTAAATATTGTAACTGCTTCTTAAGCTATCTCAACTCGGCCGGTGCCATCCAATTTGGCGGAATAGAAATAGGGAGAGTGCCCGGATCCAAGTCAATACATAAGTCAATATCACGATCGGGTGGCATACCCGGCAGATCCGACGGGAATATCTCGGCGAACTCTCTCATAATATGAATGGATTCAAGGGGTGGAGATGCAACAGTAGTGTCACGCACATCATCCAGATAAGCTAAACACCCCTTGTTGACCAATTTGTTCGCCTGAAGGAAGGAAATGATCTTCTTCAGAGTGGGGCTAGGAGTACCCCTCCACTCAAGTCTAGGAATGCCCGGGATGGCTAAAGTGACTGTCTTGGCATGACAGTCCAAGATCGCATGACAAGGAGAAAACCAAGTCATGCCCAAGATAATATGAAAGTCCACCAAATCAAGAATCATCAAATCCACCCAAGTGTCATACCCCATAAAAGTAGCCAAACACGACTGATAAACTCGATCAACCATAATAGATCTCCGACCGGAGTAGACACATGAACAGGTATAGCGATGCTATCACAAGGCAAATCCCAATCAACGGCATGATATGCATACACATACAAATAAATGGATCCAGGATCAAATAACACAGATGCTACTCTATGTCGGACAGAAACGGTACCTGAAATAACAACATCTGAGGCCTCTACCTCGGGTCTACCTAGGAATGAGTAAAATTGGGCCCCACCACATCCAGACTGAGATCTACCTCTCAAACTCTAGGACCCACCTCTGCCGACCTGGGATCCACCTCTAGAAATATGAGAACTGCCACGGCTTGACTGAGCATCGCCTCTCTGAGAAGTACCTCCTCAACTACCTAACGATTGCGGAGTCCTTTGGGACTGATGATCCTGTCTGGATCGGGGACACCTCCTAGCGATATGCCCAAACTCTCCACACATAAAACAACCCTTAGAGGGTGAAGACTGATAGGCTAAAGCTGAGGACCTGACTGGAACAACCCTATCTATTTATCGAGAAAATGATCTCTCAGGAGCTCTCTGCCTGGGTGGCTCACTGGAGGATGCGTACAAAGCTGAATGTATTGGGTGGCCGAAATATGGCTGGTACTGGTACGGCCTAGAAGACTAACTGGCATCCCTCGAGCTAGAACCATTATAACTCACAATCTTTCGTTGCCTCTTCTTACTACCCCCTCTAAATGCATGGGCCTTAGTGGCCTTGACTAAAGAAGCATGCTCAACTATGGACCGGAAAGAAGCCCCCATAGGCTCCATCTGAAGGCAAGGAATCTGAAGAGAACCAACGAGCCCACCAACAAAGTGCCGAATCCTGTCAGGCTCAGTAGGAATCAAAGAAGCTGAATAATGGGCCAGATACAGATAGCGAGTCACATAGAACTCCACAGACAAACCCTTCTGCTGAAGATGTAGAAACTCATCCCTACGCGCCTCTGTCAAACCCCGGGGCACATACTTCTCAAGGAAGGCCAGGTAGAACTGAGTCCATGTCAGGGGAGGAGAAATCTCAGGTCTGCAAGAAACAAAATACCTCCACCAAGTCTTCGCATCTCCGCAAAACTGGTAGGACACATAGTCAACTCCATGGGAGTTTATGATCCCCATCCTATGTAACAACTCATGCATATCAAAGATGAACTCATAAACGTCCTCTCTAGAAGTAATCGAGAACCTCAACGACTGCAACTTCCTAAACCTCCCAACTAGATCCTGATCAGTCAAGGTCATAACAGGGCCCACCACGGGTCTAAGATCATCTCTCGAGGCTGGCACTGCGTCAATCCAGGGAGCCATAGCTGCAGCGGGGTGTGCTGCTCGAGTGGGTTTCTGCTCAGGGGTCTGCGCCCCAACTCTAGTCTGCGAACCTCCGCCCGGAGTAGTAACACCAGCGGAAGTCTGTTAGGCATCTAGATGGAGTAGAACATGAGCCATAGTATCCTACATAGTCTGCTCTGAAGTGATCTCGGGCTATGTCTGTGCTGGGGCCACATTATCTTCGGCGGTCTGACCTCGAACCTGCTGACCCTCAGGCTTTGAGGACGGAGATCTCTCGCGCTGCTGCCTTACCGCATGAGCCCTGCCCCGAGCTGGGGTAGCCCCGCGGCCTTTAGCTCTACCGCGCCCTCTGGTTGTTACTCGCCCTCTGGTGCCACCAATAGTTGTGGGCTCTGGCACCTGGACTCGAGCTATCGTAGCTCGAGTCCTCACCATCTGTGAGAGAAGAGATAAGAGTCTGATACCAATTTGATTGTTCCAAATACTAATTAGAATAAAGTAGCACAGAAGAAGGAAAAAAATTGAAATTTCCTAAATGTCCTATAGCCTCTCGTGATAAGTACGGAGCTCATCGTACCGATCCACAAGACTCTACTAGACACACTCGTGTATTATAGACCGAGTAACCTAGGACTCTGATGCCAACTTATCACGACCCAATTTAGCTAAGTCGTGCGGGCACCTACCTTTCCCACCTCGGTAGGCGAACCCTTATCCCAACAATTTCAATTACATGAAATAATAAATAAATAAATAAGCGAAAGAGATAAAAATACGTAAGTTTGACATAATAATAGAGAGAATATGAGGAATACATCAAAATCACCCGTAAATCTGTCTAGTCATACAAGAGCAACTAACTAGAATCTACAAGTCTAGAAATATCAATAATACATCAATAGTCTGAATATGCCTCGGAATAGCAAGTAAGACATAAAATAAAGGAAAAATCTCTAAATCAGCGGATGTCCCTGTGCTCCTTTGTCACGACCCAACCAGAGGGCCATGACGGGCACCCGGAGCTAACCCACCCGGGCACCTCTCATCATACTTTCACAATCATAACTAGGTGAGCCACATGGCCTACTCATGATCTCTATGCATCAATAATACACTTTCCATCGGGCTATGGCACTTTTATAACAACATCAACAACTATGCCCATATATATATATATATATATATATATATATATATATATATATATATATATATATATATATATATATATATATATATATATATATATATATACGCAAGCCGACAAGGCTATTAAAATGATATACGAAATATGAGCCGACAAGGCGAAGAGACATCTAGCTATACACAACTGTCTAAGAGCCTCTAGAAAGAGTATGTAACATCATAAGACGGGACAGGACCCCGCTATATATATATATATATATATATATATATATATATATATATATACACACACAAAAGAATAGTACCAACAGATGCAGCTTCGAATCAAATGGAGCTCCTCTAAGTAGTCTCTGAATAAGCAGCCTGAGGGTCAAGTCTGTCTCCCTGTCCACCTGGGCATGACGCAACATCCACAAACAAAAGGACGTCAGTACGAATAATGTACTGAGTATGTAAGGCATAAGTAATAACATTATGAAAGCATAAAGGATAACATGGGGTAGAAGAACCACTTATACCTCTTGAGACGTTCATTACACTTACTTACCCATTTTCTAATGAAAACCTTCCATATATACACATATATATAGTAGTGCTATACCCGACCATTGTAGGTTCGGTGTCATACATACCCGGCCATAACAAGGCTCGGTCTTATACGTACCCAACTATAATGGTGCGCGCGCAATAGATATCATACCTAACCACATAAACTTGGTATTACCAAATAGCCATACATGTATTTACATAAGAGTACATAAGTATCATCAACATCATCATCACTATATCTTTCCTTAGAGGGCCAAATATCGTAGGATGAGATCAACAATATCATAAGAGTATCAAGACTTAGGAGCTTTAACACTTCTAGAAATAGAGGCGTCATGGAAGACATGGTGAATTTGATGAATAGGTGTACAACAATGGAATCGTGCCTTAAGAAGGAAGGGTTAGCCTTACATACCTTTATGTCTTCTTAGCTACTTAACGTTCTCCTCTAAAGCCCGAAGGATCTACATTTAAGAGGGTTCAGAGCAAGGTTAGGTCTCAAAGACACTCTCAAGTCCAAGCTAGTATAATTCGTAAGCTAGCGAAAATTGGGCAGCATTTCCCTTATTTCATCTGCTTCTACCAAATTCCAAAGCAACTCCCAAACAACAATGACATTATTAGCAATACCATAATCAAGAGGTTTCATTGAAGTTAAGCATCATCCAATCCCCAAAACTCCTTTTCATGATCATTCATTACAATAGCTAGAACACAACACCATATATACTTATGTACAATACTTCCTCAACATCATTAGTATCACCCACAATAAGATTATACTCATAACATGCCAAGAATTACAATTCAAGTTAACCTATAGCTCATAATATCCTCAAGTTCACACTTGAACTCTATTTTCACTTTTCTTCCTTTACCCACATCGTATAACAATCAAACAACCTTAACCATATGTAAAAGATGTGAAATCTTACCTTAATCACTCAAGAACAAGTCTTGGATCAACTTACTCCACTAAAGTGAAGTCTCCAACATCAACACCATAGGAAATCTTGAGTTCCACAAACCCTAGCAAGCTTCTTAGCACTTGAATCTCTTGATTCTCTTAGATTTTCTTGGATTTTGGCTTGGATTAGTTTATGGACTTGTAGAGAGGGTTTTGGAGAGCCCTAGGATCTGATTTGGGGAAATAATGAGCTCAAATGAGGTGAAATGAAATATATAAAGCGTAACTTAAAATCCCGTCGGGCAATTCCACGCTCACTTTGACGGACCGTCAAAATTCCTACGGTCCGTCAAAATGCACCGTCAAACTGCCCAGCCACACATGGCTCACTGTGACTGTTTCACGGTGGCACTCCACCATTTGACGGGCCGTCAAATGTTCTACGGTCCATCAAAGTGTCCCCATCCGATAAGTTGCTCGTTTCGATTCGTTTGACTTCCAATCCTTATGAAACCTTCTTGGCACTTGTGTAACACTTCATTAACCATCTAAGGGGCCCTATAGCTCCTCCTCAAGTCATTACTTAACAAAGTATAACTCAATCATTGCAAAATCTTCCCAAACATGACTCACATTCGACTTCCTTCGACGAGCATAATTCCACCGACTCATATGACTTCAAAATGTTATGGTATGCACTTAAAGTTATCAATTACTCTCCTTACCCTCAAAAGGACTTTATGTCACTTTAGGCTTACGTTAGTCTACTCATAATGCAAACAACTTGAAATTTTGAGACGTAACACTCACCCTGTAAGACTCTAAGCAGCAACTCTCTCACCACTATCAGCCACGAGAAGCAGTGGTCGATTCTACTTGGAACTCTGCATTCATAAAAGAATGCTGCAAGTGCAGGTCAATACAAACAACAAGTACTGGTAGGTATTATAGACCGACTAAGTTTAGCTAACACATATAAAGTCAATAAAGTAAGATAAATAGGTAAATCAATAAGGTATAAATAACACAAGCCAGAATCCAAGTACACGTCATCACCTATGTTTAGCATCTAAACCCAATTGTGTCAAGTCTCAAATACTCAGTCAGAATCCGTATATCACAAGCACATCACAATAATGTCATAATCGAAGCCATAGTACAATGCAATGTAATAATGTATGAAATGTGTATGCAATGCATATGCTGTTTACACATATACTCAGATGATGGAACATCACTTCTCGGTAGCACAACCCATGGGGGATCCACAAAGTCCATGTAGCTCACGGTTCCGACAACAACCTCGGCAACCTCTACCTCACGATTCCAGCAACAACCTCGGCAATCGCTACGCACAACCTCGATTCCGGGATAACTATCGGACATCGGTCCTCACGTCACTCTCATCCAACTGAGCCTAACTCATAACAGTGTTTCCTCAGGTATTATCAATGTATCAACAGTATATCCTGAAGCATGCAATGTATGAGTTCAATATCAATAATCAATTCAATATCACAAGTACCACACATGGGCACACAATTAATATCATGAATAGGATACACAATAAGCCATAATAGAACACTATCCTCATATCAAACATTAACAAGTAAGATACTACAATATCATGGTCAAGATATATCAATAGTCTCCAATATCTACTATCTCCGCGTGGCATCAAGCCAACAACAATAGAACAAGATAAGTCACAACACAGATAAGTCACAAGATAAGTCACAACAATAGAACAAGATAAGTCACAAGATAAGTCACAACAATAGGGTGTCTAACCCTAATCACATAACAGGGACCAACCTAAGACAATATCCAACCCAACTTCATACCCGAAGGTTTACATGCTTTCTTTGACAATATCATCTAAATATATGCTTCGCTATATGAAGTCTCACTATAGGGTAAATCGTAACCTACCTGGAAGGCCGAACAACAATATCACCAACAATCACTCCTTAGACTTCCCTTTCCTCTGAGCCTTGGGATAAAGAAAGTCTAGGAACATTCAAATTAAGAAATTAGAATCAAGAAGAACATCGAATGAACCCTACTTCTATTCAAGACCGAAATACCCAACCTGTGGAGTAGGTTTTATGAACTAGAAGGGTGAAATTAAGAATCTAAAGGTTCCAACAATAAATTAAAGCTCCAGGTGATCAATTTCCATCATTATCAAGCTATAATAACCAATGATTTATTCAAATTCGAATTCCAGGCAATACCCCCAAATTTGGGTATAAACCCTAACTTCCAATTTCATAAATTTTGCAACTAATTAGGAAGGATCATGAAATAAAGGATTCTATTCATCAATTCAATGCTTGAAGAAGCTAACCCAACCAACAAATCATGATTTAGAAGCCTAGAAAGAATAACTCATTGAACTTATTTTTAATCTTCAATCACTTAATGAACTATCAAGGTAAAGAAATTCTAAGAAAATTAAGGACAATGAAATAGAAAAGGGATTAGAAGAACTTACCACCAAGAATATCCTAGAATTGCTCCCAATAGCCCAGATTTTGAAATAGTAATAAATGAGGGACTTAGGGCATTTAACACTTCATTTAATGACTTAACTGACTGACACCCACTTCCGCGACCATCAGGCCGCTTCAGCGTCACCGCTTCGGCAGTCCTTTGATCGCTGTAGCGGTCAAGCCAAAATTGAACAGGCCGCTTTAGCAATAGGGTGACCACTATAGCGGTACCGCTACCGCGGTGCTGGTGCCACGAAAGCGGGCAGCAAACACTAGAATAACACCACGTTTCACACTTTCGACCTGAATTTTCGACTAACTGCTGAGGCCATCTGCTCACAAACCAAATACATATACACACATAAAAACACTCTACGAATGTACTCGTGGCCTCAAAATTCCTAACAGAGGTCTCGTTGACCTAGTCAACCCCCGTTACCTCAATTCCAACTTCCCAACCCAACTCCTAAAATGCACCCGAGTGCATTGGAAACCGAACCAGATATACACACAAGTTTTAAATGACCATCCAGACCTCTCGGAGTAGATAAATTTTTTAAAAAGGTCAATTTACCCAAAAGTCAATTTTGAGTCAACTCTTTTCCGGTTAAAGCCAAATTTTCCCAAAAAGTCACCCAAATCAACCCTGAACAGCTTGGCAAGCATGTCAACGGTCCCCTCGGGTCAAAAGTGAGCTAACAAGCTCAAGAAAAGGTCAGAAAGTATCGAAAAGACTATAACGACCAAGCGGGTCGTTACATCAAAAACTCTTGTCTCAAGGATCCCAAAATTCTTGAAATATCCAATGTTCTAGACATGGAAAATTTTGAAATAAGGGCTTAAAATAACTTCCTAGAGTGATAGGATATGTTACATACCTTGAATGAGCCAAAGATTGGTAAAGATTGCCTAAAGTTTTACCCTTGCTTTGCACTGAAAATTGCACTCCTTTTCTTATGGGTTTTGAGTATGGGTGGAGTGGGGGAATATTTTGGGGCAATTTACTGAAGTGGCGGAGTGAATAGGGAGGTTTTTCGTTGGTTAAGGAAAAGAAATGTATGTAAGAAGGTGGAATATCGCCCATCCCATTTCAAATTTTGATTTGGTAAGTTTCGCTGCAATGGCACTTATACCACCGCAGTGGTATCGCTACAATGGAGGCCTCATTTGCTACAGTGGCCCACAATTCCTTTCAGTTCTCGCGCTGCGGTCTTGAGTCGCGACAGCAGTTCGTAGTCCCACTTGGTTAGCCATATTGATTATATCTGCGTTATGCGCTTCAAGTTCCTTTCTTGATCGTGTGATCTACCATAAGGGGCCTAATGATGTTATCAAGAGGCTGGTAACTCGTCCCTTCTTTAGTTCGGTCGGTCTCGTAAAGTGTCCTCTTGTGTAGCACAACATATTAGTATTCGTTAGCGGGTGATTTTCTATTCGAACCCAAACAAGATCCGACTAGTGTGCGGGGACCTCGATCAAAGGTTTTGGGTATTGTGAATTTAGTATGAGCTGCATTAAAATTATAACTTTTGGTGTGATAAGGCCGTTTAACCCTGTACCACCCAAGCTGTTTGGGGACGAACGGTTGTTTAATTGGTATCTTATGTAACAACCCGTCTGGTCATTATTAGACTTTCCGCAGCACGTGTATAAAAACCAAGTTGATGTGTTATACGATTAGTCCACGGGGAAGTTTTATGTGTAGTTTTAACTATAGCCGAGTCGGTAAGGGTTAAATGTTGTGGGGCCGAATAGGATCGTTTCGCCGCAGCGGTCAAGTAACCGCCGCAGCGAATCCGCCCCCCCCCCCCCCCACAGCAAGCCTATAGACCGCTGCAGCAGTCGACGCGAACCATACCTCGTATTGAAAACCTTATTACGGGATTTTACCCCACTTTTCGACAAAACCTTATTCAGATCTTACTAAAACTCACCCGAAGACATAGGAACAGGGTTGACGGGGTAAAATGGTCAAAACGCGCATAACGACCGAAAGGGTCGTTACAATTTACACAAATAAACAAAAAGAGTAGATGACTAGAATCTAAGGGTTTCAGTATTTAATGGTTAGTAATTTATGCGATATCTAGGACTAAAGTAGCTTCAATGGGTCATGAAAAGAATCAATATCCTATTAATCATGTATGTTTTCTTTTGGTTTTCCACATGGTGTTCGGTACTCGCATTGGAGCCTGACTATATCAAGATGCATGCCGCATAGGGTCTCATTCGGGGGGAAGCGCTCCCTACCAAGGATTATTTCGTACCCAGGGGTCGAACCCAAGACCTATGGTTAAAGGAGGAGCAGCCCGATCCGATGCACCACATCCTTTGGTGGTCTGAAAGAATCAATATCATCCCCTTAAAAAATGAAAATTTCCTGAATTAAATAAAACAACAGTGTTATTTTTTTTTATCTTATATACCATTAAGCAACGAGCTTAGTGGCAAATTTTACTAGTCCCTTATTTGATAGTGTTTTCAACCTATGTATAACTAATATCTGTATTTTTTATCAAATTTTTATCATTATATTTTTTTATCTTTTAAAGAAAAACAAAAAATACTAAATAAGGAAAAAAGCCAAAAGAGATTAAAAGAAACGATCCCCTAAAAAACTAACCAAAAGAGATTAAAAGAAAAGATCCCCTAAAAAACTAACTAGCAAATAATTCCCAATCCCCTTCTCCCACAAGTCTTATTTCCCCATAAAACTCAAAAAAAAAAAATTTAAAAAATCACTGGGTACAACATTCCCTGGTTGCATTTTAGGGAAAAAATTCCTATTTCTTTTCATGACTTCGCAAGGTACACATTCCCATATTACATTTTTGGTAAGAAGAATTCTTGTTTCTTTTTCATACTTTCACAGTGTATAACATTCCCTGGTTGCATTTTTTGGAAACAAGAATCCTTCTTATTCTTATACTTAGCTTACATTCCTAGCAATGTCTATTTTTCCATTAGAGTTAGTTAATGTATAGTCTTTACTAATAACTCAAAAAAATTTCCGAGTGCAAACTCGGGTAGAAAAAATTTATTCATTTTGTTTGTCTTTAATGGCTTGTAGGCAAAGGCAAATCTAGGATTTCAAGAGGTGGGTGCACCATTGCTTTTAAAATTACATATAAGATTTTATAGTGACAACAACCTGGAGAACAGAAAATGATAAATTCATGATTACAAAAAACATCATCAGTTTACAATTGTACTCAATGAGGCTTCATATAACGATCCATAATAGCATCATTTTCCCCTTTCAAATTCAAAAATAAGGAAATTGCATTTTCATAATAAAATAGAGGAATCATACACTTTCAGATTAAAAAATAAGGGAATCACACCCTTAATTCATAATAAAATAGAGGAATCACACCCCTTTCGCATTAAAAAATAAGGGAATCACACCCTTGCAAATTTATAATAACATAGGGGAATCACATCTCTTTCACATTCAAAAATAAAGGAATCACACCCCTTCGTATTAAAAAATATAGAGAAATGTTCATTAGCAAGTTAAAAAATCAGTGCAAATACGACCCCAGAGGTCCAAAGCTTCATCGCCACAGTGAAAATTGTACTTCCTCTTTGAAACAAAATGATGCCTCCAACCTGAAAATGAAAATTTCTTGAATTCCTTAAAACCCATAAATATTACACCTTGAAAAATTTCGCGTTGTTTGCATTATAAGTAAACTAACGTAAGCTCCAAGTGGACATGAAACCCTTACGAGTTTAAGGAGGATATCTAATAATTTTAAGTATGTGCCTTAAGGGTTCGGAGTTAAATGAATTGGCGGGGGTAATTTCGTTGAAGGTTAGAATTGGTGTCATATTTTTGGGAAGATTTCATATCATTTGTCCTATACATTGTTTAGAATTAGCTTCAGAGGGAGTTATAGGATCCTTAGATGGTTCATGAAGGTTTACATAAGTGTCAAGAAGGTACCATAAGAATTGGAAGTCAAACAAATCAAAAAGAATGCATTTTCGCAAAAATTGGAGTTTGTGGACAATTTATGGCCGCATACTGAGTTTGAGGTGCAGCATACTGGCCGTAAACTTGCCATTTTGGCTGAGCTTACTACCCAGCACCACCCCCATGTTGTGGAGGGAGTATGCGGCCGTATGTTGAGTATGCAGTGCCGCATCCTCCCCGCAACACGGGGCGGTGGGGCGGTTTTCAGCCCTTTTTAAACCCCAAAAGACCCCATTTTTGACATTCGCTTCCCACACTTATCTCCCCATATTATAAGAGAGTTATTGAAGGTTCTCTATCTTTCAAAAACCTTCAGCACCATCCAAAGAGAAGATTAAACATTAAAACCCCAAGAGAATCCATGGAAGATGATTATTCTTGCCTCTACTCAATGTTGTGATGAACTTGGTTTTAGAAGAAGTTGAGTGAGGTGAAGTTCTTCTATTACAAGGTATATTCTTCTTTTTATTATACGATTGAGTTGACTTGAAGGTTTAGCAAGTCTTGAAGAGGAAATGAATCATAGTGGAGAGCTCACAAAGTATAAAAATTGAAGTTGATGGCTATGGGTTGAATTTGAAAGGGGATTTTGGATTAATTTAAGTTTAGTTTGAATGAAATATTTTGATTATGGTATTTTTGATGTTATTATTGTTGATTGGGAGTTGTTTTAGAATTTGGTGGAACTTGATAAAATAGGGAAAGTGCTGCCCAAATTTCGCTAGCTCGCTAATTACTCTAGTTTGAACTTATGAGTGTTTTCAAGACTTAACTCTAGATCAGTCGCTGGTTCTTCATCATCTGTACGCCCTCTGGGGCCAAATCTCACAGATATCAGCAGGCCGTGGTATAGGTAGAGGGGGAGCGTCCAGTTCGAGTGGTCCTCAGAACCGCATTTATGCATTGGTTGGTCGACAGGATCTCGAGTCTTCACCTAATGTGGTTACAGGTATATTATCAGTATCTTCTCACGATGTATATGTATTGATTTATCCAGGTTCTACATTACCATATGTTACTTCTCTTATCGCTAGCCAATTTGGGGTGAAATCTGAGTCAATTAAACCTTTTGAAGTGTCTACACCTGTTGGTGACCCAGTGATAGCTAGACGGGTATATAGAAATTATGTGGTTATAGTATGTAACCATCATACCATGGAAGATTTGATTGAGCTAAGTATGGTAGATTTTTATGTTATTATGGGTATGGATTGGTTGGCTTCTTAATATGCCAATGTTGATTGTAGAATGAAAATGGTTCGTTTCCAATTTCTGGGAGGACCAGTTCTAGAATGAAAGGGCAATATAGTGTCTCCAAGAGGTAGGTTTATTTCTTACCTCAAGGCAAGGAAGATGATTGCTAAAGCTTATATCTATCATTTAGTCCGGGTTCAAGATATAGAAACAGAGTCGCCGACTCTTCAGTCTGTCCCACCAGGTAATGACTTTCTAGATATATTCCCGGACGAGCTTCCAGGTCTTCCACCAGAATGGGAGATTAATTTTGCCATTGATGTGCTACCAGCTACAAAGCCAATATCTATTCCTTCTTATAGAATGGAACCTGCAGAAATGAGGGAATTAAGGCACCTGCAGAATTGAGGGAATTGAAGGAGCAGTTGAAGGATTTGCTTGAGAAAGTTTTTTTTTCAGGCCTAGTATATCGCCGTCAGGCCTAGTATATCGCCGTGGGGAGCACCAGTGTTATTTTTGGGGAAGAAAGATGGCTCCTTGTGGATGTGTATGGACTACAGGAAGCTGAATAAGGTGACAATAAAGAACAAATATCCACTTCTGAGAATTGATGATCTATTTGATCAGTTGTAGGGTGTCAAATGGTTCTCAATGATAGACTTAAGATCTAGGTATCAGCAGGTGAGAGTTAGAGAGAAAGACATTCCGCAGACGGCTTTCAGAACTAGATATGGCCATTTCGAGTTTCAGTTAATGTCATGCGGATTGACTAATGCACCAGCGGTATTTATGGATTTGATGAACAATGTATTCGACCTTTCCTAGATTAGTTTGTGATTGTGTTTATCGATGATATTCTGGTATATTCTCGATCCGAGGTAGAGTATGCAGATCATTTACGTGCTGTCCTTAGAGTTCTTCCGGCCCGAAAGTTATATGCAAAGTTCTCAAAATGTGAGTTCTGATTGAATTCTATGACTTTTCTGGGGCATATTATTTTGGCTGATGGTATGCGGGTGGATATCTAGAAGATTGAAGCTGTGAAGACTTAGCTGAGAACTACAATACCTACGGAAGTTCATAATTTTCTGGGCTTGGCAGGTTGTTACAGAAGATTTGTAGAAGGGTTTTCTTCCATTTCTGCACCACTGACGAAACTGACTCAGATATCAGCTAGGCTTCAATGGACGGATGCTTGTGAGCACAGTTTTCAAGTGTTGAAGAATAGATTGACTTCGGCCCCGGTTTTGACACTTCCAGAAGGGTCGGAGGGCTATGTTATCTATTGTGCTGTTTTAGGTGTTGGTCTAGGTTGCGTATTGATGCAACAAGATAAAGTTATTGCTTATCTTCAAGGCAGTTGAGGAAACACGAGCAGAACTATCCAACCCATGATTTAGAGTTAGATGCCGTGATTCATGCATTGAAATTGTGGAGGCATAATTTGTATGGCATTCATGTTGATATCTATGCAGACCATAAGAGTCTCCAGTATATTTTCAAGCAAAAAGAGTTAAATTTGCATCAAAGGCGATGGTTGGAGCTATTGAAAGATTATGATGTTAACATTTTGTATCATCCTGGAAAGACGAACATAGTAGCCGATGCCCTTAGCCGTAGATCCATGGGTAGCTTATGTATTGTCCAGCTAGAGAAAAGGGAGTTAGTTCGTGAGCTTTAGCGTAGGAGTTCGATTATTAGACTCGAGTGATACGGGAGTTACTATTCAGGATTTAGCTATCTCATCTTTAGTAGTTGAGGTGAAAGAGCGCCAGTATGAGGATCCCATATTAGTTCATTATAGAGATACATCCCCTTAGAAGAAAAAGTCACCATTTGAGATTTTTGCAGATGAAGTTCTCAGATACCGAGGCAGACTATATGTCCCTGATGCTGCAGGGTTACGTCTCTAGATTTTGGGGAAGCCCATTGTTCCCGTTATTCTGTTCATCTGGGAGCGACAAAGATGTATCATGATATTAAGTCAATTTATTGGTGTGACGGAATGAATAAAGACATAGTAGATTTCATAGCTCAGTGTCCTAGCTGCCAGCAGGTAATGATCGAGCATTAAAAGCCCGGTGGATTGTTGCAAACTATTGAGATTCGACTTGGAAATGGGAAGTAATTAATATGGATTTCATTATAGGCTTGCCTCGTTCTCAGCATAAGTATGATTCCATATGGGTAATTGTGGATAGACTTACAAAATCAGCTCATTTTCTACCTGTCAGAACTACGTACTCAGCTGAAGATTATGCAAAGCTTTATATCAAGGAGATAGTACGACTCCATGGTGTTTCGGTAGCCATTATCTCCGATAGAGGTGCGAAGTTTACAGCAAACTTCTGGAAGTCCTTCCAAAAGCGTTTGGGGACTCAGGTGAGTCCTAGCACATCATTTCACACCCAGACTGATAGACAGGCTGAGCGAACTATTGAGACTCTCGAGGATATGCTACGAGCATGTGTCTTTGGACTTCACAGATAACAGGGATGATCACTTGCTGCTTATTGAGTTTGTGTATAATAATAGCTATTATTCCAGTATTCAGATGGCCCCATATGAGGCTTTATATGGGCGAAAGTGTAGATCACCAATTGGATGGTATGAAGTAGGGGAGACTAAGTTAATAGGGCCAGAATTGATTCAGCAGGCCATGGAAAAGGTCAAGCTTATTCAGGATCGATTATTGACAGCCCAGAGTCGTCAGAAGTCTTATGCAGATAATCATCAACGAGACTTAGAATTCTAAGTTGATAAACTAGATATTTCTGAAGGTGTCACTAATGAAAGGCGGTATTAGTAAGAAGGTTAAACTTAGTCCTCGATATATTGGGCCTTACAAGATTGTACGAAAAGTGGGTCAGGTATCCTATGAGTTAGATCTACCTTCAGATTTAGAGTCAGTCCATCCAATTTTTCATGTATCAATGCTTCGCAAGTGTATTGGAGACCCTTCCAGAGTTTTACCCGTAGATGATGTTCAAGTTACCGAGCAATTATCTTACGAAGAAGTTCCCATTGCTATCCTAGATAGGCAGGTTCGGAGATTGAGGACTAAAGATGTAGCTTCAGTGAAGGTCCTTTGGAGGAATATGAATAAGGAAGAAATGACTTAGGAAGCTGAAGTAGATATGAGGTCTAGGTATCCACAATTGTTTCCACTCCCAGAGGAGGTTCAGACAGCGACACCATTGTCTTCAGGTGCGTAACGCTTTCTTTTTGTGATTTCTTAGTCGTGTGGGGCCATTATTATTACTATTGTTGTGGCCCTGTGAGGCATTGTATATTTTGGATTATTGTGAAAGGATGGTAGTGGTATAGTTATAGGGGAAACTCTGTCAAAATTTTTGTAAAATCCCTAAGAGTCTAACATTCGAGGACGAATGCTCCTAAGGGGGGAAGGATGTTACACCTTGGAAAATTTTGCATTATTTGCATTATAAGTAAACTAACGTAAGCTCCAAGTGGAAATGAATCCCTTATGAGGTTAAGGAGGATATCTAATAATTTTAAGTATGTGCCTTAAGGTTTCAGAGTTAAATGAAGTGATTTCGTTGAAGGTTAGAATTGGTGTCATGTTTTTGGGAAGATTTCGTATCATTTGTGCTATACATTGTTTAGAATTAGCTTAAGAGGGAGTTATAGTTCTTCTTATATGGTTCATAAAGGTTTACCTAAGTGTCAAGAAGGTACCATAAGGATTGGAGGTCAAACGAATCGAAAAGAACGCATTTTCACGAAAATTTGAGTTTGTGGGGAGTATGCGGTTGCATACTGAGTTTGAGGTGCAACATGCTGGCCGTAAACTTGCCATTTTGGCTTAGCTTACTACCCAAAACCACCCCCATGTTGTGGTGGGACTAAGCGGCTGCATATGGAGTATGCGGTGCCGCATCCTTCCCGCAACACGGGGCGGTGGGGCGATTTTAGCCCATTTTAAACCCCAAAAGACTCCATTTTTCACATTCACTTCCCACACTTATCTCCCCATATTATTAGAGAGTTATTGAAGGTTCTCTAGCTTTCCAAAACCTTCCACACCATCCAAAGAGAAGATCAAACATTAAAACCCCAAGAGAATCCATGGATGATGATTATTCTTGCCTCTACTCAATGTTGTGATGAACTTGGTTTTAAAAGAAGTTGAGGAGGTAAAGTTATTCTATTACAAGGTATGTTCTTCATATTATTTATATGATTGAGTTGAGTTGAAGGTTTAGCAAGTCTTGAAGAGGAAAGGAATCATAGTGGAGAGCTCACAAAGTATCAAATTGAAGTTGATGGATCTGGGTTGAATTTGAAAGGGGATTTTGGATTAATCTAAGTTTAGTTTGAATGAAATCTTTTGATTATGGTATTTTTGATGCTGTTATTATTGATTGGGAGTTGTTTTGGAATTTGGTGGAAGTCGATAAAATAGGGAAAGTGCTGCCCAAATTCCGCTAGCTCGCTAATTACTCTAGTTTGAACTTATGAGTGTTTTCAAGACTTAACTCTAGTATAAATCCTCTTGAATGTAGATTTACGATCTTGGGAGGAAAAAAATTAAGTTGTTAAAGAGATGAAAAGGTCTGTTAAGGCTAACCCTTTCCTTCTTATGGCATAATCACTTCGATATGAACATATTTGCAAATGTCCTGCATGATTACTCCATTTTCTAGCAATATCAAAGCTTATAGTTCTTGATTTTCTTATGATGTTATTGATATTTATTTCATTATTATTGATCTTTTTAAGTATTGTTGATCTCATCTTATGGTATTAGTTACTTCAAGGTGAGATATAGCGATGACGATGATTCCATAATAGTAATCGGAGGTTTACCGACCTTATGTCACTCAGAAAAGAGGTATAGCTTTAATTTGGGCTCTCATACATGCTTTATATATATGTATGTATTTTCTCTCACTGCGTCATGGTATAGTCAGCCAGGCAGGCATGTAGATGTGCATACCACTGCAGTGGGCAGATTATGATGTTACCCTAGACGCGGGATGCCCCGGACAGGGGATAATGATGATATGATGATAACACAGAGCCTAAATGGCCAGGCAGGATACTATATATGTATTTATGTATGTATGATTTTTTTTTTTTTTAAAAGCTAAGCATGCATGACATCCGCCTTAAGAGGCATTCAGAGGTACAGATTGATCTCTTTATCTTATGTTGTCTTCATACTTTCCTTATTTTGTTACTCATGCCTTACATACTCGGTACATTATTCGTACAGACGTCTTTTTATTTGTGGACATTGCGTTCATGCCCGCAGGTAGATCAGGAGGCAGACCAGACCCCTAGGCTACTTTATCAGTAATTGTACAGGAGTGCTCCATTCGTGCCGGAGCGGTGGTTCAACTGGTATTATTCTTTTGTGTACATATATGGGCATGGCAGGGTCCTGTCCCATCTTTGTGATGTTAAGCACTCCATGTAGAGGTTCGTAGACTGATGTGTATAGTAGATGTTCTATGACTTCTTCGGTTCATATTTTGTATATCATTTTTGGTAGCCTTGCTGGTGTATGTATACATATGGGCATAGTTGATGATGATTATATAGATGTGCATATATCTCTTGGACTCATGCCCCCTACAAATTATAATACTGATGAGTTAGCCTTGTGGTCCACCTGGATATGAGTATGAGCTGTATGTCATGAGGTGCTTGGTGGGCTAGCTCTGGGTGCCCGTCATGGGCCTCCGGTTGGGTCGTGACAATAAACCCCAAAATTCAGAAACATAATACAACCAAGAATTCACCAAAACTCAAAAGAACCAAGAAATTCTCAAAACTCATAAACCCCAAAATTCAGAAACTCAAAATCACCAACAAAATCCAGAAACCCAAAATACAAAGACAAAAAGGTGTTTGCATTCAAGACTTACTAGACACCAGCACATCTACAATGACCATATTCCACATAAAGTTCTAATAGAGTTACCCAATCTAAGAGTAAAAGTCAAGAAATCACACCTTGTAGTTTTGGTGTTTTTTTGTTGTTACACCCCGGATTTATGCACGTTAAAGTTGCATCATGAGTTAGTCGACGCAAGTTAAAAAGAAATTATCTTGAGGTTAAAAGGGATTGAGATTATTAATATAAATGGTTATAAGAGTTTATAAATAAGATTAGTAAGTGGCGGAAGGTTTGGAGGGTGAATGAATCAAATAAGGATGAGTTTATCAAAAGTTGGCAAGGTGGGAATACAATAACTTGTACTTTTGGGTGAGATTAGGAGTGCTTCACATGCTAAGAAAGTAATGATGTGAAGTATTTGAATGGTATAATGGTCGATTGTTAAGTTGGAAGCCAAACGAGTTGTAATACGAAAGTCGACAAAGGGCGTTGCAAGTTAAGTTTGTAAATTTTACTGAAATTTGGGTCAGATATCAAGGAGCTTTTCTCGATATATACTTGGATTTATAGGGTGATCCACCCACTAAATTGAAGTTATATGAGTCTAGTTTCCAGTGCATATTACCGTTTGTCGATATGACGTCGGAGTAGAGAGATATTCACATTTCCGTCCAAGGCTGTAAACTGCTATAGGACTGAAAGCCCCAAAGTTGGTGGACAATGTTCCAACTTATATAAAAACATTCCAAACGTTTTGCAACTCTATTTTCTCTCAATTCCAAACCCTAAGACACTCCCTAAGCTCTCACAAACCATTCTTTATCAATCATGGATGAATCCAAGAGCTAAACAAGCTAATTCAATGTGACAAAGATCATGGTGATCACAAGACCTTTATTCCTCCATCAATTCGCTTCTCGGAATAAAACGTCATTATGAAGCTACTCTTATTTTGGATTGATTCTTGGGATTTAAGGTATGTTTTACTCTTATTATGGTCTCCTTATAATTCTCCAAGTATTTATACTAGAAATTATGGAAGAATTCCCATGAATATCAACTCTATGAACTCATATGAACTATTATGGATGAACTTGATTGGTTGAGCTGATTTATGTGGTTTAAATGTATTTTCTTGGGATTATGAAGTTATGAATGGTTGAGCTGATTTATGTTGGTTCACTCTGGCCTTCGGGTGCCTGCCACACCCCCCAAGGTTGGAGTGTGACAAACTTGGTATCAGAGTTGGTCTGTCCTATGGATGTCTGTAAGCCGTGTCTAGTAGAGTCTTGATTATGGATGTGTAGCGCGCCACATTTATAATCCTTGAAATCCAGATTGCGCAGTTAGAGCGGAGTCATAAATATTTAAACTTCTATTTCTCACCTTGTTTTCCTTTTCAGTAATGCCGATATGGAAGAAAGGTACAGCTAGTAGAGAATTACAGAGATAGATAGGGGAGAAAGAAATCAACAATCTTGATATATCCAACATGTCTGAGTATTTGCCACAAGAATTGGTTATGAAAATCCTCCAGAGACTACCCATCAACTCAGTTATTCGATGCACATGTGTCTGTAAGTCATAATATTCTCTTATTACTAGCCCTACTTTTATCTCCACACACCTAAACAACTAACAAGATGATCACATCTTATTACGGCGTTTCTCTGTAGACCCCATAAACGAAAAATATGATTTATTTATTGACAATGAAAATTTTGATCAATATGCCCAGTTTGATGTGCAATTTAAATGTTGTGATATTCACTTTAATGTTGTCGGTAGTTGTAATGGGCTTTTGTGCCTTTCTAACAAGCAAAAACAAGAATCTGCCAATGTCGTTAGCTATCTTTGGAACCCATCCTTCAGAAAGTCAATAAAACTCCTCAAACCAAATTCTTGTTTATGAGTCGCCGCTCTTTAAGGAAACAAACGTCGTCCCTCGGTTTATCATATGCTGGGTTTTGGATTTGATTCTGTTACTAATGACAACAAGGTGGTAAGAATAGTTCACACTCATCATGATATTGATTTCGGGTCACTCACTTTTGAGCTTTATAAGCTAAGCACCAGTGCATGGCAAGACATTACTCTTATTGCTCCATGTGATGATTTCTTTGTGCGCGTACTAGTAGGGGTATATGTTAACGGGGCTTTCCATTGGGTTGCCTCTAAAGGGAGAGGAGCACGACTTGGGTTTTTTGGAAAGTCTCAACCTCTGATTGTCCTATTTGATATGCATGATGATATGTTCCGGGAGATAATGCTACCTTCTAGTTTAGTTGAAAAGTTCTGGTTAGAAGATTGGGAGTTTATCCTTTTCGAATCACAACAGTCGCTTTTTTTGGCTCATAATGATAATGGTCAGACAATTGATATTTGGATGATGCAAGTGTAAGGTGACTCACAATCATAGGTGAAACTGTTCAACATCTATCTACGCATTACATTTAGCGTTGTTGCTAATGAATTTTTATCGATGCTTGATATGCCCAGAAATTATGGCACATTCGATACCTTTTTACGAGAAGTTTTACTTGTTTTTGAGCAAGTATGTGTCGTTTTAATGTGTTTTTGTTGTGTTTCAGGTAAATCATAGAGTTAAGGATCAAAAGCTCAAAAATTCTTTGAAATTGCATAAAAGTAGACTTTCACGGTCCGTACAAAGTTATCCAAAACAATGTTTTACAAGATGCTATTCGGCTGAGGCTTTTCAAATATTCCTTAGCTAGAGAAGCAAGAATGTGATTCGAAAAGCTGCCCCGGAATTCTATTACTACATGGGTAGAGATGGCAGCAACCTTTGTCAAGAAATGGTATCCTCCTAGCAAGAAGGCTGAGATCCGTGACAAAATGTATGAATTCAGGCAGCGACTAGGGGAACAATTATACGAAGCTTGGGAGAGATTTAAAGAATATCTGTAGAAGTTTCTGGCTCATGGTGTTCCAGAGAACATATTAATGGAGAAGTTCTACCGAGGGCTAGATCCTATAACACAGTATATTGCGAACAACGCAGCTGATTGTTGTTTTATGGATAAATCTTACACTCGAGTTACCAACATACTTAACAGATTGACTACGCACAATAAGGCTTGGCACTCGAACAATGCTGATATTATACCCTATGGGAATGCCATGATCCAGAATATGGTGAAGAAGAATTAGGATACTCAACAGACATTGGCTCAGCTTACAACGAATATTTCTTTGCTGACCAAGAAGTTTGATGAGAAGGAGACTAAGAAGGGTAAATGTTTGCGAAGACACTTCAGGTATGCTGAATGGGATGTACCAAGTCCAAGAGGGTCCATATCATGAGGGACCTCCTATGCAAGTTGAGGATGTTAACTATGCTAACTATGCTTTCAAGGGGGACATCCAAGGGGGTTATCAGAATCAAAATCAAAATCAATGGAGACCTCAGTAGGGGCAAGGTGCATACAACAACAACCAAGGGAACTATAACAACAATTATGGTGGGTCGAACCAAGGGAACTACAACAACAACTCTGGAAATAGAAGTTCCAATCCATACATTCCACCAAAAGGGCAGTCAAACGATTAATGTAGTTCGAGGGTGGAGGCAATGCTTGAGAAGGTTCTGGCAAATCAAACCAAGTCTGAAAAGACGTTATCTGGGCTAACGAAAATAGTGGGATCTCATACAGAGACTATTTAAAAGCTTAAGTCACAGATGTGTGATATTTCTAGGGAGCAGCACCCTCCTAAAAAGGGAGGAATTCCTAGTGACACTATTCCAAATCCGAAGAATGAGGGAGGCAATGTAGACCGTGTGTTTGCTATCAGTACTCGGAGTGGTAAAATACTCCAAAGTGCTGAAAAGGAGATTGTTGATGTCGAGCCAATTAATGAAGAGGAAGAGGTGCAGTCTGATACACCAATTATTGTTGATAAGGTTCGTAGGGAAGAGAAAGTTGCTGATATTCTAGAAAGTTTGAAGGTGGTTGCTAATAAGAGCAAGCAGACTGTAAAAAGGGCTCTCGGCCCTTTGACTTAGCTTTTCAAATATAAATCTCCCTTTCCTCAAAGGCTGGTGAAGAATAAGAAAGATGCTAAGTTCGAGAATTTTTATGATCAACTGAAGCAATTATCTCTGAGCTTTCCATTCTTGGATCTTTGTCAAGGAGATGCCCAGTTTTGCAAGTACTTGAAAGACCTGTTGACTAAGAAGAAAATAGTGCAACATGAAATAGTGAATTTGACACACACTGTGAGTTCCATTATTTCAACAACTACTGTCCAGAAAAAGGGAGATCCTGAGGCGTTCATCATTCCTTGTTCTGTTGGGTACCATGATTTTGCTCGTGCTCTGTGTTATAATGGGGCGAGTATAAATTTGATGCCACTTTCTATCTACAAGCAATCAGGTCTGGGGATGCCATTGCCAACTACTATGAGATTACAGATGGCTGATAGATCTATTAAGTGGCTGGTTGGCATGGTTGATGGTGTTCTTATGCGGGTTGGTAAATATATGTTGCCCGCTGATTTTGTGATTCTTGACTGTGCTATTGATCGAGATGCTCCTATTTTCCTGGGAGACCTTTCCTTGCTACGGGAAGAGCTCTCACGGATTTAGAAAAGAATGAAATAAAATTTTGAGTCAATGATGAAGAAGTAACTTTTCAGGCAATTAAGGGGATGAAGTTACCAAGTGCTTACGAGAGCATTTCAGTGATTGATTCTTTAGATGCTGATGATTAAGCTGTGGAATTCTAAATGGAAGAAGAACGTTTGGGAGAAGCTCTTGCGGCTATTCTTGTTAATTTTGATGCTGAAGACATGGAGGGTTATATGGAGTCGGTTAATTCGCTTGTTGGGTCATATTTTTACCACCCAAATAAGCTTGATCTTGATCTGTAAAATAGAACAACTCTTCCAGCAAAGCCTTCTATCATTGAGCCACCGAAGCTTGAGCTTAAGCAGCTCCCATCACATCTGAAGTATGAATTCCTTAGTCCGAATAATACATTACTAGTAATTGTTTCAGCATTACTAACTGAGGAGTAGGTCGAGAGGATTTTAGAGATATTAGGTGAGTTTAGATGTGCTATTGGTTGGACCATAGTAGACATTCGGTTGATTCCTTTTGGGATCAGTAAGCATAAAATCTAGTTAGAAGAGGATAGCAAGCCGAGTGTGGAACATCAAAGGAGACTGAATGAAAACATGCAAGAAGTCATCAAGAAAGAAATCATCAAGTGGTTAGATCCTGGAGTGGTTTACCCTACTGCTGACAGTAAATGGGTGAGCCCAGTTCAATGTGTTCCGAAAAAGGGTGGCATCACAGTGGTGCCGTATGCAAAGAATAAGCTGATTCCGATGAAGATTGTGACAGGTTGGAGAGTTTGCATGGACTATCGCAAGCTTAACACTGCTACTTGGAAGGATCACTTCCTTATGTCTTTTATTAATTAGATGCTTGATCGGCTAGCAGGGCGGTCTTACTATTGCATCCTAGACGAGTATTCTAGCTACAATCAGATCAACATCACCCTTGAGGATCAGGAGAAGAAAACGTTTACTCGTCCTTATAGGACATTCGCTTTCAGCAGGATGCCCTTCGATCTTTGCAATGCACCGGCTACTTTTTAGTAATGCATGATGTCAATATTTTCTGATATAGTGGAATACTTTCTTGAGGTCTTTGTGGATGATTTCTCTGTGGTTGGTGATTCTGTTGATGACTATCTTGACCATCTGGGTCGAGTGCTTAAACACTGAGAGGAGACTAATCTTGTGCTTAATTGGGAGAAGTGTCACTTCATGGTGAAGGAAGGGATCGTTCTCGGTCATTAAACCTCTGAAAAGGGGATTGAGGTCGATCAGGAGAAGATTGATGTAATTTTAGAACTTCCTCCACCTATCTCGATTAAAGTTGTCCGGAGTTTCTTGGAACATGCTTGTTTCTATAGGCGTTTCATCAAAGATTACTCGAAAATTACTAATCCGTTGTGTAAACTTCTTGAAAAAGAGGCTAAGTTCGAGTTTGATGAGAAGTGCCGAAAGGCATTCGATGAATTAAAGGAGCGTTTGACAACAGCTCCTATTATTGTTTCTCCTGACTAATCCCTGCCGTTTGAGTTGATGTGTGATGCAATCGGTTTCGCAATTGGTGCTGTGATTGGTCAGAGGCATAACAAAATCATGCACCAAATCTACTATGCGAGTAAGACTGTCAATGCGGCGCAGATGAACTACATGGTAACTGAGCAAGAGCTGCTTGCTATAGTGTATGCTTTTGAGAAGTTTTGGGCCTATTTGTTGTGGTCCAAAGTTGTGATGTATACTGATCATGCCGCCTTGAGGTATCTTATGGCGAAGAAAGAAGTGAAACCGTGGTTGATTCGATGAGTCCTTTTGTTGCAAGAGTTCAATTTTAAGGTAAAAAATCGAAAGGGGTCCGAAAATCAGGTTGTTGATCATCTATCGGGACTTGAAGAAGCTAAGGTACCATCAGAGGAGCTAGTTATTGATGATGCGTTTCCATATGAGCGGGTGTTGGTGGTGTCAATGGAGGTAGCACCATGGTATGCAAACATTGCCAACTATTTGATAACAGGCATAATTCCAGATGAGATCAAGTCATACCAAAAGAAGAAGTTCTTGTGGAATTCTCGTCAATAGTACTAGGATGAGCCATACTTGTTCAGAACATGCGCTGATTACATCATTCAGCGTTGTGTTCCCGATAGTGAAGTGATGGTGATTCTGAAGGCATGCCGCGACTCTCCGATTGGGGGTCATCATAGTGGTAACTGGACTACTGCTAAAGTTCTTGAATGTGGTTACTACTACCTACTCTCTTTCATGATGCAAATCTGTAGGTGCGGTCTTGTGATCAGTGTCAAAGATAAGGGATTATTGGTAGGAGACAAGAGATGCCTATGAACTTTGTGATGGAAGTGGAGGTGTTCGATGTCTGGGGTATTGATTTTATGGGGCCCTTTGTGAGCTCTTGTGGCATGAGGTATATCTTGGTTGCTGTTAATTATGTGTCAAAATAGATAGAAGCGGTGGCTTTACCTAATAATGAAGCAAAGAGTGTCAGGGGATTCATAAAGAAAAACATATTTACTCAATTTGGTACCCCGAGGGCGATATCAGCGATGGTGGTTCTCACTTTTATGATAGAGCCTTCGCAGGGTTGATGGAGAAGTGTGGTGTGAAACATAGGGTGGCAACTCCGTGCCACCCTCAGACAAGTGGGCAAGTTGAAGTATCAAATCGGGAGATCAAGAGTATTTTGGCCAAGACTGTCAATACGAATAGAACTGACTGGTCCCGAAAGCTTGATGATGCTCTATGGGCTTACCGGACTACGTATATGTCACACCCTAATTTCTGTGAGGGTGTGATGGGCACCCGACCCTTACCTAGGGCCGAGCGAACCCACTGACTCTTGTAATACTCATAATCAGACTGGACCTTTAAATCATAACATAGATACACAATAAAAGTTCTTCGGAAACAAACATGCTATTTATCCTTTCCAGATCAAATAAAATCTGTACATATAGAAACATATAGAACTTATAATACAAAGCATAATGACACATCGGCTTACATAGCCGCTTACATAACCGACATCTTATACCCACAACACTGTCTGCAAAGTCTCTAACATGGAACATGAAACCATATCATAAAGCTCTAGCTCGGCAGCACTCCGGAGAAAATGGAGCTCGCCAATCCCGCTGGAGCATCTTCTGCTAACATCTTCAACTCATCTGGGTGTACCTGCGCGGCATGAAATGCAGCCCCCGAAGAAAGGGGGTCAGTACGGAATATGTACTGAGTATGTAAACCATGAAATACAATAAACGGGATCATACTGAAGTAATGAGTACAGAAAATCATAAAACTTGTCTTTGAAAACGTTTATCATGCATATCAAATCATATAATCATCATGTAAACTTATAGCGTGTCCCGGCCCTCTAGTGAGGGACTCGGTAGGTAAAATCATCATATACATATTCATATAACGTGCCCCGGCCCTTTAACAAGGGACGCGGTAAGTAAAATCATATCATCATCATGTATGCATATACATATACATATACATACCGTACCCGACCCTCTAGTGAGGGACTCGGTGAATAGCGTGTCCCGGCCCCGCTACAAGGGACTCGGTATGCCATCCCGGCCACCATCTCCATATCATCACATCATCATCATATCATATATATATATATATATATATATATATATATATATATATATATATATATATATATATACGTGCCCCGCCCTCTAGTGAGGGACGCGGTGAATAATGCAATGGAATTGCACGAATACATGCCCCGGCCCGGACGCGGGAAGGACATATTGAGGCTGGCACGAGCGGAGTAGTGACAAACCATATGCATATAAAATCATACTCAGAGACTCAATGAAGTAGTCTAAGCGGGATATCATTTGAAAAGCGGACAATAGTTATGTCAAATATCTTTCGGAAGCATAACATACATCATACGTATTTATAAATCCATAAGGGTCATAGTCATATTCAAACCATTGGGATCATAGTCGTACGTCAAACCAATCCGAGTTCGCCTCGGAAAGTTACAAACTTTATTCACTTTAGAACGTTCTACGAATAAATCGAAGCGATCCGAGTCTTTCTGCGAAAGTTACGGAAGTTCGTAGTTTCGGAATCGTCTAGGAAACAAACTCTTTTTGAAAACAAACTTTTATGAAATCTTTGAAATCCATTTATGCGAAAAAGACATAAAGACCATAATTTGACTACTTTAAGAACATGAATATCAAGAAACAAATAAGGATCATAAACATGCTCGGATCGCATGAGTGGAATTACCTCGGGGTACGTGTCACAGCTTACTTTTCACTAAGACATGCCAAAGAAAGAAGAGTTAAGCTTACATACCTTGATCGCTTCCTAAGCTAATCCAACTCAAGTCTCGACTCTCCAAGATCTACACAACGTCAATGGATATCGAATATTAGTCATAAACATCGAAAAATCCAACTCCAAGCCATTACTTTTTCTGCAGAAATTTGGGCAGCACTTCCCCTATATATTCACAACCCCGAGAATTCAACTCGGCCAAATCTTCAACAACAATACCAACAATTATAACAACGACATTAATAATCAATTTCAAACACATTCTAACATTAATAACTCCCTTCTACATAATTTGACGGCATTCTTTTATATTCATTTCAACTACATACTTTCAAGCTAACATGAACGCTCTTAAGTTCAAGTACCAATCCAAAATCATTCAATCACAATTCAAGAACACTTCGGACAATCCACAAAGTATTCAAATCAGCCCATCCAATACACAAGGGACCCGAAACCTCCTAAGTGCAAGGAAACGTTAACAACACATTTCTTTTTTTCCAAACTCATAAACTACATCAACAATCCGCATGTTTACAACATTATTTCCATAAATTCAAGAAAGCATATTATAGTCACATTAGCTTCCAAATGGCTCATATGATTACAACTTTAATCTTGGATCATTAAGACTTCATTTTCCATCATAGAGTTCACAATACAACAATCAAATTATATTAAATAAAATTAGTCCTTCTCCTCCACACAAGGCAGCCACCATTCGGCCAACCCATCATCACACACAACTTCATGAATTTTATTCATTTCAACACATCACAACATGCTCAAAACGTCCATAACAATATCAACCAAACACCAAGTAGTTTAATTCATCGTTCTTATTCAACACAATACATGTGCACGGCCACAACTCCCATACCCTATTTTCATGAACTCCATTCATTTCCACATGGCACAATATGTACAAACATCTATAAAAACATGTAAAGAAGATCAAAACTCACCTTCTTCTATTCACCTTTTCCTCTCGGCTAGGACTCCAAATTGCAACAACGAATGACTTTCTTGTTCCAACAACTACTTCACGTGATAGAGGACCTTCCATTTGGTTGAAAAGCTTGAAGAGAATTATTTTTCATGATCAAATTCCCTAGACCATATTCGGCCACCCCATGGCCGATGGTCTTTCTCCTTCTTTCTTCTATTTTCTCTAATTTTCTAGAGTGACAAAAGATGAATATTTTGTCTTCCTTTTTCATCACATGCCTATGTATATATATATAGGGGTGTATGGCCGGTCAAGCCCCTCAATTTTTCTCCAACTTTCTAGAATTTTCCCTTAAGTTGCAAAAGATGACTTTTAGTCTTGCATAGTCATCTTTGTCTCTATGTATATATATAGTCCCTAAAATATAAGGTGGACACATAGCCCCCCTTAATGGCTCACAACAATTGGCTAGCCATGTGTGGGTCCCACATGACCTCATGGCCACATGGCCATTCTTGGCTATTTCATGAAATATTTTTCCAACTTTTAGCCTCCAATGCTCCCTTATTCCAAATTTACCCTTAATTCTCCATACCAATAAAAAGACGAACATGCAACTTATGCATTCTAAAAAAAATTATAGCCTTGTCCTCAACTTTTCGTCATTATCTCGGGATATCTGGATGTACAAAAAGGCGAGGTATAACAGTATAAGTCCCCGATTTGGACTTTGCCTTTCAAGCTAGTCTTTGGCAAAGCTTGCCACCTACCCGTTGAACTGGAGCACAAGGTCATATGGTCGTTGAAGAAGCTAAACATGGATTAGGAAGAAGCAATTAAGCTCCGGTTATTTCAACTCAATAAGACAGATGAATTCCGCTATCAGGCCTATGATAGTGCAGCATTGTATAAAGAGAGGATGAAGCAGTATTATGATAAGAAAATCCTAAAGCGAGACTTCCAAAAGAGTGATCTTGTCTTGTTGTATAATTCTAGACTAAAGCAGCCACGGGGCAAGTTGAAATCAAAGTGGTCCGATCCTTTCGAGGAGGTAAGTGCTTCGCCCAATGGGGCAATTGAATTTAAGTCCGAAGATGGAACTCGGACATCTAAGGTGAACGGGCAGAGAGTGAAGCATTACCATGGTTGCATTGATGGTGATAAGATCGTGGATCGGCGCAGATTGAAGCATGGTTGCACTCCTGACCCAGAGTAAAAATGGGTAGCACCGTTGTGTCGTGACGTTAAATCAAGCTCTTCTTGGGAGGCAACCCAATTTTAATTCTCTGTTGTTTTTTATTTTTATAGCTTTGATAGTGTTTATATAGGGTAACATTTGTTTTGGTGTAGGATGAAAAGTGCAGAAAAACTAGAGGAAAACTGGACTTATGCGGTTCGTATAATATTGTACGGACCATATAACCTAGTCATGAAAGGTAAGAAAATTAGTAAGGTCACCGTTTTAGTTACATCATTCAATACAACTACTTTCACGGATCGTGTAATTTTATAGGGACCGTATAAGTCGTCGTATTGAATAAAATAACTTAAACAGTGGAAAGTCTAAGAAATTGAAGTTACACGGACCATATGACATTATACGACTCATATAACTTCTTAAAAAATATTTAAACTCGAGCAGAGGATTTAAATAACCCACAAAACGTGCCTCCCTCTATCTTTCCCACTTCCTCCACCATTAAGTTCCATTTAATACTCAACCCACGACTTTCTTAACCTACACCCACTCAAATTCCCCTTTAATCTCCATAAAAACACCAACATTCACCTCCAATCTCATCATCATCTGTTTACTCAAAAACACCACAGAAAGACTTCTGCTCGATTTTATTTTACTTGCATTGCTCTGTGGTTGACTAAATTTCCTCAAGAATCCTTCTCAATATCATCAATAAACAGGTATGTTGACGCTCTACTCTTTAATTTTGCTCGTATGGGTATAATTTAATTGTTGGATGTTGATTAAACTAGGATTTTAGTGAAACTTCCAAGGTTCATGATTTTTCTATGGTTCATGATTTTTCTGAATGGGGATGAGTATAATGAGCTATTGTAAATTCATGGGGTTGAGAAATCAACATCCTAATGGGTTGGAGGGCATTTCAGTTGATGAGTTTGAATTTTGAATTTCGATATTGTTATGGCGCCAAAAAAATTGCTCAAATTGAATACTAATGAACTGTCAAGAGTGAAAATTAGGTGAAGGCTGAGTAACCTAACTCCCATAGAAATTAAAACCATGAAACATATGTGTGTGTGATAGTTGAACTGATACCAAAGTAAAATTATGCAAAAAGTTGGAATTGTGGTCGTTTAAGAATATAACCTAAACTATGGATCGTATAAAATTGTACGGACCATATTTTAGGTCGTACAAGGGTGGCTATATGACATAGGTTCTATCTTATAAGTACATGCTTCTATACGGACCGTATAATTTAATACAGTCCGTGAAAGTGGCACGTATTTTGAGATGGAACCTCTGTTGGTTCTGTCTCACATAGTCATTATTGGATACGAATCGTATAATTTTAGTCCGTGAAAAACTTATACGACCACCCAAAAAAAATCCAAAAAGGTTTTCTATTTTTTTTCACTTTAATTTCTAAGACACGTTACTAACAAAGCTTCTTTTGCAGATATGGCCCAAAAACATTGTATCAAAAGGGGTGTGGACCCCGTATTGGTGGGGGCCGAGGCCGAGGCCGAGCCCAAAATGAACCAGAGATAGATCATCACTTGAGAGATGAGACCTCCGATGATGAGGTCATGCCAACAAAATAGTTTCGAAGGGCTTCAAAGCCTCCATCCTAAACCATGGATCCTTCCACCTCTGCACACTCCAAAGAGGGAGAAGGAGTGTCATCAAAAGCTGGGTCTGAGAGTGCGGAGGCTACAGGTAGCGGGTCTGTGTCAGGAGAGCCCTCGGTGAATGAGGGACATACAAATGAGAGCGGCACATCTGAGCCTACAAATACCTTGGCTCCAAATTTTGAGTGTTCCGCGGAGTTAATTCAAGACAAGCGTAGGTTGGTTGTAAGGAGTAAAACCCTGGCGGAAGATGCATTCTTTGTTCGGGGTTGAAGGGTCCAAAAATCTATACGAGGATCGCATTTCTCTCACTAAGAGGGGGGGGGGGGGGGGACGAAGAGGAGTATATGAGAAAAGCGGTGACTCATGTTTGAGGGTCTCCGGGCTTATCCCAACACTATCGAGATCCTCCGATTCTATAGCCTGGGGTGTTCGCCGAAATGAAGTATTGCCCAGTCATTGTGGGGGAATTCTATATTAACTATGGGGCTGAGTTGTTGAAAATGAAGAAGCCCAGCCAAACGAATCCCCATCTCCCACTGCTTGATGAAATTAAAGTGAGAAATGTAAAAGTAGACATCTCCGCCGTTGCTATCAACAAACTCTATTTCGAGAATGATTTTCGGGGGCGCGCGCAAAACATGAGAAAGAATATTTAGACAAATTAGAGCACCGAAATCATTGGACGGTGGTTAGATAGGTAGCTGCTGTAATTGCTAATCCAGAGGTGGAATGGGCGAGTAGTCCCAATCCGAAGATAACCAAGGATTCACTCAATAGGGAGGCTCGATTCGAGTGGCACCTGATGAGCTATAGACTACTTGTGACTCAGAATGACAACACCATCACGGTTTTCCAAGCAATAGATGTTACCTCAATGATGACTCGGTATCCGTTGGATGTGGGGTGAATGATAGCATAGGAGAATCAACAAAGAGCACCCCAGTCTTAAACCTCATTGGTATTCTCGTGTCTTATCACAGAGTTATGCAGAAGAGCCAAAGTTGTTAACATTCTGGATCGGGACCACTGTACCAAGGCCACTCAGTTTGGGGATTGGCGAAAGGGTAAGAATGAGGGTACAACAGAGATATTTGTAGCACAAGACATTAGAGTTGACGAGACTCAGCACAAGTCGAATCTTGGGCCCACGGGAGATGCTACTACTACTGATCCTATTGTTCCTGAAGCTGTTAGTACTGATGCTACAGCTCATGCCCTTGCTACTGACCTTAGTGTTGTCACTGTTGTTGTTGCTATTACGGCTGATATACTACCACCACCACCACCACCTGATGCTGCGCCCGCTATTTCTGCGGGTGCTACCACTTCATCTGTTCCACCATCGACAGCGCAGCCTGGGTTGATCTATTGACGCTCTCCAGAGCGAATTACCAAGAAATAGCCTTCAAAACATTAAAGGTTGAGAAACAAATCGAGGTAATCATGGCCTAGCTTAAGCCCCAGATAACTAAGCAAATCAACAATGCCACCAGAGAGATTCGACAGGAATATCAACAGACTCACAACGTCTTCCAAACTCTATTAGATTGGTTTGAGACGAGACTGGCTGCTTTAGAGCGCACAACACCCAGGGGTGGCTCAGCATCACTGAGGCAGGAGTTGGCAAAGTTGAAGGCTGAGTTTGAAGTGCAGGCAAAGGAGCGCAGTGAGAGGAACACCGTTTACACCACAAGCCAACTTAAACATTGAGATCCCTATTGAGAACCTGCTCGACTCTGAGGGGGAAGGAGAAGAGATGGAGAATACTTGGGGAAAATGACCACTAGATGCCGTAGATCGGTGGAGAGGGCGAGGGAGAGGAACAAAGGTCGCGCCGTGAGGAGATGATATGATTTAAAGCTACTCCACCGAACTCTCGGATCGGAGAATTATCTAGATCCCGTGGGTGCGGCGGGGAGCTAGCCCGAGATAGGTGACTTTTTATGTTCTTTGCGACTAGGCGGTGCGAGTCCAGCGATGAGCATAGCGCTTAGGGCGGCTAGGTATCCCTTACCCTTATTATACTTACATTTGATGCATTAGGGACATTGTATGATTTTCAGTTGGGGGTGGGGATTACTTGAATTTGTTGTAAGTGTAGATATGTGTTTATGAATGCCCTCGACTTTTCGTTGCCAGAGTTCTTTTCCTTAGGGGTTTATTTATGTTGAAACTGGCATGTTTAGGTTGTACCTAGATAAATTAGAATAGCATTTACTTATATGGTGGTGATTATTGAACTAGCGACATGTTCGTAACTTTGGTCGAAATTATGAACCCCTCGAAAAAATTGTGATGCATGCTTAGGAATTAATAGTTGATTGACATGATTGGTTCGTTCGGTGACATTGCTATTATTGGGTTATTGTGGAATGTAAATGATCATGAGGGGGTTGTACCTGCAATAATGAGAGGTCCTTATACAATTGTTTGTGTGAGTGTATTAGTTTGGTTCTTTGTCTATAGTTGCAATCTAGAACTTGCCCAGTTTTTCATGCTTGAATGCTTAAGATAGTTTGGTTGTGAAGTGATCATAGGCTTTCTTTGTGTATTAGTCACTATGGCCTTATAAAGCTTTACCCTGTGATATGAATAATCCTTGGTTCCCCTTTTGTGCATTTGACCTATTTCTTGACTAGCCGTAACAAACCTGTACCCTTTTGTTGAATTAATTCCAGCTTTGCACCCGTTCCCTCCTTAACACTATGTGAGAAGAGAGGTTAATAGACAAAGTTTGGGGTGTTGTGAGTTATCTAGTTGAGAATCGGTGTGGTGGCTGAAAAAAAAAGAAAAAAAATCAGAAAATGTATCACAAAAAGAATGTTAAGTTTCAGCAGGGATAAAACCACATCGAGGTCGAAGAGTTAAGAAGCAAAGGGAGAAAAAGAAAGGTGAAATGTGTAGTGTACAAGGAGGGTGAGTCACTAATATCCAAAAATTATCCTACTTGTCCCCAAGCCTACATTACAAGCCGAGAACAAGTCCTATAGTGATCACAACAGAACCGTCCGCTAGTGTAAGGCATTGAAATTAAGGGCAAGCATATGGTATGTGCATTTGTAGTATATGAACATCTTTGTGAGTGCGAGTGTTTCTCTTCTCTTTTGTCTTGGTCCCAAATTCCTTGTATATATGTGTGTATGGGACATTCTTTAGTCTATGTGAGGGCATAAGGATCGAAAACGTGAAGTGTAAAACAACCACCTGAAGCGGCGTTTGTGAGTCCATTGATATGTTCGATAATGTGATGTCATAGTTTGAAACGTTGTTGTTAGTCCTAGTGTTCTGAGTATGTGTTATGTTGCTAATATTGAATAAGAGGTGGTTAGACGTGAAAAACTTGCATGCCAGTAGTTCCGAGTCAAAATCATTGTAGATATTGTTGCTCTAGTGTGTATAAGTTAGTTGAGTCATTTTTGTGTAGTACTTGCTTGATGACAAGCAAAGGCTTTAAATTGGGGGTGTTGATTTGCCGAGGAATTATGGCACATTCGATACCTTTTTACGAGAACTTTTACTTGTTTTTGAGAAAGTATGTGTCGTTTTGATATGTTTTTGTTGTGTTTCAGGTAAATCATGGAGTTAAGGATTAAAAGCTCAAAAATTGGTGATTGAAGAACAACAATTAAAAAGAGTGTTGAACTTGATGATGTGGAGATACGAGTAACTTGTAAGGACCGTACAATATTATACGGGCCGTATAGTTGGTCGTGTTAAAGGATCTTAAGCAAGACACAAAGCTGCATCTGAAGAGGGAGTTTTACGATCGAGTTATACCGGCCATGAAAATTTATATGGACCGTGTAAATCAGTTCATGTTTTTCTCTGAAGAATTGAAGATTGCTAGCCGTACAACTTTATACGATCCCTGTAATATTATACGGATCGTATAAGTTGTTGTCAGGAACTTAAGTGCAAAATTTGTAATTTTATGTTTTTGAAACTTATAAATAGTCCAATGTAGGGTTTTATTTGTTATCAGTTCTTATACTTTAACTCTTGACTTAGAGCATTGAATATTCCTTTGTTTTGGAGTTTTCAAACATCGATTCAAGTATTATTAATTTCTTTTATCATCAAAAGTAAGCAATTATGAATTCTTCAATATTTTATTCTTTGTTCTTTATCATGAGTAACTAAACAACCTTACTAAGGTTGTGAACCCAAAGATGGGTGTTTTGTGATTGGGAATTGTGATTGATATATGCATAATGGATTGTTAGGGTTCACTTGTTCTTCGTAATTCATTAATAGTTAGTGGTTGCAAACATTAGCTAACGCCATAACCCTTGATTTATTTGGGAAAATAATCAGAGTTTGGTAAGAACTAGTAACAAGAACTCAAGGCGTTAGCCCTTGTTTAATAAATTCACTTAGGAATCAGAGGAATTTACTTGGCATAATTAACCGTTCTTCATATCAACGTTCTTATATTTGGGAAAATCATAGAAAGACATAATCTTTATTTATTGGGAAATAGTAGAGATTCACATAGGGGTTAAGTGCATTCATATAACGATCCATTAGAAGTATATCAAGATCAATACCCATAATCATACACTTTATCTGACGGGGACACAGCCTTGGTTTCTTTTACCATACATTACAATCCAAAGCAATTAGTTAGCAATTAATCATAAAAAACCAACTTTCTACAAATTCATCGGAGTAAGACATTATACCTAAATAAAGCATTCTACGATTTTAGTAACCTTTTCACACCATATTTCCTATGGGATTCGACCCCAACCTTGTTGGGTTACTATATTTGACATCGTCCGCTTTACGCTAATAAAAGGTATAATTTGAGCGTATCAATACTTTATGGTGGGTCTCTTCCACATGAGCCTCAGCTTACTCATTACTTGCCAATGGAGTTAAGGAAAAATGGTGAAATTTTTTGGAGAGCTTACCACCCCTTCTTGGTTTCATATGATCTTGCAGCTAAAAAAAAAAAATTAAAATGTCTTTGCATTCATAGCACTACCAATCGACTGTTTCATGGTGCACTCTATGTTAATACTTACAAAGAGAGCCTTGTTTTACTTGATAAACGGACAAATATTTATGGTGGCAACACTTGTGAAGAAGAGTCATCTGATTTATGCAACAAAGAGTTGAACTCCACGGGGTACCTATCACAGCCCACCAACACAGCAACCGGGTTTCAGGCTGGACGTTGGAGACCACCTTCACTTTATTGATAGGTCAAAGTTTTTTTTCCAAGGAGTCAGTAGTACATGGCAATTATTTATGCTCTTGGCTATGAAAGCTCTTCGACCAAAATAGGGGCTGGAAATCTGATTTCTTTATTACTGGGAGATGTTTTTGGGTTTAGCTTTACTATTGAGTAGTTGTTGTTTCTAGCTTTTAAGTTAAAAACATATTTTACAAGTACAAGACTATTGCAATTATTTATGCAATAAAAGGCTTGCAGTACATTAGGGATGATTTCCTCTATCTAGTAGTTTATGTGTTTTTCAACCATGTTGCTCTATGTTAGTTCCTGAAGAGTATTGCCATATTACCCTTTTCTGTTTGTTCTTAAATGAGAGGTGTTTAGCTAGACCCAGGTTATTTTGCAGCATATTTAAATATGTTCGATTTGTCTTTACTTGTTTAAACATATAGTTTCAGATTTAAGATTTGAAACCTATTCCTTATGTCCTGCTATATGCCTAAGAAAAGAGAATAACTTTTTGCAAACAATGTGCTGAGACTGTTATTCTTTGAAAATACTTGAGAATGAAAGACTGATGAAGTAGTTCATGAATGTTTTGGATTTCCCCTCTTCTTGTTTAAATTGTTGTCATCGTCTAGTTACATCATAAAGTGAAAGCCTACTAAGTTGGGTCGGTTTTTTTTTTTTTTTTACTTGCTGGTAACTACTCCAAATGACTGACTACCAAACATTCTCTTAAGTTAAGTTCTAGATAGTGCACTAAAGGTCTATGTCTCTTGTGACTTTTGAAATCTGTATACTTTGGCATGACATGAAGCTGTTGTATGTGCTCATCTGTTGTAAAGACTCTAAATCTTGAAGTTTACCTGATGTATAAAGGCTTGACTAAGTTGTGACAATTACTTAAGAAATGAAATGCCTTTTGCTACTATTTTTATTGAAACTACGCACCCTGGTATACTCATTCTTCAGCCCTCTTTCTTCCATGACTTGGGTTGTTTCAAATCACATATGTATTTGAGATGCTGTTGAACCTGATGTAGAAATAGCTGCTAGTTGTCACTATTATTTCTCTGTGTTTGCTGCCACATTTTAAGGTAAAACAATTACTGTGTTTGAGGTAAATACTCTCTATACTTTGATATTGTTGGCTGTTCCATTTTGCTGCTTTATTTTAGGCCATGAACTATTGCATCTTGGGCCAATTTGCTGCTATATTTTGATGTTGCTGCTGCTGTACTTTAGGCAGATTGTTACTGCATATTTTTTAAACAAAATTTCATTGCAATTTAAGCCAAATCACTGCTGCATTTTGCTACTTGCTACTGAATGTTTAATGAGTAATTGCTACATTTCGAGGCTGTTTCGTTGTTGTCTTTAAAGGCTCAACTTGAGATTTAGATTCAATGCAAATCTCTTGAATGGCTGTTGTGTTTAAACATGTATGACTGTTCTCATTTTGAGGTTTTCTTCTATAGTCAGGTACTTTATTTTTGGGGTGAGTTACTGCTACATTTTGAGTTACTCTATGGAAGGAGACCCATCGATGGAAAAGGATCCGTTCATGGAAAAGGACCTGTCTATGGAGGAAAAACCATTATAAAAAGAAACCCTATTGCCATTTGTAACTAGCAAGTCCATGAGTTACATACTAAGAATGTGTTTTCTGTTAAAAGCATTCTAGCGAAGGGATAACGTAGAAGAAAATGACATAAGGAGAAAAGGGAAGACGTGAAGGCTGGATACCGCCCATCTATTTTAGACCACAAATTTATACCGACGCTCGTGTGATATGATACCTCCTTTCCAGTTATATATATTGAATTTTTATATATCTTGTTAGATTTTATTGTTGAGATAGATATGGCCAGTATGTTGCAGACTTCAGCAAAGGACGGTTGAGGTAAGTTATGGCTAACCTATTATGATTTTATATAAATAGACGGTCGTGAGGGGCCAAATTGATATTGTTATCTTTGTTGTGTGGCCTTGTGTGGCTTTGGGCTGTTTGGCGGGTTTTGGATAGTCCTATTTACAGAGGAAACTCTGCCAAAATTTTTGGAAGTCCCGAGAGTTAGAATATCCCTTAACATTCGAGGACGAATGTTCTTAAGGAGGGAATGATGTTACACCCTGAATTTTCACATGTTAAAGTCGCATCACGAGTTAGTCGACGCAAGTTCAAAAGAAATTATCTTGAGGTTAAAGGGATTGAGTTTATTTGTCACACCCCAGTCCTGATGGGGCATGATGGGCACTCGGCCCTTACTTAGAGCCGAGCGAACCCACTAGTTCTCGTTATACTCATAGTCTCATTGGGCCCTTAAAGCATGGAATGAAATGCATGATGAAAGTTTTCAGAAAAACATTCTTTAAAGTCTTTATCAAATCAAGTAAGATACGCAATCATATAAAATACGCAAAGTAATGTATAAGGATACATCGGCTTAACTAGCCGCCTACAAAACCGGCATCTTGTATACGTGACTACGTACGCAAAGTCTCTAACATAAATCATTATACCATGACATGGATACTCTGACTCGGCAACACTCCGGAAAGAAATGGAGCTCGCCAATCCAGCTGGAACATCTTCTAGCCATATCCTCTACTCTTTTGTATACACCTGCGTGGCATGAAACGCGAGCGTCACAAGAAGGACGTCAGTACGAATAATGTCTTGAGTATGTAAGGCATGAATAATAACATAATATAGATATGGCAAGTAACAATGAGTAAGAGAGATAACCTAAACATCTGAATGCCTCGTAGGCGGATACCATGCATGCTTAGCCTTTTCACAAAAACATTTCTCATACATATATAACATAATAGTGTTGCGAAACGTGCAGACCGATCCATAAATATATTGTATCATCATTATATACCCATATATCTCGCGTCCGGGCATCCCGCGTCCAGAACGGTATCATAGTATACCAACTGATCAGGTGGTTATGCGTATATAACGCTATCACCCTTTTCCTATACCCCATATATATATACTATACTCGTATATAATACCGTCATCTTTTCTCATATCATATATACATATATAATATAAATAGCGTGCATGAGATCCCAATTAAAAGTTACTATTTTATCGGAGTGACGTAAGGTCGGTAACCTCCAATTTATATTATGGAACAATAATCGTCGCTATATCTCACCTTGAAGGAATAATTATAATAAGGTGAGATCAACAATAATGAATGAAATCAAGAAAATTATGAAATAAACTCAATAATCTCATAATAGCATCAAAACCATAAGCTTTGGAATCTCCAGAAATGGAATCATCATCATCATCATCATCATTATCGTCATAGAAAACATCTATTTTAGTATCATAAGAACTTTGAGAATCATATACTTCTAGCTTTTTGGGAATTAGGATATTATGGAAGTCATGTATGGGTTCATAAGAAGATAATCATGCCTTTAGAAAGAAAGGGACTAGCCTTACATACCTTTTTGGTCTCCTTAACTACTTAACGCTTATCCTCCCAAGCTCGTGAATCTACATTCAAGAGAATTCGTATTATTGTTAGGCTTATCATCATATGCTTATCTTAAGCCTTCAAATTAAATCCTTTTAGAATCTGCCGAAATTCGGGCAGCATCTCCCCTGTTTATATCCCTAGCCCGAAATCACAATACCAACAACCAACAATAATAACAACAACACTAACATCAACAACATCATCATCAATACCAAAATACTCCATAAAACATCCCACACGATGTTTATTTGATTTCCCAACCAACTAATTCATTATACGACCATTTAGTAGCTCTATCTTCGTAAATACACCTAAATCACTATCAATAAGGAGAGATTCTTACCTTATTCCAGCTAGAGCTGCAATATCTTCAGTATCCGCCTTGTATCCAAGCCAAGATTCATCGCAACACGATACTATAATCACAACTATATCTTTATCCGAACCTAAATCCCGAGATTACACTTGATTTAGGCTAAAATTTATGGGTGGAAGTTGGGAGAAAGTTCTAGAGATTTTAGGATATTTTTAAGGGGTGGTTTGGATGAAAATAAGGGGTAAACCCCTTTTACATTGTTCTAGAGTCGTTTTGCACCGACCTACAACTTTCGCACACTGTAGCTGCGCGTTCGCGCACTATAGCTGCGCGCGCCTCTACTCCGCCGGGCTGACTTGTAACGTCCATAACTCTCTACTCCAATGTCATATCGATGAGCAGTTTGTTGCGTTGAAAACTAGACTTCATGAACTTCATTTTAGGCTTCTACTTTACCTCAAAACTCTTCATATGATAAAAGATATCCTTTCCCCATATTGGCTCAAAATTATCGTACTAAATCTTGCCCATCCTTTCTCCAAAATTCCAACAACTTAGTTTCCTTGCTTCACTTGTTCTCCAATCCTTCCATGACCTATTACATGAACTTAAACCTCAATAACCATAGGTTAGGCACATATAATCTCATATATCCTAGGAAATATCTCCAGTGTCTACAATTGTACAACTCACACCTAACGAATCTCAATGTACAAAACTACGAGGTGTAACACACATGACCCATTTTCAGCACGTAAATTCGCCAATGCTTGTAGGTTTTCCCGTAAAGAGCATATTTGATGTTCAAGAATGATGTCCTATCTTTGGTCAGAGAAAAGAAAAATGTTCAATCTCAAAGACAACTAGAGTCAGCTTTGACACATAAAGCGGCCCAATGTTTCATGATTCAACTTCTCAGCTTCTAATCAAGAAACAAGAATCCAAGAATTCTACGAACTGTCATTTGAAGAGCGTCAACGACACAGTCCAAGATTCAAGTTCAAGTCTCAAATCCTAACTTTAGGACCAAACTTCGAGATCAAGGCGCCCACTAGAAGAAGGTGAGGTGATAGCTGAAGATCCAAAGTGAAGATTTAAAGGAAGCGAGTCAAAATAAGTAGAGTAGATAGGATCTTGTATTTTCCTTTCTACTTTACTTTTACTTTTCATTTTTGATGTAGTAATAGGAGTCATATACCAAAATCTCGACGGGACCTCACTCGACTCTCCAACTCATCTTTCTATCCTTTCATCCACTTGAACTGCATGTGAACTGATTTCTTTAGAACCCGAAATATGTAGGTTGTCCAAAGTCAGGGCTCAGTTGCACATGTTTTCTTTTATTTTCTTTCATATTTTAAATAAATGGCTGGGTAAAGTATCAGTCTCATTGTTCACTTCTTTGTCTGAAAACTCTCTGTGTTTCCAAACAGAGAGAGGCATGCTATGAACACCTAAGTTTTGACCGAATTAAGTTTTTACACCTTTGTAGCGTTTAAGTATTTCTTTCAGGTCTAGATTAGATATTTTAATTTTTATTTCATTTTTAGTATTTTTATTATACGAAAAGCCACCTAACTTCGTTTTGTAACTGAAAAGTCACTCAACTTTCATTTTTGTAACACAAAAGTCATTCAACTCTTTTTAGTCAACTTTTACTGACGTAGCATTTTTTAAAAAGTTAAACTCTTATTTAATATGAATCACCCATTTTTACTATTTAGTGATCCGTCCCACTGAATCGACCCGCTATCCAAATTTTTATAACAAAACACTAAGGACTGCAATTTTACTAGTAATATTTTACTAGTAACGTGGCTGGATTCTCCCCCTACTCAGACCTTAAAATTTTGCTTTAAGTTCATCTGGTTACTATGACACTACTGCTAAGCTATTTGCAAGTAGTAACAATTCTTCAAGAAAATTTATACATTCTATTCACAAAATATTACGCAAATCAATTAAGTCTAGTTGTATCTTTGTTCTTCTTTTGATCTATGATGTATTCAGAATACAATTCCCTTGAGCAACCAGCTTGAATTTTACAAAGAATACCATAAGAAGTTGGTAATGATTTCAAGGAAAGTAAATGCTACATCGATAATCAACATTTCAATTCACTTAGTTAATGCAGGAGCCAGGAAGTAATGATTTTTTTCAAAATTACTATATTTGTTATATTCCGTATTTTGTACATTGGGACATTCCGAGCTAACTGTGATAAGTTAAGGACAAGACTATTTCGGGATACGAGGTAGAGACTTTTAACCTCCGATATTGTTTTAAGGCATAAGTTGCTTATGATTCTATTGGTATGGAATATTAATAAAAATTTGGGGTTAAAAGTGAATTAAGAAAAGTTGGTTATTTCATGAAAATGGCCATATGTGGCCGTGTGGCATCAAATGGGTTCCCACCCATGGCTTGGCCAAACTTAATTGATCCAAGCCATGTGTGGGCCATGGTACACATGGATGCATCATATATGTAATTGGAAGATGACTAATTAATCACTTTCATCATCTTTTCATACCTTAAGAAAGTTGGAGAAGCTTGGAGAAACAAAGGGACCATTCGGCCATGGCAAGGCAAATTGAAGACCATGAATAGTGATCAAAAAAATATTTCCTTCTAGCTTTTCTACCAATTGGAAGGTCCTTTTTGACGTAGAGTAGTTGTTGGAGCAAGCAAACCATTCATTTTTGCAAGCACAAACTCTAGCCAAGTTAAGGAACTAAGTGATAAAGGTAAGGTTTAATCCTCTTTTTCATGTGTTATGGATGATTTGTACATGTTGTAGTGTGTAGATATGGATGAAAACCATGAAATCTTGCATGGTGATGTTGAGCCGTGTGTGTTGGGCTTGGCCGTGTGTATGTTGTGTTGTGTAGGAGTGAAGAACTAATTTTATTTAGTATGTTTGGGTTGTTGTGTTGTGGGTTCTATGATGCAAATGAAAGTTTAATGGTTCAAATTGAAGTTATAGTCGTTTGTGGTTTGTTATAGAAGCTAATGGAATTTTAAGATAGTTTCTTGTATTTATGGGAATGACGTTGTCAACGTGTAAATTGTTGGTGTAGTTGATGAATTTGGAAGAAGGAAATGTGTTGTTGTTGTTCCCATTGAAGTTGGAAGATTTCGGGTTATGTGGCATTTTGATTGGGTTGTTTTGATTATTGTGCGGATTGTTTGAAGCGTTCTTGAATCTTGTTTGAATGATCTCGGATTAGTGCTTGAACATGTGAGCGTTGATGTTGGCTTGAATGTATGTAGTTGAATTGAATGTAAATGGAATGTTGTCGAATTATGTAGAAAAGAGTTACTAACGTTAGAATGCATTTTGAATTGATTGTTGATGTTGTAAACGTGGTTGTTGGTATTGTTGTTGATGATTTGGCCGAGTTGAATTCTCGGGGTTGTTGAATTTACAGGGGAAATTCTGCCCAAATTTTTGTAGAATCAAGTGCTAGTTTGGGATGGAATCCCTAAGTAGCTATAGCTAGTGTTTGGTATATAATGACGTTATTGTAGATCTTGGGAGGCCCAAGACTTAAGTTCGGATTAGCTTAGGAAGCGGACGAGGTATGTAAAGCTTACCCTTTCTTTCCTTTGGCATGTCTTAGATGTAAGCAAGATATGATACGAACCTCTGGGTAACTCTATTCATAAAATCCGAGCATGTCTATGATTCTTATTCACTTCATGATGTTAACATTCTTAACATAGTCGAACTATGGTCCTTGTGTCTTTTGTATGATTGGATTTCAAATGTTGCATAAAGAGATTTTGTTCGTAAAGGATTCTGTAACTACGAACGACCGTAACTTTCATAGACGGGCTCGGATCGCTTCGAAACGGTCGTAGAAGATTCTATAACGAATAATGACTATAACTTTCATGGGCGGGCCCGGATTGGTTTGATGCATATCCGTGGTCCCGAGATTTTCCTTTGTATAATCCTAACGACTTTTTCTTTTTTTTGAAAGAACTTAACATGATTACCGTTTTAACTCTCAAGCGTCGACTACTTACTTATCCATTGAGTCTGAAATAATAATTTATGTGCATATGGTTTCTCACTACTCTGCTAGTGCGAGCTGTTATTACTTCTTTCACTGCGTCCCGGGTCAGGGCATGTATTCGTGCACGACTCTACTGCATTATTCACCGCGTCCCTCACTAGAGGGCCGGGGCATGTTATACGTATATGATAATATTCACCGCGTCCCTCACTAGAGGGCCGGGGCACGTTATATGATATGATGATGATATGATGATATGGGGGAGGCGGCCAGGATGGCATATGATGACTTCATTCACCGCGTCCCTCACTAGAGGGCCGGGGCACGTTATATGTATATGTATATGATGATTTCATTCACCGCGTCCCTCACTAGAGGGCCGGGGCACGTTTTATATATACATGCTATGATGATTATATTTACCGAGTCCCTCACTAGAGGGCCGGGACACGTTATACATGCTTATATACATGATGATTATTTACTTATGTCCCTCAGTCCCATAATGGTCTGGATATGATATTGATACGTATGATTTATGTTTCAGAGGCAAGTCTTATGATTTTCTATACCCCTTATTTCAGCTTGATCCTGTTTACTGTATTCCATGCTTTACATGCTCAGTACATATTCCGTACTGACCCCCTTTCTTCGGCCGTGCGTTTCATGCCCGCAGTACAAACGATCGTTTTGGTGATCCGCCGATTTAGGACATCCATTCTGCTGTCTTGGAGAGCTCCCTTGTCCGGAGCCCATATTTTGGTACAGATTCCTTCGTTGTATATATGTACGTTTATTCAGGGGTACGGCAGTGCCCTGTCCCGTCTTATGATTCTGTTGTTACTCTTAGAGGTCTATAGACACATGTGTTGGTTGTAGGTAGTTACTACTCAGTTGTGTTTGTGTTTGAAATGTTCCCAGGTTTATGTACAATATGTATATATGTATATGCGACGCTGTGCCTTTCTGCAAGTATAAGTTCTTAGTATGTTTGCTGTGGGCTGATTATAGTCAGTAGATGTGTACGAGTGCCCAGCTCGGGCACTAGTCACGGCCTACGGGGTTGGATCGTGACAGAAGTGGTATCAGAGCAGTTCGTCCTCGGAGTGTCTACAGACTGTGTCTAGTAGAGTCTTGTTTATCGGTGTGTGGTGCACCACATCTATAAACAGGAAGCTACAGGCATTTAGGATGTTATCTTTCCTTCTGATCCTAGATTGTGCGATAGAGTTGTATTATCACGATAATTCCTCCCTAAAGAATTGTTATGTTTACAGGGATGCCTCCAAGGAAAGCGACAGCTGCCCAGAAGGGCAAGTCGACAGCAGCTGGAGAGACTAGCTAGGCCCGGAGAGTTACTAGGGCCCGTATTCAGCCTGAGCCTGAGGTTGTGCTCCCATCGCCCGAACTACGCACACCGCCGCTATTGGAGGAGCATAGGGCGGCGCTCTGCGGACGGGGGGCGGCTCCGCCCGGCTCTCGGGAACCGATGCCGACCTTCCGGCTCCCCCGGCCGGGCGGAGGGCGGGGCTATGAGGGGGGGGGGGATGCGGTTCGATTCTAGCCGGACTAGTGGCGAGCGGAGCTCGCGAGGCACGGTTTGGGAGGTGACCATACGGACGGCATGGTTTGAGGGGCCGTGATTTCTTGACTTGTAATCTCCCGAGTTCTACGGGTCCAAAGCCGAGAGGATCCCCGGGAGTTTATTCGACGGATGCGGTGCGCATTGAGGATGATTAGAGCACGAGGCCGGTCTACGTCGGTGGCTTCATATCGGTTGCGTGATGTGGCCGTTAATTGGTATGAGTTGTGGGAGTTGTCTAGGGGCGAGTATGCCTCCGGCCCCGGTATGGGACGAGTTTGTGGAGGCCTTTCTTGGCCACTGCGCACTCCGAGAGATGTGGCGAGCTAGAGTTTATAGATTCCTACGCCTGAGGCAGAATGGTAGGAGCGTTCGAGATTATAGCCTTGAGTTCGATTCGTTGGCTAGATATGCCACTATTATAGGCGATATGACCGATAGGATGCATCGGTATGTGATGGGATTAGATCGTTATGCGGTCGATAGGTTGTATGGTGATGGCATCTCGGCCGGTATGGATATTGCACGGGTACGGGCATATGCCCGAGGGTATGGAGGATCGACATAGAGGGCGACGGCCGACGGAGATCGTGACGGGGGTCGACCAAAGAGGGCTAGATCGGCCGGCTATTCGGGAGAGTTTCGAGGTGGGCAGCCTCAGCAGTACATTGGGTATTCTTATCAGCCAGCACGAAGTGCACCCTCACATTTTACTGGTAGGAGATTTGGCCGGCACGGGGTATTCGGAGGGCTGGTCCGAGCTCCCGGCCGAGTTCGCGATCGGCGAGAGGTTTGAGCCAGACGAGGCCATCTATGCCTCAGTGCCCTCAGTGCAGTAGGCGCCATTTGGGGGAATGTCGTCGCGCTACAGGTGCTTGTTTTACTTGTGGCCGTCAAGGCCATGTTATGAGAGAGTGTCCGTACAGGGGTGGTCCAGGTGGTGTGGCTCGGCCCTCTTTGGGTCGATTCTTGGTTCATTTTCTTCGTAGCCATGCGCCCTATAGGGGCGAGGGTATCTGACACCCGGCAGCCGCGGTAGAGGTCGTGGCGGAGCTACCGGTCCTAGCGGTCCTTCGAACCGCATATATGCTTTGGCGAGTAGACAGGAGCAGGAGGCGTTACCAAATGTGGTCACAGGTATACGAGTCCTTATTGGAATATTTTTATGTATGTGTATTTGCTGTACGATTGTTACTTAGTAGCGGTAGGCAGAAATCCAAAGGCCGATAATCAAGTAGTTATAAGTAATGGCGATCAAGGTGTGTTCATCACCATTGGGAATCTGGAAGTCTAGGACGGGAAGTAGTTATATCCTTAGGTGAAAAGTTAATATTGAGGATTGAAAAATGGCTAAAATAGTAATTGTGGAGCCAGAGGAGTAAGAGACCCTTTCTAAATTGGAGGGAGGCGTGTTACGAAAACGTTTCGAAGTCTGTTAAGACTCCAATTTACTCCAGATTATGTGATGAAGGTCATCCGGTGAGGTGGACGCTATCGTACTAGCATTAAAGTATCGTATTCCATCAGAGTTCCAAGGTTAAGCGTCTTTGGGGTGAGAGAAATTTTAGGATGGGTGACCCCCTGGGAAGTGTACTAAAAATCCTATAAAGTCAGACACAGGAGAGCCATATGGGAAGCTAGAGTAACCTAAGGGAAAATTAGAATATACAGATTGGGTGGAAACCTTAAGAGGTCGCGTAGGCCGAGGCGGACTAGACCGGTGAAGAGAAAGAAGGTGCATCACAGCTCTAGGATTAGGGTGAGTTGGAATAGTGTTGGAAATATTTTGTAAGCAAGACAGTAGTAATTATGTCTATATAGGTATGCACATGATATCCCGTACCTGGCTATATCAGCGGATATGTGTATTCCGGCAACCAACGTGGCGGTATATGGAAGGCATTAATCGGACAGGGTAACGAAGTTCAAGTGAAAAGAAAAATAAATGGCACAAATGTTACAAGGCAAGCTGATGCTGTTTTCACTACAGGTTAAGCTTGGAAAGTACTAACACAATGATATTTGGAAAAGAAAGAAAGTGAGTAGATGAACGGCAAGGGGATCAGAATGTCGGAATAAAAGTGCCGCCTAACTGAGATTAGAAAATGCGGACATATGACAAAGTATAATTGGATAAAAGTATAAGTACACCCTTAAGGGGGGAAGCGGGTGCGAGAGATGTAAGTGCAAGATGGAGACAATCAACACTATAATATATTTGATACGGATGCTCGGGCTACAGGTAAGATTCCTTGCCAAGACCAGTTAGTAAGATCTGAAAGCCAGCAATAAATGGACAGAAGTCAGGAGGGTATGTGAGACAGTGTTGAGAAATTTTTATAAAAGATCTTGAATGATATGACATTAGAAAGTGGATGCGTATAAAAAGAAAGAGCACGACAAGAGAACGATAACGAGTAACTTACAGAGACACTGTGGAAAGTAACACTGTTGTGTTGGATTAGAGGCTAAGATGTGGGCAATAGGGTTATTCGCTAATGATACTGCGACTTATGAGTAGTAAGGGAGAAAAAAATAGAAAACCTCCTATAGTAGGAAGTGGGAACATCAAAGGAATAAATAAAGGAAGGGAAAAGAGTATGACAGGATAAGCTACAAGCGAATGTTAGGACGGAAGAAATATGTGGAGCAGACTGAACCAGGAAAAGGAAAGACTGTAATTAAGATGGAATATACTTTATACAAGTCGTACAAGAGTAGTTATGTTACCCATGAAAATTTATATGCTAGGGATGAGACCAAGCGAATATTTAATGAGAAAAGTTTGGATTCAGTAATAACAATACGGTGGTAATATTCTGGGTGCATTCAGGAAAGATGTAAAGATGGTTTAAGCTAAATTACCGAGATAGAACTAGTATTAAGGACAGACGGGGCATGGCTATTGTTATATCCCGCATTTTTGTACATTAGGATATTCCGAGCTAACCGTGAGAAGTTGAGGACAAGACTAGTCCGGGATGCGAGCTTGAGATTTTTGACCATCGAATTTATTTTAAGACATAAGTTGCTTGTTATTTTGTTGGAATGGGATATTAAGAAAAATTTGGGGTTGAAAGTGAGATTATGGAAACTAGTGTTCCATGAAATATGGAGCCAAAAGTGAAGACTTGGAGAATTAATTTTCATGAAATTAAAAGCCATGTGACCATGCACATGACTTGTGGACCATGGTACACTTATATAATAAGATGACTTAGCAATTATTTAGTCATCTTTCCAACTCTAGAAAGATGAAGAAACATGGAAAAAAAAAAAGAGGGCTGTTCGGTTGAAGGGCTTGCCGAATTTGGCCATGGAAAATTCACCACAAAAAATTATTTTCGTCCATGTTTTCTATTCTTTGGAAGGTGCTAAACAACATAAAGTAGTTGTTGAATCAAGAGAAGCCTTTATTCTTGCAAAACCTTGCTATGGCCGAATGAAGAAGGGGATGGAAGAAGGTGAGTTTTAATCTTCTTTTTATATGTTATGAAGGGTTTGTGGATGTTGTAGTGTGTAGAAATAAACAAAAATCATGAAAGATTGCATGTTGGAGTGAAATCGTGTAGGTGAGGGTGTTGGCCGAATGTGTGTATAGTGTGTAGGAGTAATGAATTAATGGTATTTAGCATGGTTGCATGTTGTTGTAGTGTGTAGTAGTGGATGGAAATCATGAAAATGGTGTGTTAATGTGGTAGCCGTGTGGATGGTGTAAAAACCGTGTGTATGCAGTATGTATGCCAAGAATGTATTAATTTTATTTAGTGTTGTAGTTGTGGTTGTCGTGTGGATTCTATGTTGGTAACGAAAGTCTAATGAATCAACTTGAAGTTGTGATGGTTGTGGGCTGATTTGGAAGTTAATGTAACTCTTATTTGGATTTTATGTTTAGGATAATGACATTGTTAAAATGAAGATTGTTGGTGCAATTCATGAGTTTTGAAAGAAAGAAATGTGTTAGTGTTGTTATGTTGAGTTGGGGTGGAATTCGGGTAAGGTAGTGGTGTAGTTGGATTGTTTGCAACATTGTATGAATTGCTTAAAATGTGCTTGGATATTATTTAAATGGTTTTGAATTAGTAATCGTATGTGTGAGAGTTGGTATTAGTTTGCTTTTATGCGGTTGAATTGAAAATAAGTGAATGTCATCGTATTATGTGAAAGAAGGTTGTGGATGTTAAAATGCGTCTTGAATTAATGGTTGAAATATTCTTGAATCTAGTTTGAAGGATTTCGCATTAGTACTTGAATATGTGTGCCTTGTGTTGGTTTGAAAGTATATAGTTAATTTGAACGTAATTGGAATGTCGTCGAAATATGTAGAAAAGAGTTATTGACGTTAGAATGCCTTTTGAATTAATTGTTGATGTTGCTAGAATGGTTGTTGGTATTGTTGTTGAAGATTTAGCCGAGTCGTAATCTCGGCGATGTTGAACTTACAGAGGAAATGCTGCCCAAATTTTGTAAAAACTAAGTGCTAGTCGAAATTGAAGTTTTAAGAATCTATGGCTAATGTTTGACACCGAATGATGTTATTGTAGATTTTGGAGAAGTCGTGACGTAATTTTGGATTGATTTAGGAAGCGGACGAGGTATGTGAAGCTTAACCCTTCTTTCCTTTGGCATGTCCTAGTGTTAATTAGGCTATGACGCGAGCCTCCTCGGGGTAACTCCACTCACGAGGTCCGAGCTCATATATGTATCTTATTTGCTTCTCAAGGTTCACTCTTTCTTAATGAAACCTAATTTGGGTTTTCTATGTTTTTTTTTTTTCATTTGATTGAATTTCAAAAGTGTTATTAAGAATTTTTCATTAAAAGATCCCGAACTTCAAACGCTCGTAGATTTTGCATACAAGCTAAGGATCGCCCCAAAACATAATAGTTAACTTCATAAGACATAACTTTCCCCAACTCGTAGTCGGGCTCGGATGGGGGTCGGCACCCGTCCGTGGGGCCCGCGGCTTTTCTATGTTGTCCTTAATGACCTTCGAGAAAAAATTTGATACTATTTTCACTTTGACTTCCGCATACGGATTTCTCACTTATTTAATGAGTTTTGACTATGATTTTATGCATATTATTGTATCACTCACGACTCCGCTCATGCATATGGTTAGTATTTCTCTCCGGATCCCGGGCCGGTTATGTATCGTGCGCACTATGTTATTTTCTACGGTGTGATGCGTGTTACGGTTCCCGAGCTCCTCGGAGGGCCGGGTTTCGTTTATATTGGTGTTATGCTGTGTTATGGCGTTATGGTAGGCTATGATGTGTTATGGGGATATGTCGGGTACGGAGATATGAACCTTCTGGTGTGATGCTGTGGCGTGGCGCCAACGACAGGCGGGCGACCACCATTCTAAGATCCCTATGCATGATTTGTATTTTTATAAGTAAGCATTTTGATATTTTGAGTATTGCATTTACTCTTCGTACATCTGGTTTTGCTTATGATCCTGTTTACTATATTTTTGATCCATCGACCCCTTTTTTGTTATTACACATATATATGATGCATTTGTTATTCACGATTTGAAGCGCTCCCTTGCGGGAGGCTCGATTCCGATTCGGTCATATGTATATATCGTTATGACTCTTAGAGGTCCCGTCATAGACATATATGTGTGGGTTATGGGTATTTCACTATTCACCACGTTCCGTGTAATTTGTGATTCGGACGTCCGATGCCTTAATTTGTGATATTGGACGTCCGGACTATACTATGATAGCCTTACCCGTGCATTTGTGTGTGATATTATCTACCCCGCGTTTATATTGTTATCGCGATACGGTATAAAAGTTATATTTGTACATTTATGACAGCTGTTCGGGGTGACGTTCCACTTTTCAGAGCGTAAATATATGTTATTTGTCCCACAGTCCCGCGACACAGTTATTCGTATAAATGGTGAACAAGGGGCATTTAGGAATTAGTGACCTTTTTTTTTTCGCCTTAGATCGTGGATACTAGTCATAGGAAATGAGATTCTCCGCCTCGATTTCGCCTAAAGGGACGGCGACAAGGAAGTGACGATGTCCCGGCAACGGGGTAAGCAAGTAAGCCGTGATAAGTTACGACGAGAAATAAACTAAATTCAAAATTCCAGGAAAATACTCAGCTCCTAGCCCTTATCGAAATCCAAGATGGATAGTTGAAGGGGAATTCCCCATTTTGAAGAATGTTGATGCCGGGAAGCCCCCCGTGTGGCCGTGATAATGGTATATATATGTAAAACGTTGGCTCTAATAGCAACCTTGGAGAGTTTTTTTAATTAAAAAGGATGAAATATAAAATAAGTATGAAAACGTGCATTTTCCGTGAAATTAACACGAGAATGGGCAGATTTGTAATATGCCGTGACGAGGTCGTGTTAATAGCCCATAATTTTTAACTAAGTAGCCGAAATTGATTATTTACACTATTAATCATTTAAACATAGCAACGTGAGGTTGATATTGATAAGGTGAAAAGAATTTGGAAAAGGCTTGCATGGTAAAGAGATGATTTAAATAAGTTGACAAATCGGTAATAAGTGTCTATTAAGGTATCAACCGAATTGATAAGCGGATTAATTGTGAACGAGCTTGTAGTTAGAAAGAACGGTGACATGATTTAGCCAGTACAAAAAGGGGACGGATTTAATGTATCTTCGCAAGAAACTTATGAGATATTAGAAGTAAGATTGACTAGAAAGGGTAAAAAGTTAAAAAGTGTGACATTATAAGATTGACTATGAACAAGATATTGCGTGAATATAATAGAGATCATTATGAAAAGCGAACAGTCGGGCGAGGAAGCGACTAAAGGATACGACGCGATTTGTGTGACTAAAGAATGAAGGTGAGCTAGTGATCAAAAAAAAAGAAGGAGGAATTTAAGAAGTTCTTCTATGGGGAAAGTACATCATAGAAATTACGAGATAGCGGAAATAATAGAGAGTACAGAACAAAAAAAAAGGGGGAGATGGAAATAAAAGCGGGTGAGATCTCGGAGTAATAGATGAGGCCCGTATGCGATCATGAGTAATATCGATTTAACTGTGAAAGACCCTTATCAGAGAGACGAACAACGAAGTAGAGGGAGTGATAGGAAATTCCACGCATAATAAGAATGTCACGACCCAACTAGAGCCGCGACGGGTACCCGATACTTGTACCGAGCACTTCTTATCTCATATCGTTCTCTCACTACTAAGTGGCCATTTAAATTCTTATTATTGCCATTTCATTAATTACTACTATCATAGCGGCATCATAGTAAAATACATAAGCTTTACTAACTTAATATACATCAGAGGGGATCGTCCGTAAATACAAAGCATTCGACCATACATGATTGTCTACGAGCCTCTAAACAACATACATATGACAGCAGAGAGGGCCAAGTTACGCTGTGCCCGAATATGTACACAAAAAAGTAGTACCAAGAGACCGTGGCTCCGGGACAACCGGAGCACTTCAATAAATCGCTGGAGAGCTCCTAAGAGTCAAGTCCTTCACCGCGTTTACCTACGCGCTACGTACGGACGCAACCGTCCACAAGAAGGGACGTCGCACGATAATGTACCGAGTATGTAAGGCATAAAACATAACATGATAGCAAAGGTGGAACAAGAACATATAATATAAAGAAACATGGGAAAAGAGATGTAACATAAAACATGGCAATTCTTTTGACCCTCGGGGGAATCATGCATGCTTACCTTTATCTTTACATACATACATACATAATCTGTCTACATTACATAAGGCATCGTAGCCCGTCCGAGTCACATAATATTATTAGCCGCGCGTCCGGCCTCCCGCGTCCGGGGTAAATATCTCTTGCGGCCGCCACTAGTGGGGATCGTGCCCCGGCCAATAGGCCTAGTGTAATTATACGCGCACCACTACGCCTATCGTAGTGGCGGTCGTGCCCGGCCCTCTAGGCCAGTGTAACATCCGATAGCTGCCGCCGTGGCGGTGACATGCCCGGCCATCTAGGCACGGTGTAGTTATCACAGCTTAAGCATGCATAAGAGCCCAATTAAAGGTTATAACTTTATCGGAGTGACGTAAGGTCGGAAACCTCCGATTACATTATGGAACAATCGTGGTCGTTTCGTCTCACCTTGAGGGGACGAGTATTATAAGGTGAAACTATCAACAAGGAATAGTGTTGAAGGAAACATAAAATGAAATCATGGATATCATAGAAGTTAACTTAATACTTTCACATTCCTATAGGGTTCTTAGCTTAAGACTCTCAGTCATGGAATCATTTATGTCTTACTTATCATAGACATATTCTCTTCCTTAGCATCATCATTATCATGGTCATCATAGACATATTTCCATTAAGACAGTACACTACTTGTCGTTTGATAATCGAAACAAGGATCACAAGTTTCCTTTGGACTCTACTCCAAAATGAGTCAAACGGAGCAATAGGGAAAATCCGGGAATAACGGGCCCACCTCGGGTCAAATGAGGCGGCGTACACAATTTACGTATAATACGTGCCATGACATTACTTATGAGAGCTTTAGGGTAATCGGGTCTTATTTATGCAAGTTCTAGAGGTTAGGAGGCTTTTCCAACATTTTGCACCCTTTCTAGTTCAATTCTACTGAATGAATAGTGACTAATTTCAATCTTGGATTTCGAGGAAAAGAATGGTCCCCGAGGCCCGTGTCCAACCCTACTACGTCTAGGACATGCCAAGAAAGGAAGGTAAAGCCTTACATACCTCTTTTCGCTCCTTATGCCGCTCCAAATTCAAGTCGCAAATCCGCCAGAATCTACAAATTGGTCATGTTTACCAAACATGATTAGTGCCTTTAGAATTGAATTCTTAAAATAATACTTGGCTACCGAAATTTCGGCAGCACTTCCCCTATAATTACACCATCCCGCCAAATTCAAGTTGGCCAATTCCAATCATCAACAATCCCGGGAATTCAACCCGGCCAAACTAACAACAACAATGCCGATATTCATACTAACAATCTCACTAACCAACCCAAAGTACATTCTAACAATTTAGTCAACATATTACTTTCTTCAAGACTTTCCAACTTCCATAATAACAATAACAACTTAACAATTGCACTTTAACAACATCACACTATCAACATATTCCTCCATGCATGCAAGAACACTATACTCAAGTTACATAATCTCTACATCAAGTCTCCAACTACAACAATTTCTCCAATATCATTAAGCTTTTATTAGCAACCTAAAACCCACACAATAACAATTAAAACATAGAATAAAATCAATTCATTCCCTTCCATATTGCACCACCACCACACGGCCATACCACTTCACACATGCACGGTCACTCACACACACACAACACACGGCCAACCTCTCCACAATCATTCCACTTTCATTATCAACATAGCATCCACAACAATAACAACCAAACATTCAATAAAATAATTAAAACATGATTTCCACACACACACATATATATCACACCTCACGGCCACCCCTCTATATATTTGCTCTTCATGAATTTCATCCATTTTCATGCACCACAACATCCACAAATATCCATAACATATAAAGAAGGATGAATTCTTACCTTGTTCCTTCATTCCTCACTTGGCTAGAATTTGCAACTCCTATGAATATGTGTTTTTCTTGCTTCAACAACCACTCTACTTTGTTTAGGACCCTTCAATATGGTGTTTGGATGGAAGAGAATAATTTCCTTAATGAAAAATCTCCAAAGTTCTTTTGCTCATGCCATGGCCGAATGGCCTAGTGCTTTTTCTCCTTCTTTCTCTTGTTCTTCTTTTCTTGAATTTTCTAGAGAATTGTAGGAAATAAGATGACTTAGTCATCTTATATTAATTCATCACATGAATTAATTAAAAATGGGCTTGGGCCAACTATACATGGCCGGCCACCCTTGAGCTTTTGGGCCTCATTTCCTTTTAATTTTTGTTGAGCCCAATTAGCTACCAATCGTGTTTTGTAATTTCCGAAACTAATTTTCGATATTCCAAGTTTACCCTTCGTCTTCCTCCATAATTCCACGAGGCTTATTACGAGTTTCCCTTTATGCCTTTGACCTTTCTCAATAATTCCGCTTCTAAATGCTTCATAAGCCATTCACATGTTTAACAAAAATGAAAATGTGGCCTTACTTGTCGTCCTCCCGCGATTGTCTCGAATTATCCGATTGCACAAATTGCGGGATATAACATCCTCCCCCCCTTTAGAACATTCGTCCTCGAATGTTTGATTAGTCTCGTGATGAATTATGACACTTCGGGGAGGTATCCTTTGCAGTTGTTTTATACGTCGCTTAATATATCCATATTAGAGGCTTAAATTGCTTGCAGGCCATAGGCCGATCGACTTAGCTCCGTTAACCCCGAACTCTGACCCTATCGTTACAATGATAAGTTACAACCATGTATATATTACTATTTTAGCCTTCGTAACCCCTAATATTCACCTTTTACCCATGTAGTCGGCTGCTTTTCGTCCTGGATCTTTAAATTTCCTTACATTTAATATCACAAGGAGCGGGACATAATATAATAAAATCTAGGGCAGTTTGGCACATTCGTATGATAACAAAATGCCGATAGTGTACCTGTGTCGGCGTCTGGGGAGGGTTCAGGATCCTGTCGTCCTGTCAATGCGTATGCACGGTGGCCCCCTCTGCCTCGGCCACGGCCTGTTGGGGCCTGGGAAGTCTGCCCAGGAGGGTGCACAGATGAAAAAGATCCCGCCATCGTCCCTGCGGGCTGGCCCCTACCGCTACCAGTCCTTGACGGACACTCACGCATTATGTGCCCATCTACATTACATAAGGCATCGTAGCCTGTCTGAGTCACATAATATTATTAGCCCGCGTCCGGGCCTCCCGCGTCCGGGGTAAATATCTCTTGCAGCGCCACTAGTGGGGATCGTGCCCGGCCAATAGGCCTAGTGTAATTATATGCAGACCACTACGCCTATCGTAGTGGCGGTCGTGCCCGCCCTCTAGGCCGTTGCAACATCCGATAGTCGCCGCCGTGGCGGTGACATGCCCGCCATCTAGGCACGGTGTAGTTATCACAGCTTAAGCATGCATAAGAGCCCAATTAAAGGTTATAACTTTATCGGAGTGACGTAAGGTCGGAAACCTCCAATTACATTATGGAACAATCGTGGTCGTTTCGTCTCACCTTGAGGGGACGAGTATTATAAGGTGAAACTATCAACAAGGAATAGTGTTGAAGGAAACATAAAATGAAATCATGGATATCATAGAAGTTAACTTAATACTTTCACATTCCTATAGGGTTCTTAGCTTAAGACTCTCAGTCATGGAATCATTTATGTCTTACTTATCATAGACATATTCTCTTCCTTAGCATCATCATTATCATGGTCATCATAGACATATTTCCATTAAGACAGTACACTACTTGTCGTTTGATAATCGAAACAAGGATCACAAGTTTCCTTTGGACTCTACTCCAAAATGAGTCAAACGGAGCAATAGGGAAAATCCGGGAATAACGGGCCCACCTCGGGTCAAATGAGGCGGCGTACACAATTTACGTATAATACGTGCCATGACATTACTTATGAGAGCTTTAGGGTAATCGGGTCTTATTTATGCAAGTTCTAGAGGTTAGGAGGCTTTTCCAACATTTGCACAGTTTCTGGTTCAATTCTACTGAATGAATAGTGACTAATTTCAATCTTGGATTTCGAGGAAAAGAATGGTCCCCGAGGCCCGTGTCCAACCCTACTACGTCTAGGACATGCCAAGAAAGGAAGGTAAAGCCTTACATACCTCTTTTCGCTCCTTATGTCGCTCCAAATTCAAGTCGCAAATCCGCCGAATCTACAAATTGGTCATGTTTACCAAACATGATTAGTGCCTTTAGAATTGAATTCTTAAAATAATACTTGGCTACCGAAATTTCGGCAGCACTTCCCCTATAATTACACCATCCCGCCAAATTCAAGTTGGCCAATTCCAATCATCAACAATCCCGGGAATTCAACCCGGCCAAACTAACAACAACAATGCCGATATTCATACTAACAATCTCACTAACCAACCCAAAGTACATTCTAACAATTTAGTCAACATATTACTTTCTTCAAGACTTTCCAACTTCCATAATAACAATAACAGCTTAACAATTGCACTTTAACAACATCACACTATCAACATATTCCTCCATGCATGCAAGAACACTATACTCAAGTTACATAATCTCTACATCAAGTCTCCAACTACAACAATTTCTCCAATATCATTAAGCTTTTATTAGCAACCTAAAACCCACACAATAACAATTAAAACATAGAATAAAATCAATTCATTCCCTTCCATATTGCACCACCACCACACGGCCATACCACTTCACACATGCACGGTCACTCACACACACACAACACACGGCCAACCTCTCCACAATCATTCCACTTTCATTATCAACATAGCATCCACAACAATAACAACCAAACATTCAATAAAATAATTAAAACATGATTTCCACACACACACATATATATCACACCTCACGGCCACCCCTCTATATATTTGCTCTTCATGAATTTCATCCATTTTCATGCACTACAACATCCACAAATATCCATAACATATAAAGAAGGATGAATTCTTACCTTGTTCCTTCATTCCTCACTTGGCTAGAATTTGCAACTCCTACGAATATGTGTTTTTCTTGCTTCAACAACCACTCTACTTTGTTTAGGACCCTTCAATATGGTGTTTGGATGGAAGAGAATAATTTCCTTAATGAAAAATCTCCAAAGTTCTTTTGCTCATGCCATGGCCGAATGGCCTAGTGCTTTTTCTCCTTCTTTCTCTTGTTCTTCTTTTCTTGAATTTTCTAGAGAATTGTAGGAAATAAGATGACTTAGTCATCTTATATTAATTCATCACATGAATTAATTAAAAATGGGCTTGGGCCAACTATACATGGCCGGCCACCCTTGAGCTTTTGGGCCTCATTTCCTTTTAATTTTTGTTGAGCCCAATTAGCTACCAATCGTGTTTTGTAATTTCCGAAACTAATTTTTGATATTCCAAGTTTACCCTTCGTCTTCCTCCATAATTCCACGAGGCTTATTACGAGTTTCCCTTTATGCCTTTGACCTTTCTCAATAATTCCGCTTCTAAATGCTTCATAAGCCATTCACATGTTTAACAAAAATGAAAATGTGGCCTTACTTGTCGTCCTCCCGCGATTGTCTCGAATTATCCGATTGCACAAATTGCGGGATATAACAAAGAACGTGAAGGAAAGTAGGGGTGAACGGAATATGACTTGAAAGTAAGAAAGGGATTATGTAGGAGTAATATTTCCGAAACGTAGCGGTATTATAAAATTCCTCCTGCAGGGATGGACCTAGACCGGGTAAATATGGTAAGGAAATATCAAAGGAGGCACTTGATATAGAGGTAAATAAATGAGTGCAAATATGAAAGGGCAAGGAGAATACATGGTCACGATTTTAAAGGGGTAGTACGACGACAGAACGATATGACTAGACTATTGTTGAGACGGGTTTGGTGTTTTGGATAAGTTGAAAGTCTGCGTTGGATACGTAGTAAGGGTAAAAAGGCACAAAACACAAAGGGATATTGCGTGCAAATGACTTCACCCTGGAAATAACGGGATCCTTAAGCGACAAAGACGGTAGGCATAAGGAACAGATGGTGCAATATAATTTTATTAGGAGAAGCAGATGGTACAGGTGGGAATAAAAATAAAAAGATATTACTCCAAGAGAATTTCGGGTTATCATTGGAAGATAAATGCCACATAACTGAGAATTTGAAATGACTGCAAGTATTAGGAAATTATTGAGTTGGAATAAGAGGCCCTTCTAATCCGGCGGGAGATGTGTTATGGGGCGTTCCGAAATCTGCGTACTTCAACTTACTCCAAATTATGTGCTGAAGGTCGTGCGACGAGGTTGACGCGATGATATTAACGTTAGAGCATCGAACTTCATCAGAGTTCCAAAGTTAAGCGTGCTAGGGTGGGAGCAATTTTAGGATGGGTGACCCCCCTGGGAAGTTTTCTGAAAGTCTTACAAACTTAGTCGTGAGTAGCAAATGAGAGGCTAGGTTAACCTAAGGAACTATTAGAATTTGCAGAGCGGGTAGAAACCTTAAGAGGTTATGCAGAACGAGGCATCGAATCGGGAAAACGAGGAAGTGGCATACTGTACTTTAAACGAGGCAAGTTGAATAGTGTTGGAAATATTTTGGGAATGAGATGATGGCGATCATGTATACATATGTATATGATATCCCATATATGGCTTTATTAAATCTCAGCAATCGGCGTTGTGGCATTGGAAGACATTTACTAGACAGGGTAAGAAAGTTCAAGTGAAAGAAAACAATAATGGCACAATGTTATAAAGCAAGCCGATGCTGCTTTCGCTACGGATTGGTCTTGGAAAGTTCCAGGATGATGATAATTGGGAAGGAAAGAAAATAAGTAGACGGTAGGTAAGGTAACCAAAGTGTTGGAAAAAGCAAAAGGGCAAAGCACGACGCGATTTGGATGAAAATGTGAGGGTAGGTGTGTGAGAAAAAGAGGGTGTGGTGTTATGGAATCAAAGAGGATTGTGTAAAATTACAGGATAGACTCCGATAAGTGGAACGAAAGAATAACGACCACAGCGGAAATGAATAGTAATTAGGCCGTGCACCGGTGCTAAGAAGTTCCCCACTCTTGAAAGATAAGCGCCGAGCATGGTGGAGAACATACTAGACTTGAAAGAGATGATGGCGTCCTCACGGCCTTGAAAGGCAAATTGATTAGCCTGAAGCTAGAGTTCGAAATGATCGCCAATATAAGGAAATCGGAAACACACATACTTATGTTATAAGAAAATCGTCAAAGAGTAAGAATTTTCGCAGCCCTAAGTACTTGAGTTGGGCCATAAAATTTGGGGCATAAAGGTTAAAGGAATAGTTGTGGCAAGAGTTCATGGATTCAGTTTAAACTCGAATTACGAGTTGCCATAAGTGTAGCAGCGCTACGAAGGATGGCGAAGGGTACAGAACCATCCCGCATAAACGTAACAACTATATTCACTAACGACAAAGTCATGTTAGATGAGTACTCGAAATGTAAAGGAAATTGAGGACAGGGACATTAGGACTAATGACGCTGACCACGGAACCGCCAAGGGCCAGTACAATAGCATATCCGAGCCCATTTATTCAGTTAAAAACCATGCGTAATTATATGGGGAGACTCCATAATTCTCTCATATCTATGATTCCTGACAAAAGAACTCAGTTTGCAGTTAGCTCCTGAAGCCCACCCCAGAAGAGGTGAAATCGAGAGCGAGTCTCGATGTCGACATGTCACCTTCGTAATCGACGTGATTGTATTGGACGCACTTTTCAAACACTAAGGAATATGTTACTGGTTGGTGTTATTGGTTTCAGATATAACCGAGATGATCTTATGCCACTTGTCGAATTCACTTATAATAATATCTACCATTCAAGCGTCCAGGTAACCACGTGCGGTTTTAAACGGCAGAGAGAGAGAGAGCGGGTCACAAATTGGCTAATTCAGTGTGAGCGAAACTAAGTCAATTGAGCTAGATATGCTTCGATAAGTAGTTAATAAGGTGAAAGCTCATTTGAAAGCGGTCATTAGCAGCTCGGAGGTACCAGAAGTCAGATGCAGATACTCGACGTCGATACCCAGAGTTCCAAGTCGACGATTGGGTATCTTTGGAAGTGTTACCCTTGAGGGATGCTATGAGATTCGTCAGAAAGGGAAAGCTCAGTTCGAGATATGTTAGATCTTATTAGGTCGTCTGTAAAGTAGGCAAGACTACCTATGAGTTAGACCTACCACCCGAATTGGTGACGCGCGTTCAGTTCCCTATATACCAATGTTTTGTAAAGGTATAGGCGACCCCTCCAGAGTATCTCTTATAAATGATGTCCAAGCGACAGAAAAGTCACCCTGCAGGAAACAACCCATGACTATACTGGATCAGCAAGCGAGGATGTTATGTATTAAGGATGTGGTTTTCGCTAAGATATGGTGACGGAACAATGATAAGGAACGGATGAAAATGAGTATCCCTATGTACCTCCTATATCTTCTAGTCATTAGAACTCTTTAACGGGTCGTGTTGAATGGGTGATAAATTGTATGTGACAGCTATGAAAAAGACTCCCCCAAAGTGCCTATAAGACTCTATACGACTAGTTTAACATTCGAGGACGAATGTTCTAAAGGGGGGGAGGATGTTATATCCCGCATTTTTGTACATTAGGATATTCCGAGCTAACCGTGAGAAGTTGAGGACAAGACTAGTCCGGGATGCGAGCTTGAGATTTTTGACCATCGAATTTATTTTAAGACATAAGTTGCTTGTTATTTTGTTGGAATGGGATATTAAGAAAAATTTGGGGTTGAAAGTGAGATTATGGAAACTAGTGTTCCATGAAATATGGAGCCAAAAGTGAAGACTTGGAGAATTAATTTTCATGAAATTAAAAGCCATGTGACCATGCACATGACTTGTGGACCATGGTACACTTATATAATAAGATGACTTAGCAATTATTTAGTCATCTTTCCAACTCTAGAAAGATGAAGAAACATGGAAAAAAAAAAAAAGTGGGCCATTCGGTTGAAGGGCCGGCCGAATTTATGGAAAATTCACCACAAAAAATTATTTTCGTCCATGTTTTCTATTCTTTGGAAGGTGCTAAACAACATAAAGTAGTTGTTGAATCAAGAGAAGCCTTTATTCTTGCAAAACCTTGCTATGGCCGAATGAAGAAGGGATGGAAGAAGGTGAGTTTTAATCTTCTTTTTATATGTTATGAAGGGTTTGTGGATGTTGTAGTGTGTAGAAATAAACAAAAATCATGAAAGATTGCATGTTGGAGTGAAATCGTGTAGGTGAGGGTGTTGGCCGAATGTGTGTATAGTGTGTAGGAGTAATGAATTAATGGTATTTAGCATGGTTGCATGTTGTTGTAGTGTGTAGTAGTGGATGGAAATCATGAAAATGGTGTGTTAATGTGGTAGCCGTGTGGATGGTGTAAAAACCGTGTGTATGCGGCAAAGTGTATGCCAAGAATGTATTAATTTTATTTAGTGTTGTAGTTGTGGTTGTCGTGTGGATTCTATGTTGGTAACGAAAGTCTAATGAATCAACTTGAAGTTGTGATGGTTGTGGGCTGATTTGGAAGTTAATGTAACTCTTATTTGGATTTTATGTTTAGGATAATGACATTGTTAAAATGAAGATTGTTGGTGCAATTCATGAGTTTTGAAAGAAAGAAATGTGTTAGTGTTGTTATGTTGAGTTGGGGTGGAATTCGGGTAAGGTAGTGGTGTAGTTGGATTGTTTGCAACATTGTATGAATTGCTTAAAATGTGCTTGGATATTATTTAAATGGTTTTGAATTAGTAATCGTATGTGTGAGAGTTGGTATTAGTTTGTCTTTTATGCGGTTGAATTGAAAATAAGTGAATGTCATCGTATTATGTGAAAGAAGGTTGTGGATGTTAAAATGCGTCTTGAATTAATGGTTGAAATATTCTTGAATCTAGTTTGAAGGATTTCGGATTAGTACTTGAATATGTGTGCCTTGTGTTGGTTTGAAAGTATATAGTTAATTTGAACGTAATTGGAATGTCGTCGAAATATGTAGAAAAGAGTTATTGACGTTAGAATGCCTTTTGAATTAATTGTTGATGTTGCTAGAATGGTTGTTGGTATTGTTGTTGAAGATTTAGCCGAGTCGTAATCTCGGCGATGTTGAACTTACAGAGGAAATGCTGCCCAAATTTTTGTAAAAACTAAGTGCTAGTCGAAATTGAAGTTTTAAGAATCTATGGCTAATGTTTGACACCGAATGATGTTATTGTAGATTTTGGAGAAGTCGTGACGTAATTTTGGATTGATTTAGGAAGCGGACGAGGTATGTGAAGCTTAACCCTTCTTTCCTTTGGCATGTCCTAGTGTTAATTAGGCTATGACGCGAGCCTCGGGGTAACTCCACTCACGAGGTCCGAGCTCATATATGTATCTTATTTGCTTCTCAAGGTTCACTCTTTCTTAATGAAACCTAATTTGGGTTTTCTATGTTTTTTTTTTCATTTGATTGAATTTCAAAAGTGTTATTAAGAATTTTCTTTGTTAAAAGATCCCGAACTTCAAACGCTCGTAACTTTTGCATACAAGCTCGGATCGCCCCAAAACATAATAGTTAACTTCATAAGACATAACTTTCCCCAACTCTCGTAGTCGGGCTCGGATGGGGGTCGGCACCCGTCCGTGGGGCCCGCGGCTTTTCTATGTTGTCCTTAATGACCTTCGAGAAAAATTTGATACTATTTTCACTTTGACTTCCGCATACGGATTTCTCACTTATTTAATGAGTTTTGACTATGATTTTATGCATATTATTGTCACTCACGACTCCGCTCATGCATATGGTTAGTATTTCTCTCACCGGATCCCGGGCCGGTTATGTATCGTGCGCACTATGTTATTTTCTGGTGTGATCTTTGTGTTACGGTTCCCCGAGCTCCTCGCTAGAGGGCCGGGTTCCGTTTATATTGGTGTTATGTTGTGTTATGGCGTTATGGTAGGCTATGATGTGTTATGGGGATATGTCGGGTATGGAGATATGAACCTTCTGGTGTGACGCTGTGGCGTGGCGCCAACGACAGGCGGGCGACCACCGTTCTAAGATCCCTATGCATGATTTGTATTTTTATAAGTAAGCATTTTGATATTTTGAGTATTGCATTTACTCTTCGTACATCTGGTTTTGCTTATGATCCTGTTTACTATATTTTATGCTTTGCATACTCAGTACATATTCGTGCGACCCCTTTCTTCGGGTCGCGTTTCATGCGCGCGGTGTACACTCATTTGGATGATCCGCCAGCTTAGGATTCCTGTTCAGCTGATTTGAAGCGCTCCCTTGTTCTGGAGCCTATACTTGATTCCGATTTGGTTATTGCGTATTTGTATATATGTTTATTCACGGGTACGGCGGGGCCCTGTCCCGTCATATGATTTTGGTATGACTCTTAGAGGTCTGTAGACATATATGTGTGGGTTATGGGTATTCACTACTCAGTCACGTCTGTGTAATTTGTGATTCGGACGTCCCCCATATAATGATAGCCTTATCGGCTTATTTGTGATATTATCTGTTGGACTATGATAATGATATGTATACCTGTGCATTTGTGACAGCTTCGGGGCGACATTCCACTATTCTGTTTATATATATGTTATCTGTGCATGGTATAAGTTATTTGTACACTATTTCTGATCTGGGGAACTGGGTAGGTACGGGTGCCCAGGTCGGGCACTAGTCGCGGCCTACGGGGTTGGGTCGTGACAGCTATGGTGGGACCAAAGATCTATTCCTATACCGGTTGTAAGAGAAGAGAGGCGAAGACAAAGTAAAACATAAGGATTAGTGAAGTCATGCTAAGGTATTTCTTGGGCAAAAATTAAGCGCCTGCACATATCCTTGTAAAGATTGCAACATAATGTGTGACAGGAAAGTTAAGAGCAAGACCTGAGCAAAGGAACAATAGAAGAGGTTGAATTAAAGATGAAGAAACGACACGAGATAATGTGCTTAGGATCTTACAAGTTGCGTAAAGGGGATGATAAGATGATTTAAGCAAGATGATCAAAACTAGCGGGCTACTAAAAGAGGGTGAATTATGTGTCAAATTCTTTTAGGTTGATACCAGCTGATGATAGTTAAAGCAGGGGACGGCTATTAACAGTTCGGAGACGACAGAAATCGTATGACGACAATCGGCGTCGACACTTAGAATTCCAAATTGGCGAGTGGGTATGCTTGAAGATACCACCCATGAAGGGTGTAATGAGATTCGACAAGAAGGAGACGTTACCCGAGATGTATTGGACCTTATTACATTGTTCGTAAGGTAAGAAGGTTGTGCATTAAAGACGTGGCTTTTGTTAAAGTATTGTGGCGGAGTAATAACAGAAGGAGATGACTTGAGAAGCTGAAGAGGAGATGAAGAAGAAATATGGTTGGTAGATGAGAGTGCATGTTATGGTAATAAAGGAAACCCACCCGAGATCCTTATAAGACCATAGGAGACTAGTTTAACATTCGAGGACGAATGTTCTAAAGGGGGAAGGATGTTATATTCCGTATTTTGTACATTGGGACATTCCGAGCTAACTGTGATAAGTTAAGGACAAGACTATTTCGGGATACGAGGTAGAGACTTTTAACCTTCGATATTGTTTTAAGGCATAAGTTGCTTATGATTCTATTGGTATGGAATATTAAGAAAATTTTGGGGTTAAAAGTGAATTAAGAAAAGTTGGTTATTTCATGAAAATGGCCATATGTGGCCGTGTGGCATCAAGTGGGTTCCCACCCATGGCTTGGCCAAATTTAATTGATCCAAGCCATGTGTGGGCCATGGTACACATGGATGCATCATATATGTAATTGGAAGATGACTAATTAATCACTTTCATCATCTTTTCATACCTTAAGAAAGTTGGAGAAGCTTGGAGAAACAAAGGGACCATTCGGCCATGGCAAGGCAAATTGAAGACCATGAATAGTGATCAAAAAAATATTTCCTTCTAGCTTTTCTACCAATTGGAAGGTCCTTTTTGACGTGGAGTAGTTGTTGGAGCAAGCAAACCATTCATTTTTGCAAGCACAAACTCTAGCCAAGTTGAGGAACTAAGTGATAAAGGTAAGGTTTAATCCTCTTTTTCATGTGTTATGGATGATTTGTACATGTTGTAGTGTGTAGATATGGATGAAAACCATGAAATCTTGCATGGTGATGTTGAGCCGTGTGTGTTGGGCTTGGCCGTGTGTATGTTGTGTTGTGTAGGAGTGAAGAACTAATTTTATTTAGTATGTTTGGGTTGTTGTGTTGTGGGTTCTATGATGCAAATGAAAGTTTAATGGTTCAAATTGAAGTTATAGTCGTTTGTGGTTTGTTATAGAAGCTAATGGAATTTTAAGATAGTTTCTTGTATTTATGGGAATGACGTTGTCAACGTGTGAATTGTTGGTGTAATTGATGAATTTGGAAGAAGGAAATGTGTTGTTATTGTTCCCATTGAAGTTGGAAGATTTCGGGTTATGTGGCATTTTGATTGGGTTGTTTTGATTATTGTGCGGATTGTTTGAAGCGTTCTTGAATCTTGTTTGAATGATCTCGGATTAGTGCTTGAACATGTGAGCGTTGATGTTGGCTTGAATGTATGTAGTTGAATTGAATGTAAATGGAATGTTGTCGAATTATGTAGAAAAGAGTTACTAACGTTAGAATGCGTTTTGAATTGATTGTTGATGTTGTAAACGTGGTTATTGGTATTGTTGTTGATGATTTGGCCGAGTTGAATTCTCGGGGTTGTTGAATTTACAGGGGAAATTCTGCCCAAATTTCTGTAGAATTAAGTGCTAGTTTGGGATGGAATCCCTAAGTATCTATAGCTAGTGTTTGGTATATAATGACGTTATTGTAGATCTTGGGAGGCCCAAGACTTAAGTTCGGATTAGCTTAGGAAGCGGACGAGGTATGTAAAGCTTACCCTTTCTTTCCTTTGGCATGTCTTAGATGTAAGCAAGATATGATACGAACCTCGGGGTAACTCTATTCTTAAAATCCGAGCATGTCTATGATTCTTATTCACTTCATGATGTTAACATTCTTAACATAGTCGAACTATGGTCCTTGTGTCTTTTGTATGATTGGATTTCAAATGTTGCATAAAGAGATTTTGTTCGTAAAGGATTTACGTAACTACGAATGACCGTAACTTTCTTAACGGGCTCGGATCGCTTCGAAACGGTCGTAGAAGATTCTATAACGAATAATGACTCTAACTTTCATGGGCGGGCCCGGATTGGTTTGATGCATATCCGTGGTCCCGAGATTTTCCTTTGTATAATCCTAACGACTTTTTTTTTTTTTTTAAAGAACTTAACATGATTACCGTTTTAACTCTCAAGCGTCGACTACTTACTTATCCATTGAGTCTGAAATGATGATTTATGTGCATATGGTTTCTCACTACTCCGCTCGTGCGAACTGTTATTACTTCTTTCACTGCGTCCCGGGCCAGGGCATGTATTCGTGCACGACTCCACTACATTATTCACCGCGTCCCTCACTAGAGGGCCGGGGCATGCTATATGTATATGATGATATTCACCGCGTCCCTCACTAGAGGGCCGGGGCACGTTATATGATATGATGATGATATGATGATATGGGGGAGGCGGCCAGGATGGCATATGATGACTTCATTCACCGCGTCCCTCACTAGAGGGCCGGGGCATGTTATATATATATATATGTATATGATGATTTCATTCACCGCGTCCCTCACTAGAGGGCCGGGGCACGTTATATATATACATGCTATGATGATTTTATTTACCGAGTCCCTCTCTAGAGGGCCAGGACACGTTATACATGCTTATAAACGTGATGATCATTTACTTATGTCCCTCAGTCCCATAATGGTCTGGATATGATATTGATACGTATGATTTATGTTTCTTCAGGGGGCGCGATTCATGCCCGCGGTACGGACGATCGTTTTGGTGATCCGCCAGCCTTAGGACATCCATTCTGCTATTTCTTGGAGCGCTCCCTTGTCCTGAGCTCATATTTTGGCAAACGTATTCCTTCGTTGTATATATGTACGTTTATTCGGGGGTACGGCGGGGCCCCGTCCCGTCTTATGATTCTGTTATTACTCTTAGAGGTCTGTAGACACATGTGTGGGTTGTGGGTAGTTACTATTCAGTTGTGTTTGTTTTTGAAATGTTCCCAGGTTTATGTACGATATGTATATATGTATATGCGACGTTGTGCCTTTCTGTATGTATAAGTTCCTAGTATGTTTTAACGTGGGCCGATTATAGTCAGTAGATGTGTACGAGTGCCCAGCTCGGGCACTAGTCACGGCCTACGGGGTTGGGTCGTGATAATATTAATCCTCTACTCTTCAAAATTTACACTACTGATCAGTTCTCAGACATCCTCATCAAGTCCTACAGTAACTTCAATGGATAGCAGGTCAGGTTAGTGGGGCGGGATACTACATGGTAAAAATGGGTGAGTTTATATTAAATAAGAATTTAACTTTTCAAAAAATGTCACGTCAGCAAAAATTGACTAAAATGAGTTGAATGACTTTTGTGTTACAAAGATAAAAGTTGAGTGACTTTCCAGTTACAAAACAAAGTTAATTGACTTTTGTGTTACAGTTACGATTGAGTCACCTTCTGAGAAATCAACTTTAATTATTAGATGTGAGAAAATGCAAATTTATTTCAAAACTTGTTGCATCAAGTAAAAGTAGAAGAGCAAGAAAAAAAAAAAAAAAAAAAAAAAAGAGAGAGAGAGAGAGAGAGAAATCAACACAAAATAGACTGAGGAGTGTCTTTTTTTTTTTTTTTTTTTTTTTTTTGTTACAAAAAATGTGTTTTTTTGAATAAATGAACATGTTCTTCTATGGAAAGCGCTGCTACCGATAAGCCACGTATTGATAAATGAGATATTTTTGAACAAGATTAAAATAAATCAAAGAAAGAGGAAAATAAGTATGCTTAAGCTCATAAGCATAGTATATCCTTAACAAAAAATTAAGCCATGTATAAATCGATAAATCGACCGTGCTAGAACCATGAAACTCGGGAGAGCCTAACACCTTTCCTCCTGGTCAATAAAGTTCCTTACTTGAATTTTTTATTTTTGCGGACCAATAATAAATAGAGTCATTTCCTTTTAATTAAAGATTCATAAGGTGACTTGGAACACCAGAACTCAATTCCAGATGGCGACTTTGTAAAAATAATTAATCCCTATTCAAAACCGTTGCTTTAAATGAAAAAAACTCTTTTAAAACCATTTCTTAATGGGAGGGTTGAAAAAGAGGTGTGACAATCTACCTTTACGACAGTGCTTCAAGACTCATATATCTGAATGTGGGGCATCCACTTTCACTATGTTTATATAAATATTTATGTAAATTGAAGCTACTGAATAATTGAATGTAGGTATATGCTGATTCTTACTGAATTATTGCACGACTTGGCTTAGTGTACTTAGTTATATGCCTGTGTGTTTTAGTGTTTAAGGGAAATTTATCCCTATAAAGGTGGATGGCATCATCTAATTACTCTTTAGAGTATAAAATACATGTATAATTCTATTTGTTATTAATTGAATTTGATAAATACATTGCACAACTTATTATTTGATATGGTTCCCATGCTCCAGTTTAGTTGATATCTATCCATTTCCTAGAAATCACCGGATCCTATTCTCTTTAAGTTTGAGAGCTATGCCTTAGTCGTGACACAGCTATCACCCATGGAATTTTTGGCATTTTATTTTAGTTGTTGTCAATTTAAATGTTTATTTTTAAAAAAAGAATTACCAAAAGTGCTTATTAGATTTCCCCGTTTTAGAGTCATGTTAGAACTCTGTAGTTGTGTGGAAAGTTTAAGATCTCATTAAAATCTGGTTAACTCATTTTGTTGTCTCTGGTAAGTATAAGTTTAATTTATCAAGTAGAATCTTAGAGCTATGATTTGTTTCATAAATAATTAAGAATCTTGAAGAATGTACATGCATTATCAGTTTACATCTAGAAATTAGGCCAACTTAAATTTTAAAAGATTTCATGCTTCTTCTTGACTTGCATGTCTTTGACAAAAAATTTGGTATTACAAGCTACAATTGGATTAATTGTAATACTTTGGTTGTTGTTATTTAATCTTCCCATGATACCTCTGTATTTTTCATTTTTCAATAATCATGACATTAAAGAATCAATTGGTAAAAATGAAGAAAATCTTTTATCTCTGTTCATCTCATCGTAGTTTAGCCTTAGGTGCTAGTCAGTATTCAATGGTTAGTAATACATGCCATATCTAGGACTAAAGTAGCTTCAATGAGTCCGGAAAGAATCAATATCATCTCCTTAATAAATGCAAATTTCTTGAATTAGATTAAACATCTACCTTATATATTTTTTTCTAACAAATTTTATTAATAATGAACATAACGAAATCCATAACAAAATGAAATTAACTACGCTATGCAAGAAAGTAAAATATATAATCAATTTAGAGTTGAGATAGATTTTACAAAATATGATCCTATTAATGGCAAAATAATTAAAAGTACTAAGAAAAATTTGGTTCCAGTAGCCTTTATATCAATACAACTCCTAATGTCTCCAATGCTCTCACCAGACCTGAGAGAATATACATGTCAAGAAGAATAAAGTTATTCCTTACTTCTTTCGACTGATCTGGATGTAGTTATAATATTTCAATAATCTTAGCACTTTATGGAAAATACTTCAATCATGTATGTATAATGTTACAAAGTTTCAATACCAAACTGCTAGTGTTAATTTGGCATAAAAACTACCCATTGTAGCAAAGATTGTTTTAGCTGAACACCATGTAAGTGAAAATTGGCAGAAAAAAATCTACTCTTTTTATAGTGCAGTTTCAACAACCTTTCAGCACACTGCACTTTACAAAAAATGAAACTGTAGAAAAAATATCAACCAACTCTTGAGAGAATTAATGAACAGTAGCTCAACTCTAAATAGGAAAAGTTCAATACCAGAAAGAACAAATTAAAAGATTCAAACATCTTCTCCATAATTAATGAAATTACCAAACTAACTAAACTGGAAAAGTTCAATAACAGGAAAAACATGAAATGAATCAAACATCTTGTTCATAACTAATGAAAATACTAAACTGACTAATCAAACAATTCTTTGTTTCTCCAACTATTACATATGAAAACACCTTATGCTATCTTCTTCTTAACACTTGATCTTATTTCCCGACAATTGTGCATTCAAATATTCTTCAACCATTGTCGTGATATTAGTTATACATATCTTGAAAGCTGTATTTGCAACATCGATCAACTCAGTATCTTTAGTGGAATCCTCCATATTTAAAATACAAAAAGTTGTGAAATCAGTAGGGAACCTATATTTCCTATTGTTTTTATTGTTTTATAAATTGCAAATCCTTTAATTAAAAGAATGTCTAACCTAAAGAAATATTAATGGTTGAAGTTGTTACAAAGATGATGCTTCAATTGTCATAGTAAGTATGTTATTAAGCATAATCCAAATACCAGGAACAATACATTAAAGCAAGCTACTAATATAAAAAGACTAAAGGAGAAGACGGGAACTCTATAATGAAAGCATAAGTATTCTGATGTAAGATGCATCTGCCTCCATAGCCTCACTTTCAACAATCTACACCTCATACATGGACCACAATATACCACCTTGATAGAACAATAAATATGAACAGAAGAACATGAACCTTCCAGCCCTCTCCATACAATTAAGTGATGCGATTTAATTTCCACATTTTGTTCTTACTACTTGTCACGACCATTTTCACTTAGTCGTGCGGGCACTTACCTTTCCCACCTCGGTAGGTGAACACTTATCCCAATGATCATAAAAACATAAGTAAAGTGAAAGAAAATAGAATAACGTAAGTCTCCAAGCAATAATGTACCAGTCTTTTCAGCATTTTTTCCCTTTCCCGAGCATTGATTAGCTCATTTTGACCTGAGGGGACCATTGGCACACTTCCTGAGGTACCTAGACCGGCTTCGGGCAACTTTTGTGAAATATGGCCTTAAAGTGAAAAATGATTGACCCAAAGTTGACTTTTGCGTAAACGGACCTTTTCCAAAATTCCATCAAATCCGAGAGGTCCAAATGGTTGTTTAGAACTTATGAGTGTATTTGGTTTGGTTCCCAATGCACTCGGATGCATTTTGGGACTTAGGTTGAGAAATTGGAATTAAGGCATCGGGGGTTTACTCGGTCAACGAGACCTCCGTTGGGAATTCTGAGGCCGCAGGCGCGTTCCTAGTATGTTTTTATGTGTGTCTATGTGCATGGTATGTGAGCAGATGGCCTCGAAAACTAGTCAGAAAATCGAATCAATTGGTGAAACTTGGGTAATTTTTTGGAGTCTGGTGCCCGCTTTGGCGGCACCAGCACCGCGGTACCGCTAGAGCGGTCCAAGGCTTTTTGCCTTGACCTCTAAAGTGGCATCGCTGGGGCGGTCCCAGTGCCGCTAAAGCGGGTGACGGGCAGTTTGTAAAATTAATGAAGTGTTAAAAGCCTTTAGACCCTCATTATTTCCCATTTTGAAATTTGAGCTTTGGGGAAAAGTTCTTGGAGATATTCTTGGAGGTAAAATCTTGCTTATTCCTTTACTCTTTCTTTATTCATAATCATCTTAGATCCCCCCCCCCCCCTCTCCTCCCTTTAATAAGACCTTAGTGATGGAAGTTGGAAGAGGATTTTGATGAACATTATCCCTAGGCTTATTAATGACAAATTAATGGTGTTTATGATAGATTTTGATGAATCTAAGCTTATTAATCATATATCTTCCCTTTCTCTTTTGTTGAGTTTCAGAATCAAAGAGTTAGGGTTTATACCCAATTTGGGGGTTTTGCTTGAAATCAGAAATTAGGCTAATCCTTGAATTAAATCAGCAATTGGTGGTTGGGTTATGATCACCTAGTACTTAATTTGGCATTTTGATTTCGAATTACTCATTTTGCCCTTGTGGGCCTGTTTCCCCAATTTCTAGGGTTAGAATTGCCCTAAATTCAATAGTAGCAATATTAGTATCATTCTTCATGATTTCTAATCTAGAGTTCGATTATGCTTAGATGACTTTGGTTCTGTGATTCAGCGGAAGGGCAAGGCAAAGGAGTGAGTTGTTGGTGTTGCGGTTCGGCCATCCAGGTGGGTTATGGCTTACCTTTGGTGAGACTTCGTATAGCGAAGCACATATTTTGATTATATTGTTGGAGATAGCATGTGAACCTTCGGGTATGAAGTCGGGTTGGATATTGCCTCAGGTTGGGCCCTGTTGTGTGTTTGGGGCTAGCTACCCCGTTATGTGTGATTTGATGTCCTATTGTGCCGGCTTGATGCCATGAGTCGTTGGTAGATATTGGATATTGTTTTATCCTCTCGATTATGATATAGTTGGCATACCCACTGTTGGTAATTGTATTCAGATATATTGTTGGCGTACTCGCTATTGGTACTTATGATTCAGTTATATTATTGGCATACCCACTATTGGTACTTGGGATTCGTATACATTGTTGGCATACCCATAGTTGGTACTTGTGTTATTGAGCATGATTATTGATGTGATTCATGCATTGCACGCACTCTCATTTCATGATACACTGTTGAGATATTGATGATATTTGATGAAACACTTGATGAGCTAAGCTCAGTTTCACTTGAGTGACGTGAGATGGCCGATGTCCGATGTTTATCCCGAAATCATTGATTGAGTGAAATTGATACTTGATAAAACTCTTTTACTTGAGTGACGTAAGATGGCCGATGTCCGATGATTAATTCTGGAATTGTTGATTGCATGGCCGGTATCCGATTTTAGTTCTGAAATCGTTGATAGTGCATGGACTCCACGGGCCCCCCAGGGTGGTGCCGGTGAGAACCCCTCGTGGGCAAAGATCCCGAGTCCCGTTTGTCTGTAGGGCAAAGATCTGGGATGGGTAGCACTTAGACTTCGCGAGTCACATTTGTGCTACCGAGATGTCGATATTTTCGTCCGGAGTATATGTGTACACAACATTTGCATGGCATTGCATTGCAGTCATACACTATTGCATTGCATGGCATTATGGCTTGATTTTGAGATGTTTGGTAATGTACTTGTGGTGTTGGATTTGAACTTGATATATTCAGACTTGGCACATTGGGGATTAGATGCTTACTTAGGCAATGACGTGTACTTGGATTGGTTACGTTTGGCTTATACTTGTTGGTTTATCTGCTTTATTATCTGGATTGTGTTAGCTATGCTTAGTCGGCCGATGATGCCTATCAGTACTGTTGTTTTGTACCGACCTTCACTTGCTGCATTCCTTTATAAATGCAGAGTATCAGGTCGGATCCACTTCCATGACGCGTGGCTGATGATCGCTTCAGCTTTATTCTCGAGTTTCAGGGTGAGCATGGCTGTCCGCTGCCTTGAGGACTTTTCTATCTTTATGTCCTATTCTATTCAGAGACATAGATACTTTATGTATTATGATTCTACACTTGTACTATTTCCCCTTTAGATGCTCTTGTGTTTTTCAGACTAGACACGGGGTGTTGTTATTATTCACTATTCTATATATATATATATATATATATATATATATATATATATATATATATATATATATATATATATATCGTGAGACTTACTTATCTATTCTTTTCCGCTTGATTAGTTATGTTTTGTGACTTTATTTATTGTTGGGTTGAGGATTCGCTTACCGAGGTAGAAAGGTAAGTGCCCGCACGACTTAGGCAAAATGGGTCGTGACAAATAATAATATAAAAGTGCGCAAGTAGTGAAATACAACCCCCAGTATCATGGTCTGGTCATACAAGAGCTCTACTAAGTACTACAAATTTGAGTAATACATAAAGTCTCAACATAATGTCTTGGAATAGAAATAAGACATAAAAATAAAGAGGAGTCTTCTGGCAGCAGTCGTAACCATGCTCACCCTGAATAGGCTGGGCAGCGACCTCGGGAATCCGCAAGGTGAAGAGGTAAATCCAACATGATACTCTGCATCCATAAAAGAATGCAGCAAGTGCAGGTCAGTACAAACAACATGTACTGGTAGATATCATAGGTCGACTAGGATTAGCTAGAATATATAAAGACGAGTAAAGCTGCATAGACCTGTAAACCCTAGAGTACAAGTAATCACCATCCAAGTATCCAGAAATATCAAACAGTACTGATCTCAGCCTGTGTTATAGCATCTATACCCAATTGTGCTAAGTTTTAGAATATCAATCATGGATCCAACCTATGGTTAAAAAATCTAAACCCAACTGTACCAAGTTCAAGATTATCAATCACAGATCTAACCTACAGTTATAGCATCTAAGCACAACCGTGCCAAGTCTCAGAGATATCAATCACCAGTATATCGCGATCATATCACGATCATATCACGTAAAAATCGAGAGGTACAATACAATGCAATAATGTATGAATGATGAATGCAATGCATATGCACCGTACACATGTACTCCGACGATGGAATATCACATCTCGACAGCACAACCCATGGGGGACCCGCGAAGTCCATGTACTAGTCCCTCCGCACACAGCCCAGAGCTGACTCCATATCCAACCAATACGCCTCATATCAGTCATTCCGCACACAACTCAGAGATGAATCGATGTACAATAAGTCTTAGAATAGTACCGGTCACTCCTCACACAACCCAGAGATGACTTGTATCAAATGTATTTGTGCCTCAATGCATCTGTATTTCCTTCTCACTTTCCATCCTCAGTACCATAACAAGGCAATATCAATGTTTCATAGAAATGAGTATGAATACGATGCAATGTAATATATGCAATGTAATATCAAATAAACAATTAAATCCCAAACAGTACCATACATGGCACACAAGTAATATCAACAATAAGGCTACACAATAAGCCACAATGGAATCACAATTCACAACTCAATATCAAATCAAAGTAAGGTACCGCAATATCATAATCATGATATATCACTAATCACCAATATCCAATGTCTCAACGTGACAATGAGCCAATAAGTAAATAGAACAAAATAAGTCAATAACGTAATGGGTGGCTAGCCCCGAATCATTCAGCGAGGCCCAACCTAAGGCAATATCCAACCCAACTTCATATCCCAAGGTTTACATGCATTCTCCGACAATATCATCTAAAAATAAGCTACGCTAATCTAAGTATGATTATAAGGTAAACCGTGACCTACCTGTAAAGCCGAGCAGCAAAGTCTCCAATAGTCAAACCTTAGTCTTTCCCTTCTTTTGAGCCACGTGATATTGGAAGTCTAATCACATCCGAATTATGAAATTAGAATCAAGAAGAAACATTATTCAACCCTTACTTTTATTCAACACCCAAATCCCAACCTACGGAATGGATTTTATGAACTAAAAAGATGAAATTAAGAATTTATAGGTCTCAACATGAAATTCATACTCTGGGTGATCAATTCCCATCAATTAGGAGCTAGATTAACACATGGAATACTCATATTCAGATTATCGGTGAAACCCCCAATTTTGGGTATAAACCCTAACTTTAAATCTCACAAATTGGTCCTTTGTTGACACCTAATTTTTGACGTCCGATAGTTTTGCTCAATTACTTAGAGTCCCTGGATTACAAACGGAGTAGAATATGCATTTTTACAAGTCAAATCAATTTTACAAAATCATCCTGGTGTCATTTTGCCTCTACATTAGGCAAAACACCGGCAAAAGAACAACCGCATGTCATTTTTATGTTTTAGCATACTTTCGAGAAAATACAAGAGTATTCATTGATTTTTTTCCTCAAAAAATAGTTAATTACGAGTTATTAGTTTTAAGCATTTACAATTAGTCATCATTTAGTGTTCTACTCCGTCAAAGTCGAGGGATTTGAATTAATCAAGTAATAAGCAGTTTATTTTGGGTAAATTAAGTGTTAAAATAGAGTTTAATTATGTTTTAATTAAAAAAATTTGAGACAAATGAAAATACTTTTATTTTATATTTGTGGTGTTTAAAAGTTTCTTAAAATACCGTATATATACCACATATATACGCATGTATACACCGATGATATACATTACGTATATATGGGCGCATATGCAAAAAAATTTGGTCCTATTCTTAAATTCGGCCTGGTCCAGCCCAAAAGGGACTGACCCGGCCCATCCCTTCATTTAATCCCCAAAATCCCTTCTTTTCCAATTAGCAAAAATGACCCCTTTTGGACTTTCATTTTTGAAAGAGAGGGAACAACAGGCACCCTAGAACTCTAGGAACAAACGTACACCTCCAGCTCTCTGTCAACGGCAACTGTACTTTTTCCTCTAAACTGGCAACAGATTTTTCCTATCTTCTCTTGTAAGTTTGGGATTTGAAGTTTCAATTTTCTGAACGGTCAAATTTTCATTTGGGTTCTATAAATAGAAACCCTTCTCTTCATTTTTAAGAGAGATTTTTCAGAGGTTTAGAGATCAAAAATTGGTTTTCATACCAATGGTGATTCTTTCACAACCCCAAGAGCGAGAACACTCAGAAACCCAGCTAAGCCGTGAGATTCAAGGAAGTTCTCGCTCATATTTTAATTTTTGGAAGTCGTTTCCGTTCGTCGGAAAACGATTCGGGTGGAAAGGTGTTCGGTATCTCTCGTCGCCCCCGTCGCTGCACCCTAAAAAGGTATTTGCTTACCCTTTCACAGTTTATATTTTCACTCCAAGTGTTCTTTGTGTTCAGATTAGCTTAGCCTGTCTATATGTTTGTTTAATTTAGCTTTTTATGATATGATTAGTCTTATTAATAGTCTGCATATGTGTTGGTTTGTGCATTGGTTGTCTGCTGATCATGTAGGTATTACAATTAATGTAGGCTTATAATAAAGCAATACTGCTGGCCTGTTGGGTTTATATTATTAGTTTAGCCTAGTTTACTCTAAGTGTTGAAAGATTCTTGTAACGACCCGTTTGGTTGTTGTTATACCCCGTACTTTGTACGTTGGAATATTCTAAGTCGGTTGCGAAGAGTTAAGGACAAGGTTGTAAATTTTTCCGATTTTGTTAAAAATGCATAAGTTGCACATTCATCTTTTTATTGGTAAGGAATGTTAAGGGTAAAATTGGAATAAGGAAAATTTGGGGTCAAAAGTGAATTATGGAAAGTTGAGCAATTCATGAAAATTAAGGGCTAGGAGTGAAATAAGTATTTCATGAAAGTAGCCAAAAATGGCCAAGTGGCTGTGGGCCCCACCTAAGAGTGGCCAATAATTTCAAGACATGGAATGGTACATGTGTTCATTTTACATTTGTAAGGGCCAAGCATATATTATGGATGACCAAGTCAAATTATTCATCTTTTATAATTTAAAGAAAAGTCTAGATAATTTGGAGACTTAATTTTCATGAAATTAAAAGCCATGTGACTATGCACATGACTTGTGGGCCAAGGGCCACTTGGTTGGTTAATACATGGAAATAAAAGATGACTAAGTCATCATTTGTATCATCTTTAGCATCTAGAAATTTCAAGAAAAATGGAGGAGAAAAAGAAGAGGCCAATTCGGCCAAGAAGGGAAAATGGAGGTCAAGAAAATAGCCATCAAAAAAATTATTTCTTCTATGTTTTCCACTCTTTGGAAGGTGCTAAACAACATGGGGCAATTGGTAGAACAAGAAAATCCTTGGTTCATGCAAATCCTCAACCCAAGCCAAGTGAAGAACAAAGTGGAAAAAGGTGAGGTTTAATCTTCCTTACATGTTTTATAGGTGTTTGTGCATGTTGTGAAATGTAGGAGTGAATGAAGTCCATGAAAATATGGTGTTGGGGTTGTGGCCGTGTAAATATGTGTGTGGTGTAGAAATGATGAACTAATTTTATTTAGTATGTTTTGGTTGTTGTTGTATGGATACTATGGTGAAAATGAAGAATTAATGCATTAAGTTGAAGGTAAAGTTGTATATGGGCGGTTTTGGAAGCCAATGTAATCTTAATATAGTTTCTTGTAATTATGAGATTAACGTTGTTAAAGAGTAGATTGTTGGTGTAGTTCATGAGTTCTAGAAGAAAGAAATGCGTTAGAGTGGTTATGTTGAGTTGGGGAGAGATTTCGGATAAGGTGGAAGTATGGTTGGGTTGTTGGAAATATTATGTTAATTGTTTAAAGTGTACTTGAATATCGGTTGAATGGCTTTGGATTAGTAATCGAATGTATAAACGTTGGTATTGGTTTGTATGTAAGTAGTTAAAGTGAGTATATTGGAATATTATGAATGTTGTTGAATTATGTAAAAAGGGCTACTAATGTTAGAAATGCATTTTGAATTGATTGTTGATGTTGTAGTTTGGTTGTTGGTGTTGTTGTTGTTGAAGTTGGCCGAGTTAAATTCTCGGGGTGTCGTAGTTACAGGGGAGGTGCTGCCCAATTTTTCGTAGAATCGGGTAATGGTTTGGAATTGAATTTCCTAAATACTTATAGCTAATGGTTGATATTCATTGACGTCGTGTAGCCTTTGAGCCGAGGCACGAGTTTGGAGTAGCTTAAGGAGCGGCCAATGTATGTAAAGCTTATCCTTCTTTCCTTTTGGCATGTCCTAGACGCAAGTAAGTTATGATGTATTATGAGCTTCGGGGGAAATTCTATTCGTAAAGTCCGAGCATGTTTACGATGCTTATTTGCTTCTTGATGTTGGCATCCTTACATGGTTAAGCTATGGCTTATATGTCTTGTATGATTGGTTTTCAAAGGTTGCATAAAAGTTGGTTTTTTTTAAAAAAAAGAGTTTTGTTCCTAAACGATTCCGAAAACTACGAACGTCCGTAACTTTCACAAACGGAACCGGATGGTCTTGATATGCTCAAAAATGATTCCATGATGTATGACGACTATGTTTTCCATAGGCGGGCCCGCTCGGTCGACACCGTTCGTGGGTTCCGCGACTTTCCTTTATGTACTTCTGACGACTTTTAGAAAAGAATTCAATATGACTATCTTTCCGACCCCCGAGTACGATTACTTATTTATCGGTTGAGTCTGAAATAAGGATTTTTACGTATGTGATTTGATACGTGACTATGATTTTCGAAGTTCGGTTTGATATGTCCCGAGTGACGTTCGGGAGAAAAATCGATTTGACTCTTTGTTGTGGCTTATAAACGATGGTTCGTTTTGATTAACCTATTAAGTCTTTGAAAATGTTTTAAACTGTATTTGGTTACTCACGGTTCTGTTCATGCGTTCTGTTGTTACATTTATATGTGATATTACCGCTGGGTTCCTGGCCGCGGTATGCGTATATGTGATATTACCCCTGGGTTCCCGGCCGCGGTATGTGTATATGTATGTGTATGTGTATGTGTGATATTGACCGCTGGATACTTGACCGCGGTATGTGTGATATTGACCGCTGGATACTTGACCGGTGTGTGTGTGTATATGTGGTATGTGATATGTGATAATATGATGATTCTGTTCACCGAGTCCCTCACTGGAGGGCCGGGACACGTTATATGTTATATGTGTGGATTCTGAGGTATGAGGTGTATTCTGAGGTATGATATGTATTCCGAGATACGATGTGACACGAAGTCTGATATGATATATGATAACATGATGGTATGATGATTGTTTACTCATGTTTCTAAGTCCACGATGATTCGGATATGATATGGATATGCACGAATTAAGTTTTAAAAGTAAGTCTTGTGGGTTCTGCGTATTGCACTATATTTTTCGGTACTACTTACTTCGGTTATGATTTCGCTTTCGTATTTTCGGCTTTGCATACTATTACATATTCGTCGACCCCCTTTCTTCGGGTGCGTTTCATGCCGCGCGGTACCCGTAGATGAGGAGATGATGATAGCGAGAAGATGTTCATTTACCGGATTGGCGACTCCGTTTCCTCGAGCGGCGCCGAGTCGAGTACTTTTGTATGGTATGGAGTTAAGTTAGAGGCTTTGTAAGCGTGTCGTGTGTGTGATATGTCGGTTTTGTGAGCGGCTACGTAAGCCGATGTATTATTATGCATTATCTTGTTGTATTTGTTTTGTAATCGGCTATGTAAGCCGATATATCGACGCATTATGTTACGGATTCGTTACGGCTACGATTTTATTTGATTTGAAAAAAAGACGAAAAGTATGATGTTCTTTGAAAATTTCCCTTTTGCATTTTGACGCGTTTTACGGGCCCAGTATGATTATGTGTATTATGAAAGTCTGCGGGTTCTCTCGGCCCTAGGTAAGGGTCGGGTGCCCATCACACCTTGTCAGATTAAGAGTGTGACAGTTGTTATAGTCTTTCCATCATTTTTGCCCTTTCCCGAGCATTGATTAGCTCAATTTTGACCCGAGGGGACCAGTGGCACGCTTCCCATGATGTCTAGATTGAATTCGGGTAACTTTTGTGAAATATAGGCTTAAAGTGAAAAATATTTGACCCAAAGTTGACTTTTGGGAAAACGGACCTTTTCGAAATTTCTTGAATTCTGAGGGGTCCGATGGTCATTTAGAACTTGTGTGTGTATTTGGTTCGGTTCCCAATGTACTCGGATGCATTTTGGGACTTGGGTTGGAAAATTGAAATTAAGGTGTCAGGGGTTGTCTCGGTCAACGAGGCCTCCGTTGGAAATTTTGAGGCCACGAGCGCATTCGTAGCGTGTTTTTATGTGTGTCTATGTGCATGGTATATGAGCAGATGGCCTCGGAAATTAGTCAGAAAATTGGATAAAATGGTGAAACTTATATAAGTTTCTGGTGTCTGGTGCCCGCTTTGGCGGCACCAGCACCGCTGCAGTTGTACTGCTAGAGCGGTAGCCCTACCGCTGGAGCAGTTCAAGGAGTTTTGCCTTGATCGCTGAAGCGGTCGTGTGACAGCTAAAGCGGCTCTGCTGGGACGGTCCCAGTGACGCTAAAGCGGGTAACGGGCAGTTTGTATAATTAATGAAGTGTTAAAAGCCATTAGACCCTCATTTACTCCTATTTCAAAATTAGACTTTTGGAGATTGTTCTTGGAGATATTTTGGGAATATTCTTGGAGGTAAATCTTGCTAATTCCTTTACTCTTCTGTTAATCCAAATCATCATAGATTTCCCCTTTCCTTTAATAACCCCTTAGTATTGAAAGTTGGAAGATGGTTTTGATGAACTTTTCTCTAGGCTTATTAATGATAAAATTGATGATGTTTATGTTAGATTTTGATGAATCTAAGCTTATTAATCATATATCTTCCATTTCTAGTGTTGAATTTCAGAATCAAAGAGTTAGGGTTTATACCCAAATTAGGGGTTTTACTTCAAATTCGAAATTGGGTAAATCTATGAGTTAATTTAGCAATTAGTGGTTGGGTTATGATCACCTATTGCTTAATTTGATATTTTGCTTTTGAATTTTTCATTTTGCCCTTGTGGGCCCGTTTCTCCAATTTCTAGGGTTAGAATTGACCTAGATTGAATAGTAGCAATATTAGTATCATTCTTCATGATTTCTAATCTAGATTTCAATTATGCTTAGACTACTTTGGTTCTGAGGTTCAGCGGAAAGGCAAGGCAAATGAGTGAGTTGTTGGTGTTGCGGTTCGCCCATCCAGGTAGGTCATGGCTTATCCTTGGTGAGACTTCGTATAGCGAAGCGCGTATTTAGATTATATTGTCGGAGACAACATGTGAATCTTCGGGTATGAAGTTGGGTTGGACATTGCCTTAGGGTGGGCCTTGTTGTGTGTTGGGACTAGCCACCCCGTTGTGTTATGATTTGATTGCTCTATTGTGTTGGCTTGATGCCATGAGTTGTTGATAGATATTGGATTCTGCTTATCGTCTTGATTTCGATATTATTGGCATACCTCTTTGTTGGTACTTGTGATTCGGTAATATTGTTGGCATAACCACTGTTGGTATTTGTGATTCGGATATATTATTGGCGTAACCATTGTTGGTACTTGTGATATTGAACATGATTATTGATATTGATCCATGAATTACACGCACTCTCATTTTTATGATACACTGTTGAGATACGATGATACTTGATGAAACACTTTGATGAGCTGGGCTCAATTTTACTTGAGTGACATGAGATGGCCGATGTCCGATGTTAGTTCCAGAATCATTGATTGAGTGAGTGCATGGACTCTGTGGGTCCCCCAGGGTGGTACCGGTGAGAACCCCCCCGTGGGTAAAGATCCGGGGTCCCGTCTGTCTGTTGGGCAAAGATCCGGGATGGGTGGCACTTAGACTTCGCAAGTCACATTGGGTTGTGCTACCGAGACGTCGATATTTTCGTCTGGAGTACATGTGTACACAACATTTGCATGGCATTTCATTGTATTCATACACTATTGCATTGCATTATCGATTGATTTTGAGGTGTTTGGTGTTGTACTTGTGATGTTGGATTCGGACTGATACATGCAGACTTGACACCTTTGGGATTAGATGCTTTACTTAGGCGATGACGTGTACTTGGATTCGATTACAATTGACTTATACTCGTTGATTTATCTGCTTATCTACTTTATTATCCGGATTGTGTTAGCTATGCTTAGTCGGCCGATGATGCCTACTAGAACCGTTGTTTTGTATTGACCTGCACTTGCTGCATTCTTTTATGAATGCAGAGTACCAGGTTGGATCCACTTCTGTGACGCGTGGCTGACAGTCGCTTCAGCATTATCTTCAAGTCTCCAGGGTGGGCATGGCTATTCGCTGCCCTGAAGACTTCTCTATCTTTATGTCCTATTCTATTTAGAGACATAGACACTTATGTACTATTATTCTATACTTGTATTATCCCCCTTTTTGATGCTCTTGTATTACTCAGACTAGACCCTGGGGGTGTTATTATTATTCCGCACCATTCTACTACTTATATATCTATATTGTGAGACTTATGTATTCCTTCTATTGCGCTGCTTAATTTCTTTATTATGTATTCTTCCATTGATAGGTTGAGGGTTCGCTTACCGAGGTGGGAAGGTAAGTGCCTACTGTCACACCCCGACCTTACTAGGGTGTGATGGGCACCCGACCCCCTTCAGAGTCGAGTGAACCCTTAAACGTTCGCGTTACATTAAAACTCGCCATTTCAAAAACTTTTCAAAACATGAAACTTTTCAAAATTAAAGATCACTGTCTTTATACAGATTATGAAAACCTTTGGGCAATCACATAATTTCTACCAACTGACAACATCTGAAAATGCGCACTCTTTTAACATCCATGCTTGATTCGCGTTTCTCAACACCCTATCCACCGGACACGTGTCTGCAAAGTCTCTAGGATATACA
>NC_081343.1:25883852-25921188 GCF_029784015.1 Lycium ferocissimum
GTTCATGATTCTTATGCTTATGCTTATGTTACTCTTATGCCTTACTGTCACGACCCAAACCAATGAGTCGTGACGAGTGTCTGACCTCTAGCGACTAAATCCCCCTAAACACGTATTTGAACCTTACTGAACATCAAGGGCCCATAAATGGCATAAACTGATCTCATGAAAGGGAAACATCAAAACTCTGTACAATCTGTATAGACACATACATACTGAAGAACAGTGCAAGCCAGCTAGGCCGCTATATATACTGTACACAAAAGAATGGCAGCCGACAAGGCTACATCATCTGACTAATACATACAACTGTCTATAGACCTCTACTGGAATGAAAGCTGTAGAAAGGACGGGACAGGGCCCCGTCATACCCATATGCACATACATCTCAAAAGGGTGGCATACCAAGACTGACTGCAGCTCCGGATCAAATGAAGCGCACTGACCACTGCTAGATTTAGAGGTCCTACCGAGCTGGACCACCTATTTGTCTACCTGTACCTGCGGGCATGAACGCGCCCCCCCCGAGCAACGGGAAGTCAGTACGGATAATGTACAGAGTATGTAAGGCATAAGAACAACATGTATATACAAGAATCATGAATAAGATCTGAACTCATAAAGTGAAATGACTACCGCATGTACTTGTATGAACTAGCTTTTGTTCGTATTCTGTATAGATCTATGGAATCGACAATGTCCTTTGCGGGCGCATAATATGGATGCTCATGCCTATCAGTGAAGGTCATACATCTGTATATATGTGCGTGTATTAAACCTGATATATGTGCGTATATAACGACTATCTCTTTTCTCATATCATATCGGCCTCTCTGTGGCCATCATCATACACATTCTTTGCGGTACTTGCAGCCTGATTCTCATATCATCATCATAGTGGTAATGCGTATATAATGCCTCTATCTCTTCTCATACTTCACATATATATCTAATATTCGCGTATATAACGCCTCTCTTCTCATACTTCATATATATATAATATTCGTGTATATAACGCCTTCTGGTCACGGGTCAATGTACATAAATGCAGAATGAATGTAATGCATGAGTAAACTGTATATATATAACTGGCTACATAAGACTGGACCCATGAACAGAAGGAACACTCATAAACTAGGTACATGAACATCAAACACTGAAGGACTTCTAATGCTTCTAAGAGTAGAGTAATATGGAAGCTCGCTTACTCGCTTGTTGACTCATATCATAGGATCATGCCAAAGGAAGGAAAGGATAGTCTTAACATACCTTGAAGTATATCCAATCGTCCAACTTCTATCTCTCAAACTTGCAAGTCTACAATTAAGATAACATAGGCCTTAATTAGGTTATTTGCCTCGCTTACTAACCACCTTTAAACACATATAGAGCTTAACGAATTATAGAGAATACTTTCCTTTGTAAGCTTACGACTCTTCAACTTCTCATTCAATCTAACATCAACCACAATACCCACAACACAATGACAACATATATACATATATATATATATATACACATTAAAATATACTTAAATCCATTCCCAATCATCTGTTAAAACAACCCCAAATCACTGTCTTACCCTTCATCAACTTACAACTTCCATAAGTATCCTTTCCCTACTTAAAATCACCAAAACTCTTGATAATCAACTTAAATATAAGGGTAGAAATCATTTACATACCTTCAGGGGTCTAAGATTCCAAAGATCAACTTCAACTCCAACCTTCTAAGCTTCACAACCTTGAAGAAACCCTAGAAACAACCTCCTTCTTGACAAGCACGGGTTCACGGGGCTCGGATCTTACCAAATCTCCACTAATAATGCTGAAAAGTTTTGGGAGAGAAAATATTAGGGTTTTTATGCTTTGGAATGGAGGAAAATGAGAAATAAGGTCGTGGCTCCTATATTTATACTTGGAAATAAAAAGGCTATAGGGGTCCGATTCGACGAGCGGGTAGACGGCCCGTGGACGTGTCGACGGCCTGTCGACTTGCTCCGTCGACCTGTGCGTGCAGATGTAAGGCTGTAGAAATTAGCTGTAAACTGTGTTCCCCTATCTGAGATAATGGTCGCGGGAACACCATGAAGTCGTACAATCTCCTTAAGATAAAGCTTCGCCTAATCCTCACGCATAAGTAGTTCGACAAAATAAAATAGGGTCGACTTTGTAAGCCTATCAACTATGACCCATATCGAATCACACTTCGCCGTAAGACGGGCAAACCTAAAATAAAATCCATATTAATTGCCTCCCACTTCCATGTCGAAATCTCCATAGCCCCGCAATAGGCCTCAAGCCGTGCTGCTATTTTTGACTTAACGACATTCGGACACTGAGCAACAAATTCTGCTACATCTTTCTTCATACCATCCCACCAATAAACTTTCTTAAGATCATGGTACATCTTTGTTGAGCCTGGGTGAACAGAATAGCGAGAGTGATGTGCTTCCCCCATAACCTGCTGACGAAGCCCTACAACATTAGAGATGCACAATCTACCTCTATATCGGAGTACTCCATCTCCTGTTATTACAAAGGGTGTCTTTTCCCTCTGAGGTGTTGTATCTCGGTAATGAACTAAAACAGGATCCTCATACTGATGCTCCTTTATCTCTACTACCAAGGATGACACCGCTGTCTCTTGAACAGTAACTCCTGCATCACCTGAATCTATCAATTGAACTCTGAGGCTAGTTAATCGATGAACCTCACGGACCATTTCTCTTCTCTCTGGTGGCATGTATGACAAGCTACCCATGGATTTATGACTAAGGGCATCGGCTATTATATTAGCTTTCCCGGGATGGTACAGCATATCCATATCATAATCCTTTTGCAACTCTGGCCATCGCCTTTGACATAAGTTGAAGTTCTTCTGCGTAAAGATATACTGGAGACTCTTATGATCAGTATAGATATCAACATGGACACCGTATAATAGTGCCTCCATATTTTCAAAGCATGAATCACTGCCGCTAGCTCAAGATCATGTGTTGGATAATTCTTCTCGTGTTTCTTCAACTGCCTAGAAGCATAAGCAACAACCTTACTGTCTTTGCATCAACACATAGCCGAATCCAATACCTGAAGCATCACAATATACCATATAGCCATCTGCTCCTTCTGGAAGAGTCAAAACTGGTGTGGAAGTCAACTTATCCTTCAATATCTGAAAACTCTGCTCACAAGCATCTGTCCATTGGAACTTAGCTGATTTCTGAGTCAACTTAGTCAATGGGGCTGAAACAGAGGACAATCCTTCTCCAAACCTTCAATAATATCCTGCCAGGCCTAAAAGCTATGAATCTCTATCGGTGTCGTGGGCCGCCAATTCTTCATGGCCTCAATCTTTTAGGCATCCACTCTAATGCCTTCTTCCGATATAATGTGACCCAGAAAAGCCACAGAGTTCAAACAGAACTCACACTTGGAAAACTTGGCATACCACTCTCTACCTCGAAGAATTCCAAGCACTGTTCGTAGATGTTCTGTATGATCAGCCTCTGTCGGCGAATATGTTATATCCCGTATTTTGTACATTGGGACAATCCGGGTTAACCATGATAAGTTAGGGACAAGACCATTCCGGGATACGAAGTCGAGACTTTTGACCTTCGATTTTGTTTTAAGGCATAAGTTGCTTATGAATTTGTTGGCATGGAGAATTTAGGAAAATTTGGGGCTAAAAGTGAAATATTGAAAGTTGGCAATTCATGAAAAATGGGCCATTTGGTACATGGTGGCATGGGCATGGTCCCCACACATGTGTGTGGCCAAATTTAATTGGTCCAACCCATGTGTGGGCCATGGGACACTTGTATTACTTACATAAGTGAATAAAAGATGACTAATAAGTCATCTTCTCATCATTCCACACTTAGAAAAAAAAAATCAAGAACTTGGATGAACAACACCAAGGCCATTCGGCCATAACCCCAAAAATTGAAGATCTAAGATTAGCCATCAAAAAAATATTTCATTCTAGCAAACCCACTAATTGAAGGGTCCTTGTTAACGTGGAGTTGTTGTTTGGGTCAACAAACCGCTCGTTTTCATCCGTGGCCAACCCTAGCTAAGTTGGAAGTTAAGAAAAAAGGTAAGGTTTAATCTTGTTTTTATGTGTTATGAATGATGTGTGCATGTTGTAGTATGTCAAAATGGATGAAATTCATGAAATATGGCCTATGGAAGTTGAGCCGTGTGCATGGTGTATGGCCGTGTAGGTGTGTGATGTTGTGTTGAAATGATGAATTAATTCTAGTTATCATGTTTGGTTGTTGTAGTGTGAAGAAATGGATGAGAATCATCAATATGTGTATGTGTAGTGATGGCCGAATATAGGTCATGATATATGACAAAGAATGGATCAATTCTATTTAGTATTTTAATTGTTGTCGTTATGAATTCTATGTTGGCGATAAGAGTTTAGTGATTCAAGTTGATGTTGTAATTGTTATGGGCTGATTTGGAGGTTAATGTGCATTTAATGTAATTTTTATATTTAAGAGAATGACATTATTAGAGTGTGGATTGTTGGTGCAAATCATGATTCGGAAGTGAGGAATGTGTTATGGTTGTGGTTCTCGGGTTTGGGGACAATTTGGCTAATTGGTGTATTGTTGGGTTGTTTGAAATATTGTGTGAATGTTTAAAGTGTTCTTGAATATTGTTTGAATAGTTCCGGATTAGTAATTGAATGTGTGAGCGTTGATGTTGGTTTGAACGTAAGTAGTTAAATTGAATATGATGGAATGTTGTTGAAGTATGTAGAAAAGAGCTACTAATGTTAGAATGCGTTCTAAATCGATTGTTGATGTTGCTAGAATGATTGTTGGTGTTGTTGTTGTTGATTTGGCCGAGTTGAATTCTCGGGGTTGTTGCATTTACAGGGGAAATGCTGCCCAAATTTTCGTAGAATTACGTGCTAGTTTGGAAATGAACTCCTAAATGCCTATAGTAACGTTGGTATTTAATGATATTGTGTAGATCTTGGGGAGTCCGAGACATAGGCTTGGTTTGGATTAGCTTTGAGAGCGAACGAGGTATGTAAAGCTTAACCCTTCCTTCTTTTGGCATGCCTTAGTTGTAAATAGGCTATGACACGAGCCTCGAGGAAATTCTATTCTTGCGATCCGAGTATGCCTACAATTCTTATTTGCATTTTATCTGCGACATTCGTAATGTGATGAAATAATGGCCACTATGTCTTTGGAATAATTGGTTTTCAAATGTTGCGCCAAAAAGTTTTGTTCTTAAAAAGTTCTACGTCGGAAAAAGGGCCGTAACTTTCGTAGACAGAACCGGATCGCCTCGATATGTTCGTAGGAGATTTTATGGCATATAATAACTATGTTTTCCATAGGCGGGCCCGGCTTGGGTTGACACCCGTCCGTGGGTCCCGCGACTTTCCTTTATATATTTCTGATGACTTTTGAAAGAACATGGTATGACTATTATCCCGACTTCAAGTATGGTCAGTTTACTTATCTTTTGAGTCTATGATAATGATTTCATGCATATGGTTACTCACGACTTCTGCCGTGCAAATGGTTATTGCATCTTTCGCGTAGTCCGGGCCGGTTATGTTATCGTGCGCACTATGTGATACCGGAGTATGATGTGTCCGGTTGTGGGCCCCTCGCTATAGGGCCGGGTACCGTGTATATTTGGTGTTATGATGTGTCCGGTTCGCCGAGCCCCTCCGCTATAGGGTCGGGTACCGTGTATATGTGATATGTGATATGTCAGGTTTCGGAGATATGAAACCTTCTGGAGTATGATGTGTTATGGCGCCATTGACGGGCGGGCGACCATATTTTCTGAGCCCCATGCATGATTTGTATTTTAAAAGTAAACATTTCGGTATTTTGGATGTTGCACTTATTTTCTGTACTTCTGTTTCGATTATGACTCGGTACACATTTCTTCGTATCTTCACTTTGCATACTCGGTACATATTCGTCACCCCCTTTCTTGTTGCTTTCATCTTGCATGATACGGACGCGCGATTCGGTGGATCCGCCGGTCTAGGACACCTATTGCCGGTTTGGAGTGCTCCCTTTATTCGGGAGCCTACATTTTGGTATATGTTCCTCCGTTGCATATGTATTTGTTTGTTCGAGGGGGTACGGCGGGGCCACCGTCCCGTCATGGGATTACGTTGTTGTTTGAGGTGCGCGTAGCATGTATGTGGGCATGGTTATTTCTGTACAGGTGTGTTCGTATGTTATATGTTCTGGGCGATCCCATTCGCCGTGGCAACCTTGTCGGCTTGCATTTGTATATATTTTGGGCCGTTGCGCCATATGATAGCCTTGCCGGCTTCTGTGATATATGTTTGTGTTTAGGCGATTTGAGGTGATGTACGTATATTTGTATACGTATAAGACATCTATATGTGAATCTGTTCATTAAATGTGTTTGGGTGCCCAGCTCGGGCACTAGTCACGGCCTACGGGGTTGGGTCGTGACAGAATAAACCAGAATATCATCTATAAACACAATTACGAACAAATCTAGGAAGAGTCTGAATACATAATTCATCAAATCCATGAATACGGCTGGGGCATTAGTTAGCCCAAACGACATAACACATAACTCATAGTGGCCATATCTAGTCCGGAATGTCGTCTTCGGAATGTCTTCTTCCTTCACCCTAACCTGGTGGTATCCTGACCTCGAGTCTATCTTCGAGAAATATTTAGCGCCTTACAACTGGTCAAATAAATCATCAATCCTCAGGAGCGGATACTTATTCTTTACAGTCACCTTATTCAATTGCCTATAGTCAATACACATTCGCAAAGAGTCATCCTTCTTTCTTACAAATAATACCGGTGCTCCTTACGGTGATGTGTTGGGCCTAATAAAGCCCTTCTCAAGCAAATCCTTCAACTGCTCCTTCAATTCTTTCAACTCCGCAAGTGCCATCCTATAAGGAGAAATAGATATTGGCTGAGTATCTGGCAATAGGTCAATGATAAAATCAATCTCCCCTGCGGGGGAATGCTCCGGAAGCTCTATCCGGAAACACTTTTAGAAACTCATTAACCACAGAACGGAAGAGTCGGTGACTCGCTTGCACATCTTGAACTAGAACTAGGTGAAAAAATATACCCTTTTCTGATCATCTTTTCTGCCTTAAGGTAGGAAATAAACCTACCCCTAGGCGAAGCAGCATTGCCCTTCCACTCTAGGACTGACTCGCCGAGGAACTGAAACCAAACCATCTTTGTCCTGCAATCAACATTAGCATAACAAGAAGCTAACCAGTCCATGCCCATAATGACATCGAAATCAATCATATCTAACTTAATCAGATCTGCTACGGTATGACTTTCACAAACTATAACAACACAGCCTCGGTATACTCGCCTAGCTATAACCGGATCACCAACTGGCGTAGACACCTCAAAAGGTTTAATCAACTCGAGCTCTATCCCAAACTTGTCGGCAACAAAGGGCGTAACATATGATAAAGTGGAACCTGGGTCAATCAGTGCATACACATCATAGGAAGAGACTGATAATATACCTGTGACGACATCAGGAGACGACTCACGATCCTGCCTACCGGCTAGTGCATATACGCGGTGCTGAGGCCGCTCGAGCTGGATACTCCACTCCTCCCTCTACCTCGTCCTGCTGGTGTATGAGAACTTGCCCTGAAGGGCGCACCACAGAAGAAGAACCAGCCACAGACCCTATGGGCTGAACCATACCCCCACTCTCTCTCATCGGACACTACCGCATCCTATGACCTGGCTGGCCACAAGCATAACAAACATTTGAGCCCAGCCAAGACTGACCGGCATGTAACTTGCCACACTAGGCACACCGCAGAAAAGGGGGCCTCATACGGCCCTCGACTCCGTCCATACCGAGAGCTCGATGCTCTAGAACTCGTCCCGTTCGGAATAAGAAGACCGATCAAACCTCGGACCTGAAAATCGCGGAGGTGCACTCCCTGCTGAATGGAATGGATACCGGGGATACTGCGGTCTCTGTCCTCACCTGGACTCACCCCCGATCTCTAAAGTCCTAGCCCTCTTGTCGTGGCCCCGGTCACGGTCACTATCCGTCCTTCTCTGACGCTTGTGATCTTCCAGATTCTGTGCATATGCTTGTATACGGGAGATGTCTATGCCCCGGGTCGTAATGCAAGCATAGCCGTACAAGCATCTATCAAACGTGGCCCCAGACCGACACAAAACGATGTACTTATCCTCCATCCGGCCCACCATGGCTGGAGCATATCTGGCCATCGAATCAAAATACACACAATACTCCTGGACACTCATACTGCCCTGCTCAATACGTAAAAATCTATCTGCTCGGGCTCGCCTAACCTCAGGAGGTAGATAATGGCGAATGAAAGCATCTGAGAACTCTCGCCATGCAATTGGAGGGGCATTCTCTCCCCTAGATAACTCCCAAGTCTGATACCACTGTACTGCAATATCACAGAACCTATACGAAGCGCCCCCGTACTCGACCTCATCCGCGTGCATAACCCTCAAGGACCTCTCGAATACCATCAATAAAATCCGGGGGTCCATATTTTGCTTATCACGTAAAAACTCGGAGGACCTAACTAAGGAAGGTCTTAACCCTCGAACTACCAACATATCTCCGCTCGGTCAACACCAACCCCCTCGCCGAGCTCCGGGCAGCTACTAATCTGGTCAATAACTGTATAGCATCCTGCACATCCTAGCCCGGTGCATCCGACTGAGGAACTGGGGCAGGTGCTGGAGGCGGGGTATGCGATGTCTCAGACGGCCCCTCACTCTGAATCTCATCCTGGGCCCTCGTGGCCTGCCGAGTACGGCTAGTGGCCTCACCGGCCGCTCTCTTGCCCTTCTGGGCAGCTGTAGCCTTCTTGCGGGGCACCGCTGAAATCAGAACAATTCATCAGAAGCGGACGCTTAACACATGGCTCTATCGCACAATCTAAGAGAGAAAGAATGACATCATCCTAAATGTCCTGTAGCTTCCTATTTAGAGTGTGGTGCACAACACGCCCATAAACAAGACTCTACTAGACACGGTCTGTAGACAATCCTAGGAAGGAATCGTTTTCCGATGCAAAAATTTTCAGCCACGACCCAAACCAATGGGTCGTGACTAGTGTGATTTGACGACCAAACACCCACTAAACACGTATCTGAACCTTACTGAACATCAAGGGCCCATAAATGGCATAAACTGATCTCATGAAAGGGAAACTTCAAAACTCTGTTTCTTCAGTATGTATGTGTATATACAGATTGTACAGAGTTTTGATGTTTCCCTTTCATGAGATCAGTTTACTCCATTTATAGGCCCTTGATGTTCAGTATGGTTTAGATACGTGTTTAGAGGTGTTTGGTCGCTAGAGGTCAGACACTCGCCACGACTCATCGGTTTGGGTCGTGACACTTTCATACTCAGTACATTATCCGTACTGACTTCCCTAGTGCTCAAGGGCTGCGTTCATGCCCGCAGGTTCAGGTAGACAGACATGTGGTCCAGTTCAGTAGGACCTCTATATCCAGCAGTGGTCAGTGCGCTCCATTTGATCCGGAGCTGCAGTCTATTTTGGTATGCCATTCTTTTGAGATGTCTATGCATATGTGTCACACCCCGATCTCATTAGGGTGTGATGGGCACCCGACCCCGTAACTGGAGCCGAGCGAACCCACTGACTCTTACTACGTACTAATTTTTTTTTTTGAAATCTCTACGTCAAGTATACATAATAAAACTGCTGAAATATCCCTTTGTTGCTTTTGAATCAAATAAAATATGTGACTGTACAAAACTGGTATCACGGTACAAACTGACTCCCGAAACCCACGACTCTGTCTGCAAAGTCTCTAACTGTAATCAGGAATCCTGGCACGCGTATTCTGACTCGGCTACACTCCAGGCCAAATGGAGCTTGCCAACTTCGCTGGAACATCTTCTATATTAACTTCGATCCGTCTGGGTGTACCTGCGCGGCATGAACGCAGCCCCGAAGAAGAGGGGTCAGTACGAGTAATGTACTGAGTATGTAAGACATGAACAATAATATGAACAGGAACATATGTATGAACAACAATACCATGGGATCATAAAATGCGCGATGAGATAAGAGATAACCGTACATATGGACGAATCGCGTGGAAATATAAGGCATATCATAGATTGACGTGGCTTGTACATGTGCGTGCCGGAGGGCGGATACCATGCATGCCTAGCTTTTTTTTTGAACACGGTATTTCTTAGTCTTGTACATGGAAAACGGCCATTTTTTCGGAAAACGGTACTTTTTGCTTGCCGATTCACGTACGCCGAATTCTTCGCTCTCCCACCCCCTCCCCAACGAGATCCCAAGTATATCATATTATATATATATATCAATCATCGAATAACGGACGCCGCGTGCGGCTCTCCCATATCCCGCGTCCGGCATCCCGCGTCCGGATGATAAGCGAAATTGAATCGGTGGACACGTTGCCCTCCCCATTCCCCACATATACAATATACACATACATTCATCAATATCGTGTATTATATACATTATCACATAAACCGCATGCATGGAGCCCAAGGAAAAGTATATATAACGCTATCGGAGTGACGTAAGGTCGGTAACCTCCGATTTTATTATGGAATAACCATGGGCGCTTTATCTCACCTTGAAAGAACTAATACTAAGGCGAGATTGTCAATGAAGGATAACTTCATGAGAAATTATAAAGTGGATCACAAGGCATCATTTCGTTTACTTTAAAACCATTGAAAAATAATCGTTGTTCAAAAATAGCTTAACAGTTCATATCGTCGTATTCGTAGTAAGAACATATCCTTGGCATTCTCATCATAGACTTCTTCTCATATCTGGCATCATCATTATCTTATCATAGAGCCATAGTCGTCGTTTTAGTCATTAAGACCTTCAATATTGTAAAGCTTGGTTTTTGAAGAAAAATAAACATTTTAGAAAACACTTGTAAACTTTTAGTAAGGAAAATCATGCGTTGGGGTCAAGGGTTTAGTTAAAACAACTATTGTTGGGCGGTCGGGATGATAACCAAAAGCTTTCATTGACTATGGTACGGAAATAAGCCTAATGGAACAACGGGGGGAATTCGGGAATAGTGGGCCCACCTCGGATCAAATGGTAGTATACAATTTACGTATAATACATTTCATGATGTTGCTTATGGAAGTCTTAGGGTGATCGGGTTATATTCTTGCAAGTCCTAGGGTGTTTCGACCTTTCTTTCACTATTCGAAGCACTTTTGGTTCAATGCCTTGAATGAATAGTAACTATTTTTCAATCTCGGATTTCTAGAGTTAGGGAAGCCCCAGGCACGAAATCAAGCATATACGTCTAGGACATGCCAAAGAAAGAAAGTAAGGTCTTACATACCTCTTTTCGCTCCTTACGCTACTCCAAATCCACGTTGCAAACTGCAAATCCTGATTTGGTCATGTTTACCAATCCTTGATTAGAAGCCTTTTGAGTTGGATTCTTAAATGAACTTGGCTACGAAATTTTGGCGACATTTCCCCGTAAATATACCATGCCACCAAGTTTAACTTGGCGATTTCAATCAACAACAACCCGAGAAATGGAACTCGGCCACAATGTCAACAATCTTACAAACAACATTCAATTCATATTCAATTCATTTCGATTCAATTTACATAACGTTCCAACAACTTAATCTACATACTACTTTATCCAACACCTTCCGATTTCAACAAAAACAATAACGACTTAATTCTTTCTTTCAACTCATAAACTATATCAACAATTCTACACATCTATAACATTACTTCCATGAATTCAAGAAAGCGTATTAAAATCATATTAACTTCCAAATCAGCCCACACAACTTATAACTTCAACATAAGTCATGAAACCTTTATTTTTCATCACAAAAATCTACCATAACACCAACCAAGAACACTAAATAAATTTAATTCATTCTTCCTACACCAACCAACCTTACTCACGGCTATACCCTCAACATGCAAAGTTTCATGAGTTTCATTTATTTCAACACATTACACATGCACAACCATCCATAATACAACAATCCAACATGCTAAATAATTTAGTTCGTCACTTCCATATTATACTACATATACACGGCCAAACATTAACATCCATGGCTCAACTTCAACATCCATATTTCCATGTTTTTCATTCATTTCTACATTCCACGACACTCATAATCACCCATAACATATGAAAGAAGGTTAAATTCTTACCTTGTCCTTTCAAGTTTCCCCTTTGTCAAGGTTATAGTTTTGTTCAAGTGAAGGATTTTCTTGCTCCAACCAATCTTCCATGTTGAAGAGGGCCCTTGAATTAGTAGGAATATATGAAGAAAATAATTTTTCTTAATCACTTTCCATGATTCAATTTTTTTTCATCATGGCCGAATGCCTACTATACTCCCTCTCTTCTTGTTTTCTTTCTTTCTTTCTTGAATTAAAAGATGAATATATATATATATATATGCACATCCTCCACCACTTTTCATATTTGCACTTAAGTCCCTCAAGTATGGCCTTGTATCCTCTTTCTCCCTTTCTAGACTTTTCTTCTTTTTTCTTGATTTTTTCTTTTCTTTTCTTGATTTTTCTTTTAAGCCTAATCAAAGAAGACTAATTGTCTTCTTGAAGAAGCTTTTAGCCCTACATTTTCAAAATTTACAAATAGCCTCCATTACTTAAAATAAAGGCATATAGTGCACGGCCAACATGGCCCCTTCATGAATTTTTCTTGAACTTTGTAAAATTACCATTTTGCCCCTTGACTTCCACATATTACCACGGCCCATTTTACGAATTTCTCTTCTCGCCCTTAGCCTTTCTCAATATCCCCACAATACCAATACCCATAAATAATATTCCTAACAACTCGGACATTAAAATTATTTTTGAACATAGTCTTGACCTTAATTTCTTACCATTATCCCACAACGTCCGAACGTACGAAATACGGCTATAACATCCTCTTCCTTTAGAACATTCGTCCTCGAATGTTCAACTGACCTTATGGGCGTCATAATGCTCGGGAGGGTTCCTTTTATAGCTACTCTTTCCCTTATGCCGTTCCTTATCCTTTACCTTATTCTTCATCGAACCCCTCGGTCTCCCCCTTTAGGGGCTCCTTATATGCCGATAGTCCTTTTATGAAGTCTTTGTTGATACCTTATTCCTCGCCTTCCTTCCAATCCCATGCCTCACATCTCGGGAACTCTTTACTTTTCACCTTTTTCCGGCATCCTGATCTCCTTATTTTCCAGCTACTCACTCTCTTTCCTTTCCGAATATGGTACACATTTTCATCTCTTTGTATATATATACATTTACTATCAACTAACCCACAAGGTACTTACCAACGCTATTCAAGCCTATCCTAATTCCCGAGCTGTGACACACTTCCTGTCTCTTTTCCGGACTAATCCACCTCGTCTTACGTGTCCTCTTAAGGTCTCCATCCATCCATACATTCTAGTTTTCCTTAGGTTACTCTTTCGTTCATTTGTTCCTTATATCTCAATTTGTAGAACTTTTGGTTTATTTCCCAGGGGGTCACCCACCCCCGAAACCTTGCTCTCACTGAGCACGCTTAACCTCGAAACTTTCTTTGAAATCCGGTGCCTTAACGCTGATATTTTTGCGTCCACTTTCTCACATGGCCTTTACTACTCGATCTGAAGCCAATCAAAACTTTACAACTTCCGAGATATCTTCGTAATACGTCCTTTCTTCTACAATGACCGTTTTGCCCTTTTTAATTCCTGATGTCCATCTTCCACTTTGCTTGTATAGTTATTTCTGTCCGGCGCCTGACTCCACGTAACAGAACAAGTATATCAGTCCAATCTTACCTTTTCTGACTTTCCATATCGTCATTCGCCTCTTTTCCGCCGATATTGGGCGCTTGCGAAAATCAACGGTGAGTATAAGGAATCTTGTTTCCTATGACTTGGCTCTATCGCACGATCTAATGACAGAAAGAAGGTCAACCTTTCCTAGATGCCCCGCAGCCTCCTGTTTATAAATGTGGCCGGCTTCACACCCATAAACAGGACTCTACCGGACACGACTTTGCGTACAACCCTTGGACCGACTGCTCGATACCACTTTGTCACACCCCGATCTCATTAGGGTGTGATGGGCACCCGACCCCGAATCGGGAGCCGAGCGAACACCGACTCTTACTACGTACTAATTTTTTTTTTTTTGAAATCTCTACGTCAAGTATACATAATAAAGCTCGAAATATCCCTTTGTTGCTTTTGAATCAAATAAAATATGTCGTACAAAAGCGGTATCACGGTACAAACCGACTCCCGAAACCCACGACTGCGTCGCAAAGTCTCTAACCGTAATCGGGGAATCGGCACGCGTATTCGACTCGGCCACACTCCGTGTCAAATGGAGCTTGCCAACTTCGCCGGAACATCTTCTATATTAACTTCGATCCGTCCGGGTGTGCCGCGCGGCATGAACGCGACCCCCGAAGAAGAGGGGGTCGATACGAGTAATGTCTCGAGTATGTAAGACATGAACAATAATATGAACGAACATATGTATGAACAACAATACCATGGGATCATAAAATGCGTGATGAGATAAGAGGATAACCGTACATATGGACGAAGAATCGCGTGGAAATATAAGGCATATCATAGATTGACAGAAACCTGTACATGTGCGTGCCGCTGAGGGCGGATACCATGCATGCCTAGCTTCTTTTTTTGAACACGGTATTTCTTAGTCTTGTACATGGAAAACAGTTACTTTTCGGAAAACGGTACTTTTTGCTTGCAGTTACAGACGCCGAATTCTTCGGCTCTCCCACCCCCCTCCCCAACAGTATCCCAAGTATATCATATTATATATATATATATCAATCATCAAATAACAGACGCCGCGTACGGCTCTCCCATATCCCGCGTCCGGGCATCCCGCGTCCGGGATGATAAGCCAGCTGAATCAGGTGGACACAGTTGCCCTCCCCATTCCCCACATATACAATATACACATACATTCATCAATATCGGTGTATTATATACATTATCACATAAACCGTGCGTACATGGGAGCCCAAGGAAAAGCTATAACGCTATCGGAGTGACGTAAGGTCGGTAACCTCCGATTTTATTATGGAATAACCATAGGCGCTTTATCTCACCTTGAAAGAACTAATACTAAGGCGAGACTGTCAATGAAGGATAACTTCATGAGAAATTATAGGCGAGATCACAAGGCATCATTTCGTTTACTTTAAAACCATTGAAAAATAATCGTTGTTCAAAAATAGCTTAACGAGTTCATATCGTCGTATTCGTAGTAAGAACATATCCTTGGCATTCTCATCATAGACTTCTTCTCATACGGCATCATCATTATCTTATCATAGAGCCATAGTCGTCGTTTTAGTCATTAAGACCTTCAATATTGTAAAGCTTGGTTTTTGAAGAAAAATAAACATTTTAGAAAACACTTGTAAACTTTTAGTAAGGAAAATCATGCGTTGGGGTCAAGGGTTTAGTTAAAACAACTATTGTTGGGCGGTCGGGATGATAACCAAAAGCTTTCATTGACTATGGTACGGAAATAAGCCTAATGGAACAACAGGAGGGAATTCGGGAATAGTGGGCCCACCTCGGATCAAATGAGGCGGCGTATACAATTTACGTATAATACATTTCATGATGTTGCTTATGGAAGTCTTAGGGTGATCGGGTTATATTCTTGCAAGTCCTAGGGTGTTTCGACCTTTCTTTCACTATTCAAGCACTTTTGGTTCAATGCCACTGAATGAATAGTAACTATTTTTCAATCTCGGATTTCTAGAGTTAGGGAAGCCCCCGAGGCGCGAAATCAAGCATATACGTCTAGGACATGCCAAAGAAAGAAAGTAAGGTCTTACATACCTCTTTTCGCTCCTTCTGCTACTCCAAATCCACGTTGCAAACTCGCCAAAATCCACAATTTGGTCATGTTTACCAATCCTTGATTAGAAGCCTTTTGAGTTGGATTCTTAAATGAACTTGGCTACCGAAATTTTGGCGACATTTCCCCGTAAATATACCATGCCACCAAGTTTAACTTGGCCGATTTCAATCAACAACAACCCGAGAATGGAACTCGGCCACAATGTCAACAATCTTACAAACAACATTCAATTCATATTCAATTCATTTCGATTCAATTTACATAACGTTCCAACAACTTAATCTACATACTACTTTATCCAACACCTTCCGATTTCAACAAAAACAATAACGACTTAATTCTTTCTTTCAACTCATAAACTATATCAACAATTCTACACATCTATAACATTACTTCCATGAATTCAAGAAAGCGTATTAAAATCATATTAACTTCCAAATCAGCCCACACAACTTATAACTTCAACATAAGTCATGAAACCTTTATTTTTCATCACAAAATCTACCATAACACCAACCAAGAACACTAAATAAATTTAATTCATTCTTCCTACACCAACCAACCTTACTCACGGCTATACCCTCAACATGCAAAGTTTCATGAGTTTCATTTATTTCAACACATTACACATGCACAACTATCCATAATACAACAATCCAACATGCTAAATAATTTAGTTCGTCACTTCCATATTATACTACATATACACGGCCAAACATTAACATCCATGGCTCAACTTCAACATCCATATTTCCATGTTTTTCATTCATTTCTACATTCCACGACACTCATAATCACCCATAACATATGAAAGAAGGTTAAATTCTTACCTTGTCCTTTCAAGTTTCCCTTTGTCAAGGTTATAGTTTTGTTCAAGTGAAGGATTTTCTTGCTCCAACCAATCTTCCATGTTGAAGAGGGCCCTTGAATTAGTAGGAATATATGAAGAAAATAATTTTTCTTAATCACTTTCCATGGTTCAATTTTTTTTTTCATCATGGCCGAATGCCTACTATACTCCCTCTCTTCTTGTTTTCTTTCTTTCTTTCTTGAATTAAAAGATGAATATATATATATATATATATATATATATATATATGCACATCCTCCACCACTTTTCATATTTGCACTTAAGTCCCTCAAGTATGGCCTTGTATCCTCTTTCTCCCTTTCTAGACTTTTCTTCTTTTTTCTTGATTTTTCTTTTCTTTTCTTGATTTTTCTTTAAGCCTAATCAAAGAAGACTAATTGTCTTCTTGAAGAAGCTTTGGCCCCTACATTTTCAAAATTTACAAATAGCCTCCATTACTTAAAATAAAGGCATATAGTGCACGGCCAACATGGCCCCTTCATGAATTTTTCTTGAACTTTGTAAAATTACCATTTTGCCCCTTGACTTCCACAATATTACCACGGCCCATTTTACGAATTTCTCTTCTCGCCCTTAGCCTTTCTCAATATCCCCACAATACCAATACCCATAAATAATATTCCTAACAACTCGGACATTAAAATTATTTTTGAACATAGTCTTGACCTTAATTTCTTACCATTATCCCACAACGTCCGAACGTACGAAATACGGGATATAACAATATGGGTATGACGGGGCCCAGTCCCGTCCTTCCTGATGTTATACTGCAGTATAGGTCTGTAGACAGTTATATGTATATATCAGATGATGTAGCCTTGTTGGCTTCCATTCTTTTGTGTATAGTATAGGCAGCGGCCTAGTTGGCTTGCATTGTTCTTTCAGCAAGTATATATATATTCAGATTGTGCAGAACTCATTAGGTCACCCTTTCATGAGGCAGTATGAGATCAGTTTGAGTTACTTATGGGCCCTTGTTATCCAGGTACAAGTATAGGGGTGTTTGGTCACTGGAGGTTAGACACTCGTCACGACTCATCGGTTTGGGTCGTGACATTTAAGTAGTGGAAATCAACAAATCCGTAAGTCTCATGATATATATATATATATATATATATATATATATATATATAGTAGTAAAAGTGCGGAAGACCGTAGATACCCCCAGGGTCTAGTCTGAATAATACAAGAGTATCTAAGGTGAATAGTACAATCTGGAATACTAATACATAAATGTTTATGTCTCTGAAATAAAAGTAAGGCATGATAGAAAAGTCTTCAAGGTCAGCGGACGCCATGTTCACCCTGAAAATTCGAGAGAAGCCGAAGTGTTGATCAGCCACGGGTCATAGAAGTGGATCCAACCTGGTACTCTGCATTCATAAAAGAATGCAGCAAGTGCAGGTCAGTACAAACAATAGTACTGGTCGGCATCATCGGCCGACTAAGCATAGTTAACACAATCCAGAAGATAAGCAGATAAGCAAATAAACCAACCAAGCATAAGACAATATAATCGCAATCGAGTATCCGTCATCGCCTCTGTAAAGCATCTAAACCCAAATATGTCAAGTCTGAATATATCCGATCCAATCCAATCATCACAAACCAATCACCAAGCATCTCAATCAAGTCATAATGCAATGCAGTGCAATAATGGTATGAATGCAATGCAATGCCATGCAAATGAGGTGTACACATGTACTCCGGACGGAAATATCGACGTCTCGGTAGCAAAATCCAGTGTGACTCGCGAAGTCTAAGTGCCATCCGTCCCGGATCTTTGCCCAATAGACAGACGGGGCCCTGGCTAATTGCTCGCTGGGGGAGTCTCACCGGCACCACCCTGGGGGACCCGCGGAGTCCATGCACTAACAACGATTCCGGGATATCATCGGAATCGGCCATGCAATAACGATGCCGGAATAGATCATCGGACATCGGCCATCTCACAATCACTCAAGTAAAAGAGTCTGTCAAATATCAATTTCGCACAACCAACGATTCCGGAAGTGAAAATCGGACATCGGCCTTCTCACAATCACACAAGTAGAAGAGTTTATCAAATATCAGTTTCATACAATCAACGATTCCGGAATTGATCTTCGGACATCGGCCTTTTCACAATCACTCAAGTAAAAGAGTTTATCAAAATATCAGTATACTCCATCAACGATACCGGCTCATCACCAGGTATCGGCCATGCATCATGAATGTGTGAGAATGCGTGCAATACGTTTATCAATCATCAACAATCAAGTTCAATATCACAAGTGCCGACAATAGGTACGCCAATAATGTATCATATCACAATACCAACAGTGGTATGTCAACAATATATCAATATCACAAGTACCGACAATGGGGTACGCCAACAATGTATCATATCACAATACCAACAGTGGTATGTCAACAATATATCCAAGTACAATTACCACAATTCTATCTCAATCAAGACAATAACACAGATTTCGATATCTATCAACTACTCATGGCATCAAACTATCATAATGGAACAATCAAAACACACATAACGGGGTGGCTAGTCCCAACACACAACAGGGCCCAACCTAAGACAATATCCCACCCGACTTCATACCCGAAGGTTCACATGCTGTCTCCGACATTATAATGTAAATATGTGCTTCGCTATACGAAGTTTCACTAAAGGTAAGCCATAACCTAACTGGATGGCCAAACCGCAACACCAACAACTCACTCCTTTGCCTTGCCCTTCCGCTGAAGCTTAGAACCAAAGTAGTCTAAGCATAATCGAATTCTATATTAAAAATCATGAAGAATGATACTAATATTGATATGATTTCAATTAGGTCAATTCTAACCCTAGAATTTGGGGAAACGGGCTCACAAGGGCAAAACGGGAAACTCGAGGGCAAAATATCAAATTAAGTACTAGGTAATTATAACCTAACCACTAATTGTTGATTTAGCTCAAGGATTAGCCTGATTTCTAATTTCAAGCAAAACCCCCAAATTGGATATAAACCCTAAGTCTTTGATTCCGAAATTCAACGTTAAAAGTGAAAGATATATGTTTAATAAGCTTAGATTAGTCAATATCTAACATAATCATCACCAATTTATCCTTAATAATCTAAGGAAAATGTTCTTCCAAAATCCTCTTTCAAATTCCATCTCTAAAGGATTGTTAAACGGAAGGGAGAAATCTAAGATGATTGTGATTAGGGAAGAGTAAAGGATTAGGCAAGGTTTACCTCCAAGAATTTCTGCAAGTTATCTCCAAGAACAGTTTCCTCAAGCCCAAATATCGAGATGGAAAATAATGAGGGTCTAAGACTTATTTAAAACACATTTAATGAAAAATCACTGCCCGTCACCGCCACGGCAGTTGAGATACCGCTACAGCGGCGCCGCTACGGCGGCTGGGAGGCCGCCACAGCGGTATGCCCAATCATTCCCATGGCCGCCCCAGCGGTCAACACACCGCCACAGTGGTGCCGGCGGGACGTTTTCTTCGGTGCCGGCCCCATTGCGGGCACCGTACACTGTAAATCTCCCGAATTTTCTAAGTCTTCAATCGAAATCCTGGGTTATTCCCGAGGCCATCTGCTCACAAATCATACACACCGACCCACACAAAATTACGCTGCGAACGCGCTCGTGGCCTCGGAAGTTCCAACGGGGGTCTCATTGACCGAGTCAACCCCCGATGCCTTAATTCTAATTTCCCATCCTAAGTCCTAAAATGCATTCAAATGCATTGGGAATCGAACCCAATATACATACAAGTTCTAAACGACCATCCGGACCTCTCGGAATAGACGAAATTTTGAAAAAGATCCGTTTGTCCAAAAGTCAACTTTGGGTTAATCATTTTTCACTTTAAGCCTATATTTCCACCAAAGTTACTCAAATCCGGTCTAAACACCTCGAGAAGAGTGTCAACGGTCCCCTCAGGTCAAAAAGTGAGCTAATCAACGCTCAAAAATAGGCAAAAAAGCCGAAGCGACTATAACGACCAAACGGGTCGTTACATCAAATACCAATTGAACTGTTGCTCATCTTCGAGCGAAGAAAGAAGGCAAGTAGGAAAAATACATGAATCAGTGAACAACTGGGAATATCGGCTAAGCATATCGGACTCAGTCTCCCAAGTAGCTTCTTCCACAGGGCGGTGCTTCCATTGCACCTTCACAGATGTAATCTCCTTTGACCTCAACTTCTAAACTTGCCTATCCAAGATCGCGATAGGCTCCTCCTCATAAGTCAAATTCTCATCAAGCAATATAGAATCTCAACGGATAATGTTGGTACCGTCGGCATGGTATTTCTTCAGCATCAAAACATGAAAGATCGGATGAACTCCCGCCCATGGCTTGGGCGGCGCAATGCTAACTCGTGAAGCTACATCGCCACATACAATCTACAATCTTGAACGGACCTCACGTACTGGCAGGGCTCGGGTATTGCCCTCTTGCAAACCTCATAACACCCCTTGGGTGAAACCTTCAATAGAACCTGATCGCCAATAGCAAACATCAAATCCCGGACCTTCCGGTCCGCATACATCTTTTGCCGACTCTGAGCTACCACGAACCTGACCTGAATAACTCTCACTCTATCAAGGGACTCTCTCAATAGATCTGTGCTCCTAGGTCGAGCCTCAAACCCATCGAACCAACCAATCGGAGATCTACACCTCCTACTATAAGGCCTCACCAAGTGCGCCATACCCGACTCGAAAGATGTGCGTATGTTATTGTATGCAAACTCTACCAAGGGCAAGTGTTGATCCCAATGACCACCAAAGTTAATAACACACGCTCTCAATAGGTCCTCGAGCACCTGAATGGTCCGCTCGGACTGGCTATCGGTCTGGGGATGGAAAGTTGTACTAAAGTCCAAACGGTACCCAATTCCTCATGAAATGCCCTCCAGAATAGGGAAGTGAAGATAGTACCCCGATCAGATACAACAGAAATAGGAATCCCATGCAATCTCACAATATCCCGAATATATATCTTGGTTAACTTCTCCTCGGTATAGGAAACCTGAATCGGAACTAAGTGAGCGGACTTAGTCAACCGATCCACTATCACCCAAATAAAATCAAACTTGCCAAGGGTCTTCGGAAGACCCGTGACAAAATCCATGGTAATTCTCTCCCACAACTATGGTAAATGGGCATCCTGGGAAGCACCCCGCCTACCTTGTTATGACAATTTCCACACTTAGCCACAAAATCAACTATAGCTCTCTTCATACGACGCCACCAATAGTGCTGTCTCAAGTTGTGGTACATCTTAGTCCCTCTCGGATGGATGGAATGAAGATGAGCTATGGATGTATTTATCATAAAATCCCGAATCGGATCACCAACACGAGGAACGCACCGCGTCCTTCAATCCTCGTAGTGAATGCCCTTAGAATCAATCCGGCCTGAACTTCTGGCCTCCCTCTCGAAATCCATATCTTGAATCTTGGCTCTAACCGAGCATTCCTCAAATTGATGACCCACCGATCCGATCCAATAACGATGACCTCACCTCTATACAAGCCAAAATCCTGGGGAGCACCCGAAATATCAAGACGGACGAAAGATGTTACGGCCGAGTATCTAAACCTCCATGGCCAACGGATAAGGAAACAATCAATCGAGCCAAATCCCCCCAGAATCGATGATTTATTTGATCAACTCAAGGCATCAACCACTACATTGACTTTACACGGTGATACAGAATAGAGATGCCATAGTCCTTCGGAGTTCCATCCAGATATGCACGCTTTGAATTTTGGGAATTAAGATCTCTCTAGGTAAACACATCCGAAGGCTACGGTGATCGGTAAAAACCTCACAATGGACACCGCACAAGTAATGCCTGTAGCGGGCATTGGGAATTCTAAGATTTAACCGGCTCGCACATACCTCATAAAAGGAGGGAGGTGTCCTGGGGAAGTACAGCTGTCAATCGTACCGGGAAAGTCAAAAAAAACCCACCAACTACTTAATGGTGCTCTAAAGGATACATTTTAGAGTCGCCACCTAATTTTTAGGAAATTAGAAAAATCGATTTGATAAGGGTTCATTTAAAACTATTATTTAAAAGAAACCTAATCTACCAAAGTCTGGGTAAGAATTCTGGTGATCCCCCGGGGAAGGTTTTAAACACCCCAGTATTAAGAATCCGCTCAATTGCGGTTTACCTACGGGTTCTAATAGTGTGCCTTATGATTATAAGTTTTTTTTTTTAATATAATAATTGCTTTAAATCTAGATTTCCGCAATAAGGTTAGTCATCATTCATGCAAAAATATCACATGTCGGGTTTCAAACTTGGACACCTAGGTTAAGACCCGTAGGCACTTAACTTAAGTAGAACACCACATAAACCCACCCTTTAAAAGTATTTTGGACAATCTCTTTTTTTTTTTTTTTTTTTTTTTTAAAGGTCTCCTTTTATTAAGGCATATTGCTATAAATCCCGTCAATTTACCTTATTCTATTTTAATCCCTTATTCTTCCTTAAATTCAATTTAATTCTTAAATCTAAGTCATTTATGTTCAAACTCCTAAAGTTAATGCATCAACCTTATTTTAGAGTCAAATTATGAATAAACAAACTTTCATTAAGAAAAATTCGTATTTCATATCTGTTTTATACAAGGCTTTTAAAAAAAATTCTGTTTTGGCAACTCTAAATTTAGAATTAATCTTAAGTTCGAATCTATAAGTGTTCCAACGATACTTAAATAAAACAAGTAAACAGAATATATTCAAAATAACTAAAGGGAGGGAGAGAATGAAGGTGGAGAAAGGTTAATCGGATAAGCCTATCTCCTTGCCGTCTTGGACCTTTAGTTGTAATTTCGTTCTTCCTTTATTATACGCCTGAAAGTTCCAAATGTCCAAGTCTTCGCCTCGTCTTTTGATACTTCTCCTTTTGTCGTTCTGTTTGTTTAGATTCCATGCGTATGCTCCCATTGTGCAATATTCGTCCTTGTAGTACTTCCCGAACTTGTTTATTTGTACCTCGCAAGATTAAAAATGAGAATAATTAGTAAAATGATACGCCACCCTCATAGGGTGACGTTTATAAACATATATACATATTATCCCTCGTTTCGCATCAAACTGTGGGAGCTTTGATTACGAAGGGCTCAAACTCACGGTTCCGAATATGGCAAAGGAGCTCGAAGCATGCGTGGTAGCAAACTAGTGGTCATTCTAGTCGCCTCGCCAGGCGCATGTCGGTTCCTACCTTGTGACACCAATGAGCCATCATCCTATCCCCCGAAGGATAATTACCTTTCCCGACTAAATATTATCAAGTTAAGTATCTATTCAAATCAGTCGAATATCTGATAGTAGTATCTATTCTTTTCAATGAAATATCCGATATGTAGTATTTGTTCTTTTCAGTAAAATATTTGTTCCTTTCAAATAAGGTCAAGTGTAGAAATCTTGTTCTTTTAAAACGAGGCCTCAAGTTAAATAACTCTTCATCGGCCCAGAGTGTAGTATCATATTCAGATCAGTAAACCTTTCTCAAGTATAGCAATCTGTTCTTTATAAATATGAGCAGCAACTTGCTAAAAATATAGCAACAACTTATTTTCTTCTCAAGTGTAGCATCTGTTTCTTAGATCCATCGTAGTAACTAGTCAGGTGGCCACATCAAGCATAACAATGTAGAAACGTAAGACAAACATTTTATGCATGACAGTAGCTCAGTCAATGAACATATGAGCAAACTATATTATCAGAAGATGGTACTAAAACCGCGACAAATCAGCCCACTCCAAATCAGTAGCCATTTGCCCTTAAAGGCAGCAACATAATGGTCTTAAAGTGCAGCAAAACAGACCATCAAAGTGTTGCAACTGAACACACCATTTTGCTTGAAAATAAGCAGTTAACTTTCTCAAAATATAGCATCTGTTTGCTCAGAAGTTGCAGCAGTGAATTAGTTCAAAATGCAGCCACAAGTTTGCCCAAAATGCAACAGAGGTGGGCTTTAAAATGCAGCAACAAATGGCCCAAATTCGCCAGTAATTCACCCCCAAAATACAGTATCAAAATGTAGCAGCCAGCCCATGAAAGTGCTAGTACTTTACCTTTAAAATGCAGCAACAAAGAGTCAAAATACAGCAACAACTTAGGCTCGGATTGGATCGGCTATTGTCCAAAAATGCAGCAGCAAATAGCCCCCCAAATGTAGTAACAATTCAGTTCGAAAGTGTAGCAGCAATTTCACTAAAAATGTGGCATCTTTCAACCCCAAAAATGCAGCAAACTTGTACCAAAGTGCTGCCAAAACAGCAGCAACAAAGACTAAATGCAGCAGCAACCAACTCGCAACAACACCAAAGTAAGGCAACTATTTTGCTCAAGTATGCAACAATAAATTTACTCAAAGTATGGCATTTTTCCTCCCCCAGAATGCAGCAAATTTATCATAGAGTACGGCATTTTGAGAGCCTCCAAAGGGCATCAACAACATCAACGTAACAGCAGCTCAAGGACATTTTGGATTTGAAAGTCCTCAAGTCATGCAAAGAAATAGAGGGGAGAATAAGAATGAGTATTCGAAAAGTAAAGGCTTTAGTAGGCTACTAACAAAGGAACATAAAACATTCAACTATTGAAGAATTACCATAACTTAGCCATGTTTAACATATCAAACAAAGACTAAAGCTCAGATTTAAGAGTGTACAAGCACATGAGCAGTTTCATGATTATAACGAAAGCACTTTGACTTGATATATTACCAAAGCAAGGACCTAGACTTTATAATTTCAGGTGTAAGAAACCACTTTTGGACAAGAAATCAATTCTCAATATTATGACATGCCTATGGGAAAAACTTTAAGTTCATCACAAACTTAAGTTATGCTATGAATTTTCCACATAGTAACTAAAGAACGATGGAGAAAACATAGTAGTCAGAGGTTGTGAAATCCTATAGTCATGATATATGGACAGAGGTTGTAAAATAGAGGTTATTATCCAAATAAAAAGAACTTAAACCAAATTTCACAAACGAGAGGCTACTGTCTCATTTTTCTAAAGCAAGATTTTTCATAACAGACTATGTTGAACTTTAGGTCTCAACGTGTAGATATGCATTTCTAATTCTTATCTAACTAAAAGAAAGTCTTGATTATGTTTCAAAAAAAAAAGGAAAACAACCACAAACACACTCTAAGAAAAAAAGGAAGGTCCTAAAATGTGATCTTAAAAGAGAGTTCCATAATGTATTTCTCAAAGGACTACAAGATGATGTGCTATCCATATATAAAGAAAAATACTTGACAAAAGTATATTTTTTGTCAGTTTAAAAAAAAAAATCATTTAAAGACTCAAACATGATTCATATTCCAACACTGCCCATTCGACATATCTATTTTACCCTCATTAAGGGACGACAAAAACAGAGAACCAGGCAAGGTCCTCAACAAACTAATTTCTAATTCATTTCTACCACCTCAAGCTTTATACTAAATATCCAAAGAAAGAGCAAAAGAAGGATAATATGAAAATCTTAACAGCCCACAATCCCACATGTATTAAGACCTGTTATATGAAAGAAAAGAAGCAGTTTCTTGACACTTAAACAAGATCAAAGTCATACTCTTAAATTAAGCAAATACTGAGATTTAACATTCCAACATCCATTCCTCAAAAGGACAAGGAAACAGGGAAGAAATTCAAGAAGCAAGTAAAAGAAAGATAAGTGCTGATCATTCGTCTTAGCGACTAGATAGGAATTGAAACACTTAGTAAAAGAAGATAAGCACAAATTTTCAGCAAGAAGCAGAGAAAGGATAAATCATGGAAAAAGATAAAGGAGATGCTTAAAGAACTCATAATTTCAAAATGGAGCTGAAACAACAACGAAAATGGTATGGCAAGGAACACCGATTTCATGCTTCAAACATTTAAGGAATTTGGAGAAAAGAAACCTCACACCTAGCAGGATCGAAATTAAGACTAATCCATATGAACTTAAATTATGCAGAACCACATAAAAATCTAAAACGAGGAGGAAAATTACACTACAAATCAGCCACATAACATTAAAACTAAGTAAGTTACTCTGATTACAGAAGAAGTACTAAATAAGTGAAACTAAGGAGAGAAAGAAAGAATACCTTTTTGTCGAGCAGTGACGGGGGTGACGAGAATTGACGATGAACTATCTTTCACTCGAGTCGTATTCTGACGAGCGGAAACGACTTCCAAAAATTATACTTGAGCAAGAACATCCTCGAAATTCAACGGGTTAACCGGATTTCTGAGTGTTCTTACTCTTAGGGTTATGAAAAACCCATTTAATGGTATAAGAACCAATTTTCTGGTCTCAAAGCCATTTTTTCTTCTCTTTAAAAGGAGGGTTTTTTATTTATAGAAACAAGAAAAGGCACAGATTCCCTCTCCCAAAGATGTGGGAGATCTGTTTTCTCCAATTTTCCCCCCTCTTTTCCCCAATTTCAAATTTCTAAACTCAAAACAAGGACAACACAGCTGGAAAATCCCTTCGATTCGTACAAAAATAAAGGGAAATTGAAAAAGAGGAGGAAATAGTACTATGTTACCGTTTGAATTCCAAGAAGAGGATAAAGGCAATAAATTATCTTTACCCAAACTGGTGAAGCAAGTTCTGGGGGGAAGAGAAACACGTTTTTTGCCAGCTATGAATCGCTGGCTGAGTACGTTGAAGAGGGAGGAATCTTATGGTTCGTTTGGTCTATTGGTTTTTTTGCCTCGTTTTTTCTGATTTTTGGGAATGAAGGGGATGTTGGGGATTAAAGGGGCTATTGGGCCGGGTCTTTTTAGACGTTTGGGCTGGTGGATTGGGCTGGGTATTTTGGTGAATTTGGGCTGAGAAATGTGGTCTGTTGAAGGGGCTGATTTGTGGCCAAAATTAGCTTTAAAACATAGCCCTTCTTGTAGCTCAAAGGTTGATAAAATAGCCAAATAATTAAGAGACTGAGATGAATTTAGTATTCAATTAACTAATTAAGCTTCTTGATTTTAACAAAGTGAAATATGACTTTAAATTGACAATTTGAAAATACGTACTTAACTAAATACTTGGTTTTGTCACAAATTGATAAAAATAGATAACTAATACTTCAAATTATATGTAAAATATACATAAATGTATATTAGGATATTTTGTCAAATGAAATGGCAAAACGACACTGAAACTTGTTAAGAACATATTTTTTGACTCTTAGAAATATATATTTTACTCTGTTTGCGATTCAAGAAGCTTGACTAGTTAATTTGAATATTTGGAGGGCAAAAATTGGGTGTCAACAATGCCTCCAAAGCTTCAAGGTGAAGCCTACGGCCAACAACTCCAAATCATGGGTAGGTTAATTCTTTTTGTGAACTTTTAACCGACGGAAGCATAAGCTATCACTACCCTCCCGCATCAACACCGCACCCAAACCCATACGGAAGCATCAAAGCGGCCGAAGTCCTTACCTTCCACGGTAAGGCTAGGAACGGGGCCGTAGTCAAAAGAAGCTTGAGCTTTTGAAAGCTCTCCTCACAATCATCCGTCCACCGGAAGGGGACATCCTTTTCGAGTCGAACGGTCGAGGATGAAGCAATGGCAGCAAAACCCCTCACAAAGCGACGGTAATAACTGGCCAAACCCACAAAGCTACGAATCTCAGCAACAGTAGTGGGCCTCGCCCAACCTCTCACAGCTTCAATCTTCTGTGGATCAAGCATAATTCCCTCCTTGGACACCACATGGCCCAAGAATGCTACAGACTCCAACCAGAACTCACACTTGGAAAATTTAGCAAACAAGCTAAGTTTCTTCAACAACCCAGAATGGTATGGAGATGGCTCTCATGCTCCACTCTACTCTTGGAATACACCAAGATGTCGTCAATAAACACAATCACAAAGGAATCAAGGAACGACCTAAAGATGCCATTCATCAAAGTCATAAATGCAGCCGGGGCATTAGTAAGCCCAAAAGACATCACTAAAAACTCATAGTGTCCATATCTCGTTCGGAATGCGGTCTTCGGAATATCCTCTGCCTTAATCTTCAACTGGCGATAGCCAAAATGCAAATCAATCTTCGACAACACCGAAGCACCCTGAAGTTGGTCAAACAAATCTTCAATACGAGGCATAGGGAAATTGTTTCAGATAGTGACCTTGTTCAACTGGCGGTAATCAATCCATATCCTCGTAGTCCCATCTTTCTTCTTCACAAATAACACAAGAGCACCCCAGGGGGAGATGCTCGATTTAATGAACCTCTTGCTCAATAGATCCTGCAATTGTTCTTTAAGCTCCCTCAACTCAGCAGGTGCCATCCAATATAGTGGAATGGAAATAGGACGATTGCCCGGGTCCACGTCGATACAGAAATCAATGTCGCGATCGGGTGGTATACCAGGCAAATCTGACAAAATACCTCCGCGAACTCTCTCACAATAGGGATAGACTCAAGGGGTAGAGATGTAACAGTCATATCACGAACGTGCGCCAAGTACGCTAAACGCCCCTTACTTACTAATTTCTTCGCCCGAAGGAAGGAAATGATCTTCTTCGGAGCGGGACTAGGAGTACCTCTCCACTCAAGCCTAGGAATGCCCGGCATGGCTAAAGTGACTGTCTTGGCATGACAGTCCAAGATCGCATGATAAGGAGAGAGCCAGGACATACCCAATATAACATCAAAGTCCACCATATCTAGAATCATCAAATCTATCCAAGTGTCGTACCCCATAAAAGTAACCAAACAAGACCGGTGGACTCGATCAACAATCACAGAATCTCCGACCGGAGTAGACACATGAACAAGTATATCTATGCTATCACAAGGCAAATCCCAACCAACGGCATGAAATGCAGATACATACGAATAAGTGGATCCAGGATCAAATAACACAGTAATAGAATGACCCTGAACAGAATAATACCTTCTGTCGCTATATCAAGGATCTTCAACCGGAGGTCTAGCTGCTGTCGCCCTCGCGGCCTCAACTCTCGCGGCACAGTCCACAATGACCTGGAACGAAGCGCCCTCGGCCTCCAGTTGGATATAGGGCAGCTGGAGAGGACCATCCAGACCGCTAATGAACCACTAGATCCTGCCGACCTCCGTCGGAATCAAAAGGTAGGAGTAACGAGCTAGATAGGAGAAGAATAGTGCATAAGTAGCAATCGGCGTGCCCTCCTGACGGAGATCGAGGAATTGACCCTGACACTCGTCTCTCCGTGAACAGGGCACGTACCTCTCCAGGAATAACCCATAGAACTGCTCCCAAGTAAGTGTGCGCACACCTGCTGGCTTGCTGGCAAGGTAGTCTCTCGACCATGCCCTCGCGCCACCGCTGAGTCGAAAGGTAACATATCTAACTCCGAGGGTATCTGTAATCCCTGCTGCATGGAGTAGCTCGTGCGTGATCACGATGAACTTTTAGGCATCCTCGTCTGGTGCGCCAAGAAAATCGGTGGGGTCAACCTCATGTACATCCTCCACACTGGCGTGTTGCGAATCCTTACCATCTATGAGGGAAGAGATAAGAGTCAGATACCAATTTGACCTTTCTAGATACCAATTTGAATAAAGTAGCACGACGGAAAGAAAGAAGGTGAGATTTCTTAAATGTCCTATAGCCTCCCGCATATAATACGGAGCTCATCGTACCGATCCGCGGGACTCTACTAGACACGCTTTTGTATTAAAGACCAGGTAACCTAGGGCTCTGATACCAACTTGTCACGACCCATTTTTCTTAGGCCGTGCGGGCACTTACCTTTCCATCTCGGTAAGCGAACCCTCATCCCAACAATAATCCAATACATAAATTGAAGAAGGTTAAGTAGCAGAAATCAACAAATACGTAAGTCTCAATATATATATATATATATATAGTAGTAAAAGTGCGGAAGACCGTAGATACCCTCAGGGTCTAGTCTGAATAATACAAGAGCATCTAAGGTGAATAGTACAATATGGAATACTAACACATAAATGTCTATGTCTTTGAAATAAAAGTAAGACATATGATAGGAAAGTCTTCAAAGACAGCGGACGCCATGCTCACCCTAGAAACTCGAGAGAAGCCAAAGTGTTGATCAGCCACGGGTCACAGAAGTGGATCCGACTTGGTACTCTGCATTCATAAAAGAATGCGACAAGTGCGAGTCGCACAAATAACGATCGGTAGGCATCATCGGCCGACTAAGCATACTTAACACAATCTAGAAGATAAGCAAATAAGCAAATAAACCAACCAGCCATAAGATAATATAATCGCAACCGAGTATCTGTCATCGCCTATGTAAAGTATCTAAACCCAAAATATGTCAAGTCTGAATATATCCGATCCAATCCAATCATCACAAACCAATCACTAAGCATCTCAATCAAGTCGTAATGCAATGCAGTGCAATAATTGTATGAATACAATGTAATGCCATGCAAATGAGGTATACATATGTACTCTGGATGGAAATATCGATGTCTCGGTAGCACAATCCAGCGTGACTCGCGAAGTCTAAGTGCCACCCATCCCGGATCTTTGCCCAACGGACGTACGAGACCGGCTAATTGCTCGCGGGGAGTCTCACCGCAAGACCACCTCGGGGGACTCGCGGAGTCTATGCACTAACAACGATTCCGGGATATCATCAGAATCAGCCATGCAACAACGATGCCGAAATAGATCATCAGATATCTCACAATCACTCAAGTAAAAGAGTCTGTCAAATATCAGTTTCACACAATCAACGATTCCGGAAGTGAACCTCGGACATCGGCCTTGTCACAATCACTCAAGTAGAAGAGTTTATCAAATATCAGTTTCATACAATCAACGATTCCGGAATTGATCTTCGAATATCGGCCTTTTCACAATCACTCAAGTAAAAAAGTTTATCGAAATATCAGTATAGACTTGTAGGAATATATGTGCATGTTGTGGAAGTTGAAGGAAGATTCTAGAGGATTTGGGATATGTTTAGGGAGGTTTGGATATTGGATAAATATTGTGGGAAGTTCTAGAGAGGCGTGAAGATGAGAAAATGGTGAAAAATGATGAAAAATGTTGAGTTAGAGGGGTATTCATAGGTGTGTGGGTCGGGTTAGGCTTCATTGGGCCGAATTAGTAGGCCTTAAGTGAGTTTCTAGAGAATTTGCGTAGATTCGCAGGCTTCTGGCAGTCCGTCTTAAAATGCCAATAGCTCCCTACGTTGTATTGGCGGACGGTTTGTTGCGTTGGAAACTACACTCAACGAAATTTATTTTAGGCTTTTGAAATACCTCAAAACTCCTGATATACCTCTCTGAAATTGACCCAAAATTTCTGTCCAAAATTCTGCCAAATTTTCTCAAATTTTCGACAGACTTATTTTCTTCAATTTGCTTGATCCCGGAATCTTCTGAAACTTTCCATATATGATATTTATCACTAATTATACTTGTTAAAGGGTCATGTCCTTTGGTCCCCAGGTTTTTCTTCCCGGTTACGACTTACGAGATCATAATTCATCCTCTACTCCATTGTTACGTACTTCCCATGGCTTGTACCTTTCGAAACTTCACGGGACGTCTCCGATACTCCATTAATACGGTGAAATACGTGGCGTGCTCATGCTCTGAAAGTACGGTTTGCAACATCCTTCCCCCATTAGAAACATTCGTCCTCGAATGTTGTAGCTTGCGAGCTTACAATGCTATGATTAATTTCTTGAAATGGTTGTCCTCCTTTAGTTCCTGATCTCCATGGTCCTATACTATGGGCTCATCGGTTTTCTTTCATATTGGCCAGTTCTTTGTTGAACTCATTGATTATTTCCATATCCTCATGTTCTTATGTATGTACCCAGTGGTCAACTGATATCTAGTTATCGTCCGGGGACCCATTGCCATTTAGGTGGTCTTAACTCATGATTGCTATAGCTCCCCGCCGATTTGTGAGTACTTTTAATTGTTGTACTCTTTTGCCTTGCTCCTTATCCCTCTGCTAGTAGTCAAACTCTCTTGTTCAGATGTGACACTCTTCTTTGCTTGCTTATCTAGGTGCTAATTTGAGTTATCCCTTTAGTACTCGTCGATCTTATATACATACAATATCATCTCCTTTTAATTTCCTTAGCCGGATTCCTTACCTGGGTCCTCGGGCAATTTCATAGTACCACCTGTAGTAACACCGAATGATCTACAATAGCATTTTCTCGCTAATGTCTTATTATTCTCGTGATTACACTACCTCGGATACTTATTCACAACTTATTTTTAATACGGGTATGCTTCCCTCCTTAAGTCCTTGGCTCTCTTATACCGGTGGTCACTTGAGACTTGCATTAGCCCCTATTTTTATTCGACTCCTCATCATTGTCCTTGCACCATTTTGCTAGCCATTTTATCTCGGCGATCGTTTATATGATTCTATGTCATACATTTTCACAATTGATATAACCGACGACTTGTGATTTCACGACTTGCAAGGTACCTTCTCATCTCAGGCAGTACTGCTGTCTTGCTATCCATAGGCATACTGTCTCCCTTTCTTTTGAAGATCATTGAACTTTCTATAATTATTTCCCTTTTAAAACTTTCATCTCTTCTAGTGCTACGATTTTCTTTTTAGTAGTCCCGATTGTCCTTTATACTTATCCTTGATCAGCTTGCAGACCCTTCTTACTCCTCCTATTACTTCTTGGAGTACGGTACTGCATATATAAATGTAACCAAAATTTCTCCGGTGCGAGCGATTCGAATCATAGCCCAGAAACATAACGTATCGCATTGTCAAAACTTATTCTATTTGATTCACTGAGCCTTCATCATTTTGTCATGCTTCCTTTTCCATATTTGTCCCATAATATACTTACATTTAGTCCATTCTTACTTTTCTTTAGCACATTCTTGATATATTGGTACATCTCGAACTTTTGCTCCTTCAATCTAGTACATTTCCCTCTTTGAACTTGGGACTATCATAATTTATAGAAGAACTGAATTTGTTCTTCCTCCCTTTTAAGGATGTTCTCATATTCCAGTAACCTTTGAGTATTAACCATTTTTTGTAGTCATTTGGCTGACCCTAGCGATCTTTCAACTCCTCTATTCCATATAATGCCAGAGTTCTTTTCATCGCATGTTTTAACTTATTTCCTTTTTTGCTAACTGAGCTCTTGTATCAAGTCTAAATGCTTATACATATTGGATACAATTTAGATGCCTTCTTTATTGATCACTTCTTCCTTTCATGACTAATAGTCCCCCAGGCCAATGAATCAATAGTGACATCAGAATTTGTTAGGCTCCTTACAGAGTGTCCGACTATACAACGCCCCTTCAGCCGTAATTTTCCTTCATAGCTATCTTTTTACCAATATACTTGGGATTCTTTTTGCTCTTGGTTCCCAATTCCGATTTATGTCTATACCATACCAGTAAAAGTTGATACTCTATCTCATTCGTTCTCACAATTCGTCCTTTCTGTAGTTTAGCTCATATTGTCCCATAGTTTTTCTTAACTAATTGCTTGTATCATAGTCAAGTGTCATAATCCTTCTAATGTCCCACCGATTCTTGTTCTCATCATGAAATATTAATAAGATGCACCCTTTTCTTTCTCCCTTCATTCATTTCTTATTTCCCTTTGCGATACCATAGCTTGCTCGTATGTATGTGTATCCCTCGTGTATTTGTCCTATTTCCTTTGTAATCGTATCTCTATTCCAAGTCCATTGTCTTATGCTGTCAATGTTTACCTTTGGTCAACCTTACTAATTTATCAAACTTCTTGTCGTCGATGGTCACATGACTTCCTTTAACCAATTCATTAACGTACTTTCTCTTACTTTCTTCCTTAGGATCCTTCTTGATTTCCTTTGCTCCTAAAGTACCCTTTCCCGTTTGCCATTTTATAATATTTACCTGAGAGTTTGTAGAACATTCCACTACGAGTACAAACCCATCTTGATCTTATGTATATATAAATTTCTAGGGTGAAACCTTCCGGTACTCGTTAACTTCCTTTTCCATCTCAATATCTCTTCATTATCTCTTACTAACCAATCTAATCTATAAATTGCAATACCTTATTTGAGTTCCTAATATGAACTTTCCTTATGTTTTCAATAGGTCTCAATCCTCCGTAATCTCAAATGCAACTCATTCCAATTTCTTTAACTACTAATCATTTTCCCCTCCAGGGTTCCTCCCTTAAATTAAATTAACATCATTCTAAAACTCTCTTTGAAAGCGTCTCATAATTGTTCCTTCAATCATGACTTACCAATCGTCTGATGGTCATATTTCCCTTTACTCTCTCTCTATAGCATAGACATTCAAACAATTCAATTTGTAAAAATTTTGGCAGAGTTTCCTCTATAAATCTTACTACCCCATTCCTGCACACAGCCCAGAAAACACATCTAATGCTTCACAGGGCGATCACAAATACCCATAACATCTCGCTCAAGTTCTTATGTCAAAGTCTATCAATATCAATAAGGTAGGAGACTTACCTTTCGAAGTAACAACTTCAATTCTCATCAATTACCTCATAGCGACATAATCAACTGCTTATCCACAATCAAAACATTTATGGTTAGCATCAGGGACATCACATCCTATATTTTAGCTCTACGACACGATCTAAGATGAAAAGGAAAGGTCAATGGTTCCTAAATGCCCTGCAACCTCTTGTTTATAAGTGTGGCGCGCTTCACACCCATAAACAAGACTCTATTGGATACGGCTCGTAGACACTCCTTAGGACGAACTGCTCTGATACAACTTTTATCACGACCCAACCAGAGGGCCATGATAGGCACTCGGAGCTAACCCACCGAGCACCTCTGAACATACATTCCATAATCATTTCTAGGTGGCCCACAAGGATATCTCATGGGCGTCATACTTTGTAAGGGCACATGTTACCAGATAGTGACACATCTCTATATAATCATCAACAACTATGCCCATAAACACTAGCCAATAAGGCTGCCATAATCTAATACAATAATATGAACTGATATCTAAATGGGACTTCTAGCAACACACATCTGTCTACGAGCCTCTATATATAATACAGGAATCCGTAAAGACGGGGAAGGACTCCGCCATGCCCAAGTATATATATATACACAAGAGTAGTACCAATAATTTGCAGCTCCGAAGCAACTGAAGCGCTTTTGAAACTCCGCTGATGAAGCTCCTAAGGGTCTAGTCCGTCTACCTGCGGGCATGAACGCAGCGTCCATAAGAAAGGATGTCAGTACGAATAATGTACTGAGTATGTAAGGCATAAGATCAACATGTACATAAGAATCATGGAAAAACATCTGAGACATGCCAGTGAGTCTGTGAATCTGAATGAATCCATATGACTATATATCAGGAAACATATATATATATATATAGGAATTCCACAACATAGGCCACATCGTCACCCCTTATCAAATGTGCCTTTTATATATACATGAACGCTGCAACATAGGCCACATCGTCACCCCCTGTCAAATGTGCTTTATATATATACATGAACGCCACAACATAGGCCACATCGTCGATGTTATACCTCGCATTTTGTATGTCGGAATGACCCGAGACAATGGCGGAAAGTTAAGGGCAAGGCTAGTTTCCGGCTTTGTTTTAGGGTGCAAGTTGTTTGTAAATATTACTGGCATGGGATATTAAGGGCAAAGTTGGAATTTGGGAATTATTATTATTGATTTGTTGAAGAAGTCTTGTGGCCATCCAAGTTGGAGTGGACTATGGCCCACATGGATGCAAAATGCATGTGATTAAAAGATGACTAAGCATGGAATTCATCTTTGTGAATTAAGAAAATTCTAGAGAAATTGAGAAAATTGAAGAAAGATTGGAGGGAAAATAGGGGCACATGACCGGCCATGTGCCCCCTTTATTATATATATATATGTGGGATTAATAACATAAGACACAAGTCATCATTCTCTACTTAGGAAAATTCAAGAAACACGGAGAAAGAAGGAGAAGGGCAGCCGGCCAAGGGGCTGGCCGAAACCACCTCCAAATTTGATCATAGAAAAATTATTTTTCTTCTAGTTTGTGACTAAATGGAAGGTCCTCTATCTTGTGGAGTAGTTGTTGGAAGAAAGAAACCACTTGTTTTGTAAAAACAAGCTTAGCCGAGAATGAAGAAGGCAAGAGGAAAAGGTATGATTCAATTCTCTTTTGCATGTTTTATGGATGTTTATGCATGTTGTAGTATGCAAAAGTGAGTGAGATTCATGAAGAACAAGAATATAGGTGTGGCCGTGTATGTCTATGTGTGTGTCGGAATCATGTTTTAGTTATTTTATCTAGTGTTTGGTTGTTATTGTTGTGGATGCTATGTTGATAATGGAAGTTGAATAATTTTGGAGAAGTTGTAGCCATGTGTGTATGATGTTGGCCGTGGGTTGCATAATGTATGCATGGCCGTGTATAATTGTTGAAGTGTGGAGGAAAATGAGTTAATTTTATTTAGTATATTGGT
>NC_081343.1:25921288-25939578 GCF_029784015.1 Lycium ferocissimum
TGGGGCCCTTTGTTGGTTTTTTTTGGTGTAAAAATTTTTTAAAGTAAGAAAAACAGAGGAAACTCTGCCCAAATTTTTTTAGTATTTGAGTTACTATTTTTTTGACTTTTGGTACGTACGGGTGCCCAATTCGGGCGCTAGTCACGGCCTACGGGGTTGGGTCGTGACAAATAAGTATGATAAGAATGATTCCATGACTAAGAGCCTTAAGTTAAGAATCCAGCGCGAACATGAAAGTGTTAGACTAGTTCTTGATCTTTAATTTTATTCTTGGTTGTGATGTCAGCGGCTTCGTTTCATGTTTTCTTTTAATATCATTTTCCGTTAATAGTCCCGCCTTATAATTATCGTGCCTTCAAGGTGAGATATATGTATATGAGATATGTATATGTACATGGGCTGGGGGGAAGGGATACATGTATATGTGGGGAATGGGAAGGGAAACATGTTTCGTGCCACTGATGGTGGCTTATCATCCCAGACGCGGGATGCCCGGACGCGGGATTTATGGGTGAGCCGGAGTATTTCGGCGCTATGTGGGCGAGCCGACATCGTTCGGAGCTATGACATGATACGCTATGCTATGACATGATACGCTATGCTATGACATGATACACTATGCTATGACATGATACGCTATGATATGACATGATACGCTATGATATGACATGATACGCGATGACATGATATGACATGATGCGATATAAGTTCTACTTTCTATTCCTATGAAAAGAGGTTTTTTAAAAAAAAAAGAAAAACAGGCATGCGTGGTATCCGGCCAAAAAGGCATTTACATGTACAGGTTACTCCTCTTTTACCTCGTTATCGGTTCTATGATCGTGATGCTTATATTCATACTTTATGCTGCTCGTTATGCTACTTCTGTACCTTACATACTCAGTACATATTCCGTGCGGCCCTCTTCTTCGGGGCTGCGTTCATGCGCGGGTACACCAGGTGTTGAAGACATTAGCGAAGGTGTTCCGACGGGATTGGCGAGCTCCCGTTTTCTCGGAGTGTTTCTTAGGGTCGGTGTATACGTGTGTTATGGTATACGATTATGTTAGAGACTTTGCGGACGAGAGTCATGTATATAAGATGTCCGTTGTGGGCGGCTCTATAAGCCGTGTATTGCTATACATGATATTCTGATTTTTTTTGTACGGTCGCCGAGTTTTGTTTGGTTTGAAAAGATATAAAGTATGTTCGTTTTTAAATTTTTCATTGTCATTCATGATGCGGTTAAAGCCGGTGTTATGACTACGAGTACTATGACGGTCGGAGGGTTCGCTCGGCCCTAAGTAAGGGTCGAGGTGCCATCACACCAAGCCAAAAAAGTCGGGGTGTGACGATCAAACTCCCCATCGAAGTATGCCATATATATATACATGAACGCCATAACATAGGCCATATCGTCACCCCCTTTAAAATGTGCCTTATATATATACGAAGAATGAGAATGAGTGCAATGCACAAGTAAAATGAAATAATAGGACTCGGTAATGTCACAAAATAGCTATATACATATATTGTATTCATAGCATGCATGAGAGCCCAAGTAAAAGCTACTAGTTTAGCGGAGTAACGTAAGGTCAGTAACCCCCGATTTATATTATGGAACAATCATCATCGCTATATCTCACCTTGAAGGAAAAATTATCATAAGGTGAGATCAAAAATAATGAATGAAATCAAGAAAATCATGAAATAAACTCAATAATCTCATAATAGCATCAAGACCATAAGCTTTGAAATCTCTGAAAATGGAATCGTCATCGTCGTCGTTTTCATCATAGAAAACATCTATCTTTAGCATTATAAGAACTTGGAGAATCATGAACTTCTAGCTTTTTGGAAATAAGGATATTATGGAACATATGTATGGGTTCATAAGAAAAGAATCATGCCTTTAGAAAGAAAGGGACTAGCCTTAACATATCTTTTCTGTCGCCTTAGCTTTAACTACTTAACGCTTGTCCTCTCAAGCTCGTAAATCTACATTCAAGAGAATTTATACTATTGTTAGGCTTATCATCATATGCTTGCCTTAAGCCCTCAAATTAATTCCTTTTAGAATGCGAAATTCGGGGGGCGACATCTCACTATATCCCTCTACTCCCTCAATCTTGAAAACAACTCCCAAAAACTGATAAAACATCAACAATTCCATAATCAAAGTATTACATTCAAACTATACTCAATTCAATCCCAAAACTTCTTTTCATAATCAATCCATAACAACAACTTCATACAACCCCTTATACCCTCATATACAACAATTCCTTAACATCATTATTCTCCCTCATAACAAGATTATACTCAAAACATACTAATAATTATAACTCAAGTTAATTCACAGCTCAAAATATCATCAAATGCATATTTGGCTTAGTTTCCTCCAATTTTCTTCTCCTAAAATCTTTAACATAATTACCAAACAAACTCATAAACATGAAACTAAGATGAAATCTTACCTCAAAATTCAAGAATACTTCAATTCCATGCAATTTCATGGTTACTCCATCTTGAAAATACTCACCCAAACATTTTCAAGAAGAGGAGATAAGTGTAGACCTCGCTTGGAAACCTTAGCCACTTTAATCTTCACTTTGATCCTTGGTTTGGGCTTGAAAATATGTTGGAATATGTTTGGAGAAGTTTCTAGGACTTCCTAGGACTTGAGGCTATGTTAAAAATGAAATAAAAATGACCCAAAATTATCATATAGACTTGTAGGAATATATGTGCATGTTGTGGAAGTTGAAGGAAGATTCTAGAGGATTTGGCATATGTTTAGGAAGGTTTAGATATTGGATGAATGTTGTGGGAAGTTCTAGAATGGGTGGAGATGAGAAAATGGTGAAAAATGATTAGTTAGAGGGGTATTTATAGGTGTGTGGGTCGGGTTAGGCTTCATTTGGCCGAATTAGTAGGCCTTAAATGAATTTCTAGAGAATTCGCGTAGATTCGCAGGCTTCTGGCAGTCCGTCTTAAAACGCCCATAGCTCCCTACGTCATATTGATGAATGGTTTGTTGCGTTGGAAACTACACTCGACGAACTTCATTTTATGCTTTTGAAATACCTCAAAACTCCTGATATACCGAGAGATATACCTCTCTGAAATTGACCCAAAATTTCTGTCCAAAATTCTGCCAAATTTTCAAAATTATTGACAGACTTATTTTCTTTGATTTGCTTGATCCCGAAATCTTCCAAAACTTTCCATACATGATATTTATCACTAATTATAGTTGATAAAGGGTCATGTCCTTTGGTCCCAGGGTTGTCCTTCCCGGTTACGACTTACGAGATCGTAGTTCATCATCTACTTTATTATTATGCACTTCCCATGGCTTGTACCTTTCAAAACTTCACGGGACATCTCTGATACTCCATTAATACGGTGAAATACGTGGCGTGCTCATGCTCCAAAAGTATGGGGTGTAACAGTTATGTCCAGTATCGAATTAAGGCTGAGAGCCTTTGTACTTGTTGTGTAGCTTCGGTGAGTTTTGTTATTTATCGGTGTTGTTATCCGATTGAGTCAATGGTATAGTCACTTGAATCGTTAGGTGTGTTTAGGTTCGACAATGGAGACGTTCTAAGTTAGTGAATCAGAGATGAGGCTTAAACCTATTCGAGTTATATGGATCATTTTGGAATTCAAAATAAGGAATGGAATAAGGGAACCTTGTTAGAGGAAAGTGGTTCATTGTAGACCAAGTATGTGCTTTGTTTGATTTAGAGTTTAGTCGGTTTAGACTCCGATGCGTTCAAAGGTAACTCTAATATGTAAAGTGTGTGGTGTGATTCTATCTCCAAGGTTGGTTTAGTAGTGTGCAGGACTTATAATTTACGGTGATCAATTTAGTGGCATTGAGAATTGGTTAGTGTTAGTCGAGAGTTGCAAGAATTAGGTGCGCCCTTGGGAGTACTTGAATCTATTTGAATGGTGGTATTGTTGTCTAGTATGGAATAGACGAGCTTAGGATTATTGTGTAATTTCGAGAAGGTAAGTTTATGGAATGCGTAAGTGATAAGTAGTCGTGACTAGTGGCTGAGTGAGAAGTGAGATTTTAGATAACCGACATGTTGGGTTTATAGGAAGTGGCATGTGTGGTACCCCTTTGGATAGTTTCGCAGTAATTTGCAGTGAATGAGTTAGTGTGTGTTTAGGAGAAAGGATTTGTAGAAATTCTTAGTATATTATGGCTATCAGTGTTTCCAAGATAGGATCATGTTGTGCTAAGTGTTTTATGTTATGAACAACATTTACGGAATGACTTCGGATATTATGGGTCCGAAATGATTATGCTTGTTAGCGCCAGGGATCATGAGATTTTGATGCTTTCGGAAGTATTACTGGTTATTGACATATTACAATGGAGAGTTTGATAGTTAAAAGATTAATTTATGAGTACATATGTCCTTAGTATCGAAAATTTGGGTTGTACTAGGTATGCGTATTGGGTAATATTAAGGAATTTGAGGTTGCATTCGCAAGATTTAGTTATTCGATACCTTGAGAACAATTTGGATAAGTTTCAGCTTTTAGAGCCGAGAGCGGTAACTTATGATTTGCTATGCGCGGTAAGAATGTGATGGGTTTCAGATCTTGGAATCAGTTGGTGTGACTGCTGATATATTCTGAAATGGTGCGTTCATTATGGGTCATTATGGTTTGAATGGAAATGGTTAAATCGAGGTTGTAACTCCAAGAGAACTTATGGTTTTCAAGTAAATCAGTTTAATGGATGTGATAAGGAACGCCTGATTTTTGAGGTGTGTTATTAGTTGTCCTTATGATATCTTACTAGAGTCAGCCTTTTGGTTAGTACAATGGGTTGTAATGATAATAGTTGTGCTTCGGAGAGATTCTAGGGTTGTGATAAGGCTCCGTTCTGATCATTGGATGTTGGCAGATCTTGCCCTATGCAGTACTCGATGGTAAGTTCCTAGATAAGCGATTTGAAGAGTTAAGACGACTTAAAACTGACCATGTTGGCTACGAGAAAGATAAGTTTCGATGAAATAGCTTAGAGTTTTCTGGAAGATTTAGGATTCTCTTTTGGGAAGAGTAAGTCCTGGTTTCGGTTTGTATTATGCACATCTAACAAATTGTGATTCAAGGAACGACTTGGAAAAAGGGTGAAACAAAAGGATTAGCTAGCTCAGAATATCTTACCAGTTCGAAATGTTTTATGATTTAATTATGCCTAAAGGTTCGTGCTATTTGATTTATGTATGTGAGATCCGTTGTAATAGAGGTATGGTAGTTGGGTCTTCTGGCTGAGTGCGAGCCAGTTGCAGTTTGGGTTTGCATCTTGTTAAAAGAGCTTTGTGTTGGTTGTGATCTGATTTCCTTGGTTCTTTGTAAGCTTGTCCTACTCTCGTTCTTCACTCGAGGACGAGCAACTGTTTAATTGGTATCTGATGTAATGAATAATTTTGTCGTTACCGTGATTCTTCTGTTTTTGCCTCTTGGACTCGTTCCCGAGTCTCGTTAGAACTATTTTGACCTGAGAAGATAGTAGTCATGGTTTCCTAGGCATCGTTTGGAGTTTTGGAGCATCTTTTAGAAAATGTGGCTTTAAGCGATAAGCGTTTGACCGATGGTTGACTTTTGGGTAAACAGACCTTTTCAGAAATCTGTCGAGTCTGAGAGGTCCGGATGATCATTTGTGATTGATTGGTCGGCTTGGTTCGGTTCCCAATGCACCCGATTGCATTTTGGGACTTGGCTTGGAAAGTTGATAATTAAGCCATCGGGGTTGACTTAGTCAACGAAGACTCCGATGGATAGCTCGTTTTTATGTATATCTGCATATTTGTTTTGTCTGTATCGGGCCTCGGATGATTGTCGAATTTCGGGAGGAAATCATGAAACTTGGTTTTTAGGATTCTGGTGTCTGGTGTCCGCTGGGGCAGCACCAGCACTGCTGCAGCGGTTGGATAGCCGCTCTAGTGGTAGTGTGTATTTTGGCCTGGACCGCCGTAGCGGTCTGCACAGCCGCTGGGGCGGCCATTTGACCATTGTAGCGGTGTTGGCTGAGACTGACCCTACTTTATAACTTCGAGGCCCAAAAACCATAGTCATTATTCTATTTTCGTTAGAGAGCTTTGTGGCGGCGAATTTTAGGATTTCCAAGAGGATTCTTAATGAAGTTAACTTCTCTAACTTGTTATTGGTTCTTTAATCTCTCTTAACCCTTAGAATCACCTAGAATCTAATGGTTTTCTTGAGTTGAGTTCTAAAATCAATTTGGCTTCCTAGAGTCTTCATAAATAGTAAGATTAATGTTGATTATGCTTGAAAACATTGTGAATGGATTAGCTAGATTCATAATTTTCCATAAAATCTTAAGACTAAAAGAAGAGTTTTATGAGTTTTCTACCAAATGGGTTCTTGGCTTTGAAATCTTGTATTATTGGATGGGTTAGCTTCATTAAGCATGAATCTGATGATTATAAACTATATAAACATGTCTCTTCCATTTTTAGAGGTAAAATTGTGGGGTTTTACCTAGATTCCGAATTTAAGTGTTTATTTAATTAATATAGATTCTAATGATGGAAAAGGATCACCTAGAGCATTATTATCAAGATTTGGCATAGAATCTCTAATTCTCACCATTCTAGTTCATAAATAACCTTTCTTGGGTTAATTGTTGGGCATTGAAAGCAGTAAGTTAATCAGTCTTGTTCGTATCGATCATAACTCCGTATTCGGATATGGCTAGACTTCCGTTGTTTGAGCATTTGACGACACTTCGAAGGACGAGATGAACATATGGGTTCGTGGCACCTGTTCGGCTGCCAGGTAGGTTATGGCTTCCCTTTTTGGTAGACTTCGGTTAGTTTCTCATATTTGTGTATTAGAAGGAACGGAGAATGCATGTGTAGGAATTGGAGATTTGGGATGGAATCCTAGGATGGTTTTGATGTGTGATTGTGTGTTCGGGCTTGTGGCCTGTAGATTATTTAGGACGTATGATGTGATTTTTTTAAAAATCGGTGGATTTTATATGACATGGGAGTAGTGGGTGATACCTATTTTCTGTGTCTAATGATGAGAATTCCAGTAATATGTGATTAATTGGGTTATGCTATTAATCGTGAATCTAGTTGATATATGGAAAAATAAAATGCACCAACAATGTGACTGAGTTCTAGATTGAGTTGTGACGAATGATTGTGGGTGTATGGTGAGATTTCTTGCTCTAAGCTAATAGGCTTCTTTGGGGAAGTGGTAATAATGTATATCGATTTGATTAAGCTGTTGTGTCTTTGGGACTAGCCACCCCATTGTGTTGTGATTGATTGTTATATTATGCCGGCTTGATGCCATGAGTTGTTGATAACTATTAGATTCTGTTATCGTCTAGATTATGATATTGTTGGCATACCCACTGTTGGTATTTGTGATTCGGATATATTGTTGGCATACCACTGTTGGTATTTGTTATTCAGATATATTGCTGGCATGCCCACTGTTAGTTATTGTGATTCGGATATATTGTGGCAAACTCACTGTTGGTATTTGTGATTCGGATATATTGTTGGCATACCCGATTGTTGATCCTTGTGTTATTGATCAGACTGTTGATGTTGACCCATGCATTGCACGCATTCTCATCCATTCATGATACATTGTTGAGATCCTGATTATAATGGATAAAACACTTTTACTTGAGTGACGTCACATGGTCGATGTCCGATGTTCATCCCGGAGTCGTTGATTGAGTGAAGTTGATACTTGATAAAACTCTTTTACTTGAGTAACGTGAGATGATCGATGTCCGATGTTCATCCCAAAATCTTCGATTGCATGGCCGATATTCGATGTTAGCTCCGGAATCGTTAATAGTGCATGGACTCCGTGGGGGTCCCCCGAGAGTGGTGCCGGTGAGAACCCCCCGTGGGCAAAGATTCGGGGTCCCGTCTATCTGTTGGGAAAAGATTCGGGACGGGTGGCACTTAGACATCGCGAGTCACACTGGGTTGTGCTACCGAGACGTCGATATTTTCGTCCGGAGTACATGTGTACACAACATTTGCATGACATTGCGTTGCATTCATACACTATTGCGTTGCATTGCATTATGATTTGATTTTAAGATGTTTGGTGTTGTACTTGTGATGTTGAATTTAGACTTTATATATTCAGACTTGGCACATTTGAGATTAGATGCTTTATTTAGGCAATGACGTGTACTTGGGTTCAGATTTATTGATTGAACTTGTTGAAGTATCCCATAGACCGTCCGTAAGATTAGTTGTATGTTTGGTCTTTATGTGATGTAGGGTAACGAATCTCTTAATGATGAATTGATCACTAGACTAAAACGAACGATTTAATAATATGTGACTTGCGAGATTGTTGGGAGATTAACTAGTGATTATTGGAGTGAAGTTAATGATTAAAAGGTATTGATGTACGGTGTGTGGTAGATAGACGTATGACTTGATTGGGTTGTTATCATGTTTATCTGTGAATTCTTTTACAAATATGTGTTACTAACCATTGCTGGCCTATGATACTTACTCAGTACGCGTGGGTTGTACTGGTATTGCACTTGCTACACCCTTTTTGGGGTATAGATTGTTTCAGGTGGTTGATTGTGATATGAAGCGAAAATGTGCGGTACCTATCTGGAGGGCCTCGTCGCACTTTGTTCCGGGATGGAGGTTGAGTCTTAGAATGTAGCGGTAATCTGAAATCATTAGTCGCTCTTGTAATAGTCTAGACCAAGTCATCGGAAGTTGGATCGAGTCTGTAATCATTCATTTGTTGTAATCTCTTAAAATACTTGAGTTTTATGGAAAATATTATGATGTTCTACTGTTATTTCCAAATATCTATTGGTATAAGTGAATCTTCTTTATTTAATTTATGTGTTATTCAATGAGAGGGTTCGCCTACCGAGGTGGGAAAGGTAGGTTCTCGCATGGTCCTAAATTGGGTCGTGACACATTTGAAGGCTTTCCTGCTGCTACCTATCTTTCAAACTTACCATGAGTTTTGCTCGTTTGAGGTTTTAATGTTGCTGTCTTACTATTTGCCATTTATTGCTGCCTCCTTGGCCCTTTACATCTCATGTTGGGGAGTGATTCACTTTTGCACCTTGAACCTAAAATGGCTGCTTCATCTTGGTCATTTCTTTGCTACGTTTTGGAGTTTTAATCACTGCCATGTTTCACACATGTTGCTGCCTTTGGCAAGCAGATGCTGCACTCTTGCAAACCAATGCGGTACTTTGAGAATTTGCTGCACTCTTCAAGAAGTTTCCTTGCTATTGCTTTGCTGCAAACAACTACTGTAATATGGGCCATTTACATATCCTTTGGGAGTAGATTACTACTGCATTTTGGCTTAAATATTTCTTTGTATCTTGAGGCTGAAAATGCCACCACTTGAGTGAATCTGTTGCTGCAGTTTAGAAGCAGTTGCTGGCGTATTTTCGAAGCCAAAACAGATTGCTACACTTGATAAAAACCCCACCGATTCGAACACAACACTACACGTGGGCCGATGAAAAAGTATTTAACTTAAGGCCACACCTAGTCCGGAAAGGTTATCCCTCGGTTTGGGCAAGGATGATCTCACATTGTTAGCACGAGGTAGGAACCGACGTGCGCCTGGCAAGGGAACTAGAATGGTCACTAGTTTGCAGCCGTGATATGATTCAAGTTCCTTTGCCATATTCAGAACCGTGAGTCTGAGCCTCCGTACACAAAGCTCCCAAAGTTTGATACGAGTCCGAGGGATATTATTATTTATATTCATAAACGTCACCCTATGGGGTGGCGTATCATTTGACTAACTATTTTCATTTCATTCTTGCGAGATGCATCCAATCAATATGGATCTGTGAGATGAGATTCTACCAAAGACGGAAGTGAGATAAAGTTGAAAGCCCGACAGCTCGGATGAAGGACTGGAAGAGCATAGAAGAATGAGAACAAGGCTGCTGAATGATTTGGGCCCAAGGCTATAAAAAGATAAAATTTCCTTCCCCTTCTTGTAGTATAGTTTTACATTATTTTTACGAGCGAACGAGCAAATGCATTTGTATAGGTATTGAAACCCCTATAGGTTAGAACCTAGGTTTTGGGTAGATGATGAGAACCTAGGATTTGGGTAGATGATGTTTTCAAAACTGTATCCAAATGATAAAAGAGTTGTATTCCACTTGATTAAAATAAATAAAAGTGAAAGTATATTTTTCCTTGCAAAAGTTGATTATTTCTGAATACCTCTATAAAAGTGTATTTTAATTTGAGAAATCTTAAGAAAAGAAAGTAAAAAGAAACATTTGGGCTAGACCCAACTTAATGAATTCAAATAAGCGGAATTTCATTCAAAACCCGAGTTTGGGAAAATAGTTCTGAGGATATGGTTGACTGAAGAGATAAAATGCGGATAACGTATGAATTGAATAAAGGATGTACATATACATCTACATATATATTTCCCTTACATACAAACACATGGCATTAGTTTTAGATGGGATATATCCAGTATACTATCCTTATAAGTAAAAGCAAAAAGCTATTTTTATCAGGATATTTTAAACCCGAACTCAAAGTACCCTTACTTGAAGGGATTTTGTTTAACTCTTTTAAAACCAAAATGATATACCATGAAAGTATTTTGTAAAGGAAACTAAACAGAACATAAGCAATTTATACATAATCACACATTGAAGCTCGAAGGTCAACTGTATTCTACAGATCCTTAATACTGGGGTGCCTAACACCTTCCCCATGGGATCATCAGAACCCTTACCTAGAACTCTAGATTACGAAGGATTTTTCACTGTATTTGAATAAACCCTTCAAAATCGATTTTCTAATTTCCTAAAAATTAGGTGGCGACTCTTTTAAAACAAAGTCCGAAAGAGCACCAACAAGTTCGTAGTAGCCTTTTGCGCCCTAAACCCTCGTGAAAAGTGAATTGTTATAGATGGCCACTCTGCTGGGGACTTCAGGTTCTAACCATAAGGGTTTCAATATAATGTGATTGCTTGTATAAACTGCTTATGTGTTTCCTTTCCTATATATATAAACTGTCATTGCATGTATATCATAACTCCGCCACTCCTGGCATTTGTTTTACACTTTGTTCCAAAGGCAGCACGCGGTCGTTCCTTCACTATAAAATCAAATACTTCTTTTGGAATCATTATGCGGCGGGGTTGGTACGCGGTCGTCCAACAGCCCTAACGGTTCAACCCCAGTTGTTCGCTTGGGTACCAGGTCGTTTGTTAAAGCCTACTCTAGTGATAACTGGGCTAGAGCGAACCAAATCCCTACCAAAATGGAGCATTCATGCCTAGACGAGCCTTGGGTATCTCAGACCTATCTAAGGCTCATTAAGATGACTACCTTGCATATTGATTACTTGTATTGATTATGAATATTTATGTTCCATTTGAGACCAGTTTGGATTGTATGAAACTGAACGTTCGTTCCTTCTTTTGGTGGTTTGATAAATGTTGATTGCCTTGTTGAGTTTAAGTTAAGATTTGCCTTAGAATTAGTTTGAGAGCCGCACTACCTAAAAGGAAATAAATTAGGTGGTGAATAGAGTCAAAAACTTAAGGGAAGATCGAAAATACTTAGAGTTGCTTGCGACCCGGTTCAGTACTGGGGATCCTAAGTTGATGACTGATAATTCTAATTGAATCATAACATTTAAGGTGGCACTTGGAAAGATTAAGAGTTGTTTGCAATCAGGTCCGGTACGGTGCCACCAATAGACGAGAGGGGGAGATTCAAAAGACTAAGTTTGGAAAGGTCTGAGTTATTGCAACCCAGCCCGGTACTGCTTAGTCATAATGATAAAAGGAATAGAATTTAGACGGCTAAAAAGAGCATTAGTGCTTAAGTTAAAAAAGAAGTGTATACACGGCATGAGCATAGAGGTCTTAGTAAATTGGGTAGCATATGAGTATGTATAAAATCAAAAATGGAATAAAAATCACCATAAGCTTTCATGCTTAGTGTTTAATGGTTTGCGATATGAACCTAAGTGTTCTAGCCCATTAGAATAAATATAATATCACGACCCAACCCCGTAGGCCGTGACTGGTGTCCGACTTGGACACTCATACGTCCCTGACACTCAGAATTAGCATACTACAGTTGCATAAATATAAATAATCACAGATAGTCTCAGATTATCGCATAATAGCCAACATATGTCACCAAAGCCGGCGAGGCTGTCGTAATGTACATAGCATACCAAAATGCGCATATGCAGCCGACAAGGTTTACGCACGGCGGATAAGACCGCCCAAACATAAAACGTACGAACACATCTGTACAGGAGCAACCATAACCCACATACATGTCTACAGACCTCTAAACAGAGTAACATAATCATATGACGGGACAGGGCCCCGCCCGTACCCCTGAATGAATATATACATATGCAACGAAGAAAGTATATGTACCAAAATATAACTCCGGACGAAGGAGCACTCCGAACAATGAGAATAGGTATCCTAGGTGGGTGGATCAAAGTGACGTACGTACACGCGGCATGAAACGCAGCCCCCGAAGAAAGGGGGTCAGTACGGAATATGTACTGAGTATGCAAAGCAAGGAAAATATAGTAACAGAATCATAATCGAACAAAAGATACAGAAACTAAGTACAATATGCAAAATGTCAAAACATTTAGTTTAAAAACATAAATCCTGCATGGGCTCTTAGAACGATGGTCGCCCGCCCGTCGATGGCGCCATACCACATCATACTCCAGAAGATTTCATATCTCCGAAACCCGACATATCACATCACATCATAACGCTGTAACACATCATAACGCCATAAGCGGTGCCGGCCCTCTAGCGAGGAACTCGGTGAACCGTAACACATCATACTGCCGAATATCACATAGTGCGCACGAAACATAGCCGGCCTGGGACCCGGCGAAGGAAGTACTAACCATATGCATGAGCGGAGTCGTGAGTAACCATATGCATAAATCATAGTCATAAACTTATTAAATAAATAAGGAATCCATACTCGGGAGTTAAGGTGAAAGTAATACTAAGTCCTTCCCGAAGGTCATTAAGAACGAACATAGAACAGTCGCGGGACCCACGGACGGTTGTCAACTCCATTCGAGCCCACTTATGGAAGTTAGGGGATGTTATGCCTTATGGAATCCCCTACGAAAGTTTCGGGGCGATCCGAGCTTGTCTACGAAAGTTACGAGTGTTCGTAGTTTCGGAATCTTTTAAGATCAAAATACTTTACATAGCTTTCAAAATTCAACCATATGAAAACATAAGTGCTTTAACTTGACCATATTAAGAGAGTAAGTTTATGGAGGCAAATAAAAGTCATATGCAAGCTCGGATCGTAAGAGTGGAGTTTCCTCGAGATTTATTTCATAGCCTACTTAACACTAGGACATGCCAAAAGAACGAAAGATTAGGCTTCACATACCTCGTCCGCTCTCAAGCTAAGTCAAGCCTCAAGTCTCGGGTACTCCAAGATCTACATAACGCAAATATACCAAACATTAGCCATAAGCATTTAGGCATTCAATTCCAAACGAACATCAAATTCTACGAAATTGAGCAAGATTTTCAGTAAATACACCAACCCCGAGATTTCAACCTAAATTCATTAACAACAACACCAACAACCAAACTACAACATCAATAATCAATTCAAAATGCATTTTTAACATTAGTAGCTCTTTCTACATAACTTCAACAACATTCATAATATTCCGATATATTCACTTCAACTACTTACATTCAAACCAATATCAACGTTTATACATTCGACTACTAATCCAAAACCATTCAAACAATATTCAAGAACGCTTTAAACAATTCACACAATTTTCCAAACAACCCAAACCACACTCTAACTCACCCGAAAACTACCCCTAACCCGAGGGCACTACACCCATATTTCTTTCTCTCAAATTCATGAATTACACCCATAAATCCACACATTAACAATGTCACTTCCATAACTACAAAAATTACCTAAAATTTGCATTAACTTCCAAATCACCCCATAACCAACACAACATGACTTTGAGTCATTAAACTTGCGTTTTTCCTCATAGAATCCATAACGACGACAACTAAAATACTAACGACGATTTGTTCATTCTCAACTACACAAAGGGGGACCTATTCGGCCAACACCCTATACACACATATAGATGATTTTCATTCTTTTCTTCTTACTACAACAATCAAAACATGCTAACTAAAATTAATTCTTTACTTTAAACACAACATACACACACACGGCCAAAACCATATATATGGCCTCAACTTCAACTTGATTTCTATCATGAATTCCTTCCATTCTAGCATACAACAACACATATAAACCATCTATAACACATGAAAACAAGATTAAACTCACCTTTCTTCACAACTTCTCAACTTGCCTAAAGTTGGCCAAGGATGAAAACGAGTAATCTATCGCTTGAAACAACAACTCCACGTTACTAAGCACCCTCCAATTAGTAATTTTGCTTGAAGAAATAATTTTTTTGATGGCTTAATTTTTGTCTTGAAAATTCAAGCTATGGCCGAACCCCCATTCTTTCTCTTCTCCAAGCTCTCTTGATTTTTCTAGATTTCTCTTAAGTGTTGGAATGGGAAATAAGATGACTAAGTCATCTTTTTAAACACAAGTATTAACCATCCATGTGGCCATGGCCCACACCAAGGTGGCCGGGCACATGGTCCTTTGTTTTTTTTTTTTTTTTTCATCCACTAATTACTTTCCAAAAATAGAATTTGACCCCAAATGTTTCCTTAATATTTTCATGCCAATAAAGTCATACACAACTTATGCTTTTCAAACAAACAAAAAAATCTCAACTTCGTATCCCGGAATAGTCTTGCCCGTAACTTATCGTAGTTAATCCGGATTGTCCCGTTGTTCAAAATACGGGATATAACATATAAGAGGGCCCATTTCAGCCTTAAGCTAATATAAGACATAAGTTTGGACTTGGGTAGGAACTATTAAGGCGTTTGTGGGATTGGGCTTGCCAGGTCCATTTCCTGGGTTTGTGTTGACACTATTTCAATCCGGTATCACTATATGTGCCGATACTTTGATGATACACATGTATGCTTAGCGATGTACGCTCGGTCAATCACAAGCCTGATGGTGTTTCGCTACTAGATCAGATGGTCAAAATCTTCTCCGTTCAGTTAGCTCCTTAGGTTGTCTTCGAGAATCTTCCATTTTAACTGAATCCTGGACTACTCTGCCTCTGGCAAAGCTAATGCTCTGCTCATTATAACCGATGGACTGATACAGTTTCCCTTTTGAGATTCTCTAATTCACTCGTGGGACCACTGAAAGTGTTCCTTTTACAAAAGCTAAGGTCACGATCCCTTTTAGCCCACCTATGCACTACGCTACTCGTCCGTCAAATGTCCAACATTTAAAAATTCCATCCGTCGTTCATTCAGGCGCTACCAATCTCCACCCACCCTCCCATGGAAAATTAGTTTCAGTGTGAACTACGCAGACCTGATTCTTGCTCCAGCAAGATACATAGGCAATCCTACATAAGGGTAGGGACTTCCGCTGTTTCAAACTATGGACCCTCAGAGCAGATCTGGGGTATGTCTTAGAATCAGTCAAGCTCTTCAAGTCTTCATTTATAAACATTTCAAATTAAGTACCCTAAGCTTAGACTGGAAACTGGGGCAACTTGTTCAATTGTTCGGCAACTTTGTTCAAAACTCCAAAATGACCCATTTGAATAAAATAACTCCTTTCACGGAAATCCAGGCAAATGCGGGCACGCCTTATATGACGTCCCTAAATCGGCTAGTTAGCCCTCGACTCTCTCAACACTTCTTCCGGGGTTCATATTCCCATCATCACCAGTCTATCATGACACTCTCAAAGGGGTCAACACGAGTTAATTATTATTCCACTAGGGAAATTTTCTACAAGCTTCAAGTCAGCAAGGACAAGTCGGGAAATTTTCTATAAGCTTCAAGTCGGGAAATTTTCCACAAGCTTCAAGTCAGCGTCAAGAGCTAAGCCGATATGCTAAAGAGGGATACATAACTCCCCTACCAGCTGAAACCCGTGCCGACCCCATCCATGCCAAGATGCATAGGATGATCGCCTTTCAGGTCGCCTTTTCAACCAATTCACTCATAAGAAGACAAATGTCTAGTGCATACATAATTCTACGCCACGACAATTTCATTCCCCTTCCTTTCGGAGATCAAGGTGACAATGTTCTCAAAGAAATGTGGAAACAAAGTCGATGTAAAGTCTTGTTTATGGATGTGTCGCCGACCACATTTATAACTAAGGGGTTGCAAGCTTCTTTTCCCTATGCTAGAATGATGGACACTATTTGTCTCTAATATTTGGATTAAGTCTTTGGGGTACATATGGGAAACTCAAATCGCCCGAACCCATCACAACTCATGGCTTTCCGAAATCATTCTGATTCGCAAACGCTATCCCAGTCTCACCCATAATTCAGCACTGGGGAAAAATAGATTCACTTTTGACCTCGCTACATGAACTACGCAGTGACCTGACTTTCTGAGGTGGGATAGATAGGCAGTCCTTATAGGACTCGGTCACATTTTAGGAAAAAACACCATTCCTCCATTACGAACTACATTCGACCTGATTCCTAACACAGCAGGATACGTAGGCGCTCCTCGAGCTGGGTCGTACCAATCAAGAAATCTAAGAAACCCTTAGGAAACCTCAGGGATGCGGAATTCGTGCGAGTAGCGATCGCCCAATACCGATCCTAGGCGGGCGCTGCACTTTTAGGAGACCTCAAAAATTCCTTTCAAGACAATCAACAGGAGAAGACGATCGAGACGGATCGCATATCTTAGGCACTCAATGTACCCTCGTTATATCCCGTGTTTTTGCACATCTCGGGAAATTTGGACATAATTGTGATTTGTAAGAATAAGGCCATGCTTTGATTTTATGTGGTGTGTATGTTGTTACTTATGGAAAATATTGACACGAGAACATTGGACATGGCCTAAGGGCAAGCTTGGAATTTTGGAAATTAGTCCGGGAATTTTTAAAATAGGATCCATGATGAATGGGCTCAAAATAAATAAGAGAAAATGAGGCCCAAAATTAAGGGGTGGCCGGCCAGCGTGCCTTGGCCCAACCCATGGAAATTTGTCATGTGATTTTTATATAAGTGAGACAAGTTCAAGAAGTTTCAAGAAAAAAAAAAAAAGAAACAAATCAAGAAGAAAAAAAAAAGAAGGCCTTCGGCCATAGAGAGAAAAAAGGAAAGAAAGAAAAATTTTGGAGCCTTAGTCCTTGATTCAAAAATTTGTTTCTTCTAACTTCTTATTAAGTTCAAGATTCTTTACAAAGTGATACAAATATCTTGGCAAGAAAGTACTTCTTTTGAGGAGAGAATTTATTGGAAGAGGTAAGAATTTCATGTTTTCTTTCATGTTATGGAAGATTTATGAATGTTAGAATAAGTGAAATTGCATGGAAATCATGGAATTGTGATGTGTATGTGTGCAAGCCGTGTGTGTGTGTGTGTAGGTGTTGTAGCCGTGGGATACCATGGTGAAGGGAGATGAGTTGACATTTTTTTAGCATGTTAGTTGTGTTGTTGAAGTCTTGTGATGAAAATGGAAGGTTAATGGTCCAAGTTGGCATGGAAATCCATTGTTAGGTTGTTGTAGGAATTATATGATTTATTCTAGTTTTATGTTATTATGGAAATGAAGGTGGTAAGGTGCAAATTATGTTGATTGTTGATAAAATTGGAAGATGGAAACATGCTATGAATATGTATGTTAAAGATTAAAAGTTTTGGATGCATTATGGCTTTGATGGAAAGTTTGTATATTTTGTATATTTTGTGAATATTCGTAGAGAAATTATATGAAATGTCTCGAATTATATTTGAATGGTTTTAGATTAGTAAATGAATATGAGAACGTTGACATGAAGTTGGAAGTATGAAGTTGGAATGGGAGTTAATGCATTATGTAGAAGGAAAGACTATTTGTGTTAATATGTGTTTGGTAGTGATTATTGGTGTTGTTGATGTTGTTGTTGGGTTGGTTGTTGTGTTTAAGTAGGGTTTAATGCTCGGGGATGTTGAATAACGTATGGGGAAATCTTTGCGAAATTTTGGTAGGCAAATATGGATTTAAACTTGAATTCTTAAAAGCTTGTAACTCACATTTGGTAATTATGACCAATTGTAGATTTTGGTAGAAACGGGAGTTGAGCTCAGACTAGCGTAAGACGCGA
>NC_081343.1:25939678-25987586 GCF_029784015.1 Lycium ferocissimum
GTTGGAAATGGCGGAAATGAAGCTTTGCTCATGAGGTTGTTTAGTTAAAGTATGTCAGGAATTGCTATGGAATGGTTTATCTCTCAAGACATTAGCCGATAGAAAACATCGGAAGAAATGGCAAGTTCATTTATGGAAATATTTCGCTTCAATGTAGAAAATGTGCCTGATTGCTTCTCATTAGAGAAAATTCGTCGTAAAATCGACTGAAACCTACCGAGAATATGCTAATCGTTGGAGAGACAAAGCAGCGCGTATCCAACCACCCATAATTGAAGCTGAGATGGTAGCTGCATTCATACGGTACCAAGAAGCTGATTGCTTTGACAAGATGATAACTCTGAAAGGGAGTTCCTTTGCAGATTGAGCTACCGTTAGGGAAGATATCGAGGATGGCCTCAAGACTGGCAGAATTGTTAGTATACTAAACAGATCAGGTACGTCTAGCGCCATGGGTGGCAAAAATAAAAGAGAAGATATAGCCTATATTTCTAGAGCTACTAGCCCGAAAAGCAAGGAAAGAGATATCCCACAAAAATTCGGATAACTACCAATCACCTCCACTAACCAACTATATAACCACTTCACCCTAATATAGCCCAATGTCTGTGTGCTACGCACAACCTAGCTATCAAGCTCCACAACCAAATTATCAAGTACCGACACCAAGAAACCGAGCTCCACGACCAAATTATTGAATGCCAGCACCCAATAACCAAGCCCCACAAACCTAGACTTTTCACAACCAGCCTTCGCCAGCAAACTATGAGGCACTCCAAAGGAAACCTATGAGAGCATTTTGTTACACCCTGTACTTTCAGAGAAGCATTCATCAAATTTTAATGTAAGTATATTGAGCTATGGCTAAGCAAACCAGCTTTGGAAGATAGGGAGCAGAGTATTATTGAGTATATTCTAGGAGTAAAGGATTCTCATAAGGAATACCGGGAGGTCCTATAAGGAAACAAGTTGAAGAAGTTGAGTAAGTATGGCTTGGGAAGAAGATGAGTGCTATTTTGAACAAAAAGTATGAGCCAACTTGGGGAAAGAATATCTTCTCGCATATGATGAGTTTTGAAGTGAAACAAAAGGCTAAATGAAAATTCATGAAGTCTAGTTTCCAACGCAACAAACCGATCGTCGATACAGCATCGGAGTAAAGAGTTATGGACATTACAAGTCTGGCTGGCAGGCTAGGGAATTGGCCTGCGCGAACGCACCACCACTGGACGTGAACGCGCAGAGGACTGGCAGCCAGCCCAGCGCGAACGTGCAACATCTAAGCGATCGCGCAGGGTTAATTTTAAGTCGGTGCTAACCGACCTTCAACTCCTATATAAGACCAAAATTTGGTCTTTGAGCTACATTTCTCCACTCCTTTTCACCAAAAACCACCTGGGAGGCCCAAGAAAAATTGAGGGATCATTTTGTGAGCGGATTAAAGTAACGAGACAATACACGAGGCTCGGGAAACGTATAGAGTTTGTAGTTCTTGTTCTACACATGAAATCTTGACGGAACAAAGGAAGCTATTGAGGATAGACAAGATTTCAAGCTCTTCCAACCTTGATTGAGGTAAGGATATTTTTTATTATTGATATTATGAATTATATTATGGAGATTTAGTGGTTAAAGCTTTGTAAAGTCGATTGTTTGGTTGAGAATTTGGGTAAACATCGTATGGGATGTTTTATTAAGTATATTGGTATGGATGATGATGTTGTTGATATTAGTGTTGCTATTATTATAGTTTTGTTGGTATTGTGATTCTGGCTAGGGATATAAACAGGGGAGATGCTGCCCGAATTTTGGCAGATTCTAAAGGGGTTTAATTTAAAGGCTTAAGACAAGCATATGACGATAAGCCTAATAATCGTATGAATGGTTTTATTTGTAGATTACGAGACTATGAATGATCCTATGTAGATTGCAAGACAGGGAGTAGGTTGGAAAGTCGAGAAGTAAGTTCCAGGTATATTAAGGCTATCCTTTCTTTCATTTTGGCATGATTGTATGATATGAATGAACAAGCTAGGAAACGAGCTTCCATATTACTCTACTCTTAGAAGCACTAGGAGTACTTCAGTCTTTGATGATCCTGTACCCCCTGTTATTATGTTCCTTCTTTTCATGGGTCTTGAGATTTCATTTATTAGTAATGTTAGCTCAGCAGTTGTCCACTAGAGTTAGTTTGACACCATATTATTCCGAGAGTTCTATGTATTCATTTTATTTATGCATGGCATTCATATTCATATGCATATTGACCCGTGACCAGAAGACGTTATATATGCGTATATTATATGTATATGGGGTATGGGGAAAGGGATAGGCGTTATATATGCATTACCACCTAATCAGCTGGTGCACCATGAGGATGATATATGGATCGGGCTACACGTTCCACAGCAATATATATGATGATAATAATGATGGCTGCAGAGAGGTCGATGGGATATGAAATAATGGATCGGGATGAACGTTCCTCAGAACTATGACCTCTATATATACATGATCACGATTATCATTGAGAGCATGCATGTTATACGCCCACAGAGGCATTTTCAGTATACAGATTATGCAAATACTTTCAGATACCCAGTCATACAGATGCATACAGACAGTGAAATGGTTTTTGAGTTCAGATCCAGTTCATGATGCTTATGTTTATGTTACTTCTATGCCTTACATACTCAGTACATTATCCGTACTAACTCCCCTATTTCTTGGGGGGCTGTGTTCATACCCGCAGGTTCAGATAGTCAGAGAGGCGGTCTTGCTCAATAAGACTTCCACCCGCAGTAGTCAGTGCGCTCCACTTAGTTCAGGGCTACAGTTCATTTTGGTATGCTATTATGACATGTATATATGGTTACGACGTGGAGTTCCATAGAGGTCTGTAGATAGTTTTATGTAGATGGGATGTTATGTGCCCTTGCCGGCTCTTATTTTTTTTTTGTACAGAATATGTAGCTGCCTAGTCGGCCTGCACTTTTACCTTCAGCATGTATGTATATGTATGCGTTGGTTGTGAGTTCCCGACGCAGAGTTTATTATGTTGCTTTTACAGCAGCGCTAAGTTCAGTTAGAAGTTATATATAGGCTACCATGTTGTCCAGTGAGGTTCAGATACGAGTTTAGGAGTGCTTGATCAGTAGAGGTCGGGCACTCGTCACGACTCACCTGCTTGGGTCGTGACAGAAGTGGTATCAGAGTAGTTCTTTCCTAGGGTTGTCTACAGACCGTGTCCAGTAGAGTCTTATTTATGGGCGTGAAGCGCGCCACACTTATAAACAGGAGGCTGCGGGGCATTTAGGAATCATTGACCTTCCTTTCTATCGTAGATCATGCAATAGAGCCAGAGTCTAGGAAAGATTGTTCCCGACTTTCTTTTCCTGTAGGTAAGTGCAGATTGATATAGATGAAGAGGTCGGCTTCTGATGGTGGGGGTGCAAGGAAGGCCTCCAAGGTGGACTCCGGACCACGGGAACTAGGACAGGTTAGGAGGAGTCTTAGTTACTCTATTGAGTCAGATCATTCTGAGGATATTGAGACGATTCCCCCAGAGCCCGTGACTTCTATGGAGGAGGATCCGTCAGAGGATAGCTATCAGACGGACTCGTCTGAGGGTTCGTATGAAACACCAGTGGAGCAAGAGGCTCCTGAGGTACGCACCATATTTGGTCCCTCCAGTTTCTCCTATGATTGAGCATTGCGTCAGAACAGCCACGAGTGTAAGTGTCACGGAGTATTCTAGCCCTCTGTCTTGGCCTTCAGTTAATCAGGAGCTGCGTAGTATTCATATCCTTCGGACTATGACGGAAGAGATGAGGATGGTTAGACAAGTAGATGGTGGGAGGATGATGAAAGGGATATCTCACTTCACAGTTCTCCAGACCAGGACCAGGACAGGTCGGTTACAGGTATATGGGTCTTTTTATTGAAATTCCTTATGTTATATGTGATTATTATGGGATATCATCTAATGGTTGGCAAATGGGGAATTTAAAGAAACCGGTAACTGAGGTATCTGTGGGTAATTGTGACTAAGACATTTCTGCTACCATTAGGAACCCCGGGACTAGGAATAAAAAGCAGTCGCATGTGTTGACTTGTGGTTATTGAAATTTTATAGATATTGGAAGTTTCAAAAGTTACGATAGTATTTATCCAACCAGGGAATTATGGGACTTTTCCAACCTTGGGAAAATGCATTACAGAGTTTTATTTGGATTTCCCATTAGGACTTCAAATTGTTTTTTTTATAAAGATATGTGATAAAAGAACATGCAGCAATAAAATGGGACGGATGTGATCCTTATAAGAAGGTTTACCTGGATTTTTTAGACAGATGTGGTGAAGGTCACTTGACGACAGGAAAAAAAAAAGAGCGAAGTCGGCTTATGGATAAAAAGGGAAGAAGAGTACGTGTTCGCGTGGAGATCATTCATTAAGTCTCTATTGCCAGAGGCTCATAATCAGGACTTAGAAAATATGCTAAGAAGTCCTACAGATTCAGACATGCGAAAATATGAGAAACCAGAATAGCCGAGGGAAATTAGGAGCATATGAGCCTTACGATTGGAATTTTAAATGATTGTGAGGTATGGATTTGGCTAGCTAGGCAAAAAGAGGGGAGATGTATTAAAGCCACAGATTCAGGACAATTTTAAATAACAATGGGAGATTTCGTAAGTGAGGTATTATTAGGTGATGTAAGCGATAACTCATGTATGGCCACATTAACTATTGTGCATGCCCTTATGATCGATCTTGCGATATGCTGAAGGTATTGATTGAGCTGGGTATTGAATTTAAGGTAGCAAGTGCTATAGGGCAGATTGATATTGTTCTCTCCAAGTGTTAAAATTGGATAATCATGATGCAACTAAAATCAGGGAGAAGAGAAACAAGAGAGAGGTATACATAAGGGTAAGAAGATTATGATGTCAGGAGAAGAAGAGAAGTGTAAGTAAGGTAAGTACATTGCCAGTAGGGTCAAGTAAAGTTTTCGAGAAAAGGTTTAGGACGACGGCAGAGGTGAAGAGCCATTCGAATGAATCTCTAAAGTAAGTATGCGGAAAGGATAAAGTATGCCAATATGGAATAAAAGACGAATACGAAGGTTTCGGAAACAGATCTTGACAAACAGGATTGCAGTATAATAACGATGGGTATGGATATAACTTGAGAAGAAATAGTTAGATTTTATGAAAGGTGTCAGGGGATTTCTGACTCTTAAGGTACATCCGAGAGGATAAATGTGAAGCCATATCGACATGTTCATTTAGAAAGTGGAAAAGCCACCCCCTCCCCCCCGCCCCCCAAAGGACGATCTTAGGAATAGAAAGGATTCATTTTTCTAACAGAATATTCTACGAAATTCCAGGGCCAATGTTATGGGGAAGAGCATTTTATGAGCAAGAGAAGTCAAGAAAGACCCTAAAGGCGAAAGTAAGAAAAATGGACTAATGAATTGGTTAAAGGAAATTGTGTAACCATTAAGGACAAGAGGAAGGTTAATAGGCTAATAAGTCTGGTCAAAAGACAAGACATCGATAACAGGGGATAAGAGTGTTGATAAGGAATACCGAAATTCGGTCACAAAGGAAGTAGGATGAATATACGAGGGATATGTATAAATATGAACAAGTTATGGCATCGAAAGGGAAGGTAAGAAAAGAATGAAAAGAGGAAGAAAAAAGAAGAAGATATTTTATAAGTATTTGTGAGTAGGACAAGGATCGATAAGATATTGGAAGAACTATGACGCCTGACTATGGTACAACCACCTAGTAAAGGAAAACTACAGAACAACATGAGTTGGGCAGATGAAAGAGCTGGTCATAGGAAGTAGATGCGGTAGCACATTGACTTATGATGGTATTAGGAGAAGAAATCAGATTTGGCTAGCTAAGATAAGGCCAGTATAGGAGAGGGAATCAAGCGAAGGCCAAGAGTCAAAGAAGAATCTTAAGGGAAGTAATAAAGGAATGATGTGTCTTATTGGAACAAAGTTGGTGGCAACGAAACCTCATGGAACAAGAAAAAAAATGGTTCTGCTAGATATATATGATTAAACTGCAGATAAAGGAAAGAGTGAAGGAATTTGAATTCACTATAGGGTAAGGAGCCTGGACTACATTTTGGCAAATTTATCCCTAATTTATCAGCCGAACTATGGATTAGAGACTTCAAGGATAAACTGAAAGAAGAGGATCATTGGAAAAAAAAAAAGAAATTTGAGATATTCTTGGTGTAAGTACAAGAATTGCCGATAGCGCAGACTGAGCATAAGAAGCTTTATGAGAGAATACAGAAGAAAAAGATAATCAAGTAAAGTGTATGTGTGAAAGGAAATCTCGGTGCTATAATAACCGGGAGATAAAATACCGTAAGGATCGATTCAGTTGATACAAGAAAGCAAGGGATATTATATTACCAGTTTCTGAGGTTATCCTTAAGGGGGGGAGAATAAGTTACACTCCAAAAAGAATGAAGGCATGGAATATCGGTGAAGCGTAAGAAGGATACATAAAGGTCAAAGGAGTCAGAATGCTGGACATAGTAAAAGTGGATAAAAGTATGTGGTAAGTACTAGGTAAACGAGCATATAAAGGTGTAAATGGCAGAGGTGATAAATTATGAAGAACTAGTAGACAGACAAGTGATAAGAGAAAGAGAATAATATTCAAGAATTGATTGAGCAAGAAATTCAACGGACTCGAGAATACACCCATTGGTAGTAAAATAATGGTAATCGAGAAATACCTAAGGAATTGTGAAACCATGAATATAGAATCTGTATGTACGTAAGGACGATGAGCTAGTAATGGTACGAGGAAGAATTGTATATGTTAAGAAGGAACCATGTTATTGCTCATAAAAAGAAACCAAGGAATCCAAGAAGGATTAATCGTCAGAAATTGAGGTGCTCCAGTGTAAAGAATTATCGAATACTACTGTATTAAGATTGGGAATGCCATAAGTTTAGTGTAAAAAAAAACCTGAAAGGGTTAAGGAAAATGTTAACTAGTTGAGTAGAATCAATCAGTACCGGCACAACTAAACGGTATGCAGATAAGAGATAGAGTAACATTTCAGCAGAAGAGCTCCAAATAAAACCGTCAATCAACTGAGAACTAGAGGGTAGAGCTCAGAGGGTTAAAAAGGAAGGAAAAACAAAATATCAAGTTGATCACTATTCCTATGAATGATGGGGTTAAGGGATGAGTTCTCAATAACCGCCAGCAGAATATGAGGAAAGATTGAATGGACCATAAGTATAAAGGTTTAAACCCGAAATGAACAGGAGAGGATTATTGTTCCAACAAATTGACATAGCGACATGAGTCTGCAAATTATGGTTATGATTTAATAACCTAAGGTGTATCGCCCAAGGAGCCACGAGAAGGATCATAAATTGCGTAGTTCGAATAAGTTCGGTTCTGCATACGTGAGTAAGACTGCAAGAAGTACAGTAAATACCAATACCAGTAGATGCAGGTAAGAATATTGACATCAACGTCAAAACGAGTTCTACCTCAACATTCGAGGATGAATGTTCCTAAAGGGGGAAGGATGTTACACTCCGTACTTCCGAAAAAGCATTCATCAAAATTTAATGTAAGTATGTTGAGCTATGGCCAAGTAAACCAGCTTTGGAAGATAGGGAGAAGAGTATTATTGAGTATATTCTAGGAGTAAAGGATGCACATAAGGAATATCGGGAGGTCCTATAAGGAAACAAGCTGAAGAAATTGAGTTAGTATGGCTTAGGAAGAGGATGAGTGCTATTTTGAACCACAAAGTATGAGCCAACTTGGGGAAAGAATATCTTCTAGCATATGATGAGTTTTGAAGTGAAACAAAAGCCTAAATGGAAATTCATGAAGTCTAGTTTCTGACGCAACAAATCGCTCGTCGATACGGCATTGGAGTAAAGAGTTATGGACATTACAAGTCTGGCTGGCACAGCTAAATTGGTCTAGACGGACGCGAGGCGCGAACGCACGGCGGGCAGGCCCAGCCCCGGCGCGGGCGCGCCACATCCCAGCGCGATCGCACAGGGTTAATTTTAAGTCGGTGCTAGCCGATCTTCAACTCCTATATAAGACCAAAATCTGGTCTTTGAGCCTCATTTCTCCACTCATTTTCACCAAAAACCACCTTGGAGGCCCAAGGAATGAGGGATAATTTTGTGAGCAGATTAAAGTAACGGGACTATATACGTGGCTCGTGAAACATATAGATTTTTTAGTTCTTGTTCTACACATCAAATCTTGATGGAACAAAGGAAGCTATTGAGGATAGACAAGATTTCAAGCTCTTCCAACCTTGATTGAGGTAAGGATATTCTTTATTATTGATATTATGAATTATGTTATGGAGATTTAGTGGTTAAAGCTTCGTAAAGTCGATTGTTTGGTTGAGAAATTGGTTAAACATTGTATGGGATGTTCTATTGAGTATATTGGTATGGATGATGATGTTGTTGATATTAGCGTTGCTATTATTATGGTTTTATTGGTATTGTGATTCTGGGCTAGGGATATAAACAGGGGAGATGCTGCCGGAATTTTGGCAGATTCTAAAGGGGTTTAATTTGAAGGCTTAAGACAAGCATATGCCGATAAGCCTAATAATCATATGAATGGTTTTATATGTAGATTACGAGACTATGAATGATCCTATGTAGACTGCAAGATAGGAAGTAGGTTGGAAAGTCGAGAAGTAAGTTCCAGGTATGTTAATGCTATCCTTTCTTTCATTTTGGCATGATCGTATGATATGAACGAGCAAGCGAGTAAACGCGCTTCCATATTACTCTACTCTTAGAAGCACTAGGAGTATTTCAGTCTTTGATGATCCTGTACCCCCTGTTATTATGTTCCTTCTATTCATGGGTCTTGAGATATCATTTATTAGTAATGTTAGCTCAGCAGTTGTCCACTAGAGTTAGTGTGACACCATATTATTCCGAGAGTTTTATGTATTCATTTTATTTATGCATGGCATTCATATTCATATGCATATTGACCCGTGACCAGAAGGCGTTATATACGCGTATATTATATGTATATAGGGTATGGGAAAAGGGATAGGCGTTATATATGCATTACCACCTGATCAGCTGGTGCACCATGATGATGATATATGGATCGGGCTGCACGTTCCACAGCAATATATATATGATGATGATGATGGCTGCAGAGAGGTCGATGGGATATGAAATAATGGATCGGGCTGAACCTTCCTCAGCACTATGACCTATATATATACATGAGCACGATTATCATTGAGAGCATGCATGTTATACGCCCACAGAGGCATTGTCAGTATACAGATTATGCAAATACTTTCAGATACCCAGTCATACAGATGCATACAGACAGTGAAATGGTTTTTGAGTTCAGATTCAGTTCATGAGCTTATGTTTATGTTACTTCTATGCCTTACATGCTCAGTACATTATCCGTACTGACTCCTATGTGCTCGGGGGCGCGTTCATACCACGAGTTCGGATAGTCGAGAGGCGGTCTAGTTCGATGGGACTTCCACCCAGCAGTAGTCAGTGTTCTCCACTTGGTTCGGGGATGCAGTTCATTTTGGTATGCTATTATGACATGTATTTATGGTTACGACGTGGAGTTCCATAGAGGTCTGTAGACAGTTGTATGTAGATGGGATGTTATGTGTCCTTGCCGGCTCCTATTTTTGTTGTACAACATATGTAGCGGCCTAGTCGGCTTGCACTGTTACCTTCAGCACGTATGTATATATATGCGTTGGTTGTGAGTTCCTGATGTAGAGTTTATTATGTTACTTTTACAGTAGTGCTTAGTTTAGTTATAAGTCATATATGGGCTACCATGTTGTTTAGTGAGGTTCAGATACGAGTTTAGGAGTGCTTGTGTTACACCTCAAAAACATTTCGCGTCGTTTGCGTCTTAAGTAAACTAAAGTAAGCTCGGAGAGGTCATGAAATGTTATAGCCCGTATTTTATACGTTCAGAAATTTCGAAGTCGACGTGGAAAGTTAAGGGCGAGACTATTTCCAAAATTATTTTAATGTACAAGTGGGTTGTGAATATTATTTATGAACCTTATTAGTATGGAAATATTGGAAAAGGCCAAGGGTAAAAAGGGGTATTCGCAAAATGGTTCATGGTAATATTATGGAAGCCTAGGGTAAAATGGTAATCTCACAAATATTCAAGAAAATTCTTGAAATTTCCAAGATGGCCATGTGATGAATATATATGGACCAAAGTGTATAAAATAAGACAAGTGGCCACATTTGGTTATTGTAGGAAAATTAGTCTTCTTTGACTAATTCAAAGAAAAATTCAAGAAAAAAAAAGGAAGAAATCTCTAGAAAAATGAAGAAGGGCATGTGGCCATTTTATATTTAAAGGGGCAAGTATATATATAGAGAAAGATGGCCTATTCTTCATAATTAATTTGGAGAGAAAGAAAGAACAAAAAAAAAAAAAAGATGAAGAGAGAATACAGTAGTTTCGGCCATAGCTTTCAAAATTTCAAGATCAACAATCTTGATCCAAAAAAATATTTCTTCACATATTCCTACTAATTCAAGAGTCCTCTTCGACGTGGTACAATTGTTGGAGCAAGAAAATCATTCTTTGTTGCAAGTTCATGATCATAGTCAAGTGAGAAGTTGAAGGAAAAAGGTAAGAACTAATCCTCTTTTATATGTTATGGATAGTTATGCATGTTGAAGTATGGAAAAGTGAATGAAATTCATGGAAAATATGGATGTAGTAGTGTTGGCCGAATGGAGGAATTGTGGTGTAGGAATGATGAATTAATGTTAGTTAGTATTCTAGTTGTTGTGATGGATTCTATGTAATGAAAATGAAAGTTTGATGATTCAAATGGAAGTGTGATGGTTATGGGCTGATTTGGAACGTAATATGATTTGAATATGCTTTCTTGAATTTATGGAAATAACGTTACAAGCATGTGAATTGGTAATATAGTTTATGAATTGGAAGGTGTTAGGCGAAGTAGTATGTTGTTGAATCGTTTTGAAAGTCATATGAATCGAATTGAATCGAATTGAATATGAATTGAATGTTGTTAGTAAGATTTTTGGCATTGTTGTTGATATTGTGGCGAGTTCCATTCTCGGGTTGTTGTTGTTGAAATTGGCCGAGTTAGAATCTAGGATGGCGCATTTACTGGGGGAAATCGCGAAATTCGTAGACAAATGTTGATTCAAGATTTGGATTCTTAAGGACTCTAGCTAATGTTTGGTAAATGTGACCCAATTGTAGATTTTGGTGGATTTGGAACTTGAGTTTGGAGTAGCAGAAGGAGCGGAAAAAGGTATGTAAGACTTCACCTTCCTTCTTTGGCATGTCTTAGATGTAGCAGGCTTGAACACGGGCCTCGGGGACAATTCCTTTCTGTTACACCCCGGAAAAAATTTCGCGCTACAAAATCATAGATTGGCGTGGTACGAGCTCGAAAAGGGTTAAGTCAAACAAGTATTAAGGATGAATATTGGGTGATCTAAGTCTAAGAATATATACACGTACGACATTTGGAGACAATATGGTGTGAATTGGTTCATAAATTTATTTAACGAAAAACCCTCGTTACGATAAGTTAAGGTGGGGCCACACATTGGGACCTTATAAAAGACATATGAAGAGATATATGGGTAGTACATGTGAAGTTGAGCAAATCTAAGAAGGACCCATAAGCCAAAAATGAGTGTAAGCCCTCCAAAAGGACGATTTAAGAAAGCGTTTTCGGATGACCTTGACTTGGAGGGCAAAAGTGGCATTATAAGTTTGGAATTTGGGAAAACTTCCAGAAATAAAAGTTGTAGATAATTGAATTATATTTCCAACGGTAGGTCATGGGCCTACAGGTGACATCGGGATAAGGAGATATGAGCATTTTAAGGCAGGAGGGTTGAGTTGAACAGTAAATCCGGCCCAACCAGAATCCAATTCGGGTCAAGCCCATCACCCATGCTTTTTAATTGAAATTTTCGGTTTCTCTCCTCATTTTCAGACCAAGAGAACCTAGAAAACTCTAGAGAAAAGGGAGAGGAGAGCCTAGAGAGAAAACCAATTTTTGACCAAAATCGGAGCCCCAAATCCGAAGCCCATGAAGAAAAAAAGTGTTCTACGTCGCGTTGCCTTCGATTTGAGCTAAAAATCAACTAAAGAGATGAGGGTGGACGTTGTGGCTGTGCACTTAAGGTATGAATAAGGTTCCTTTTCATTGTTAACAAGTTTATTTCGGTTTAACGGATTAGAACGAAGAAAAAAAGCGATAAATTCGTTTGTTGGTATGGTTGGATTGTGGAATGGGGTTTGAAGAAAATTTTGGATGAAAACAAATGTATTTAACTTGTAGAATGCGGAGGATGTTGTTATTAATGTTGTTAGTGTTAATTTCGACTTCCTTATGGAAATAAAATTATTAAATAGTTATATCGCGAATTGGTTAGTTGGAAAATTTGGAAAATAATGTGCGGGCTATTTTACGGTATATGTTGGTGTTGAAAATGATGGTAATATATTTGGTATTGTTGTTGATGTGTTGGTTGCTGAATTGTAAATTACAGGCTAGGCATATAAACGGGGGAGATGCTGCCCAAATTTTTGTAGACAAGTGTTGATTTAAGATTGAATACTTAAAGGCTTATAATCAATGTTTGGTCCCGTGACCAATTGTAGATTTTGGGGCGTTGGAACTTGAAATTGGAGAAGCGTAAGAAGCGGAAAAGGTATGTAAAGCCTTACCTTTTCCTTCTTTTGGCATGTCCTAGACATAATAGGTTATGATACAAGCCTCGGGGAAACTCGGTTCCTAGAAATCTGAGCCTAATTTTGACCCTTATTTATTCAATGTAATTGAATTAGGTACTTTATATTTTGATAGAAAAATAGTTTACACATCTGTATCTTTCACAAACGGAACTAGATTGCCCTGAAACTTTCGTAGATGACTTCATAAGGCTTAATGCTCGTAATTTATGTACGCCACCCCGACTTGACCTGAAGTGGGCCCACAATTCCCGAGACCCTTCTGTATTGCTCCATTTGACTTATTTATGTGCGATAAGTAAAGGAAACTTTTGGCTATTGTCCCGACTACTAAACGATAGTGTTTTCGTTTCATTAAGTTTTCTAATATACCTTGTTGTGCAATAGTGTTCCTAATATGATTATGGCTTCGGTTCTAAAAAATGGCTTCGAAACACGTGTAGAATGTTACGTACTTCAAATGCTCGTAACTTCTTCATACTAAGTCGGATTGACTCGAAACCCGTTTCGAGCTTTCGAGGTCTCGGTAAGTAAACGTGTCTAACGAGTCTTAACATTGGTTTGCGTGCATATGGTCGTAAATTTTCTTATGCTAATTCGGATTAATTTGAGACGCGTTTGTAGTTCACTAATGATTTTTAAAAGAACTAGTTTTGTACAAAGAAGTAAAAAAATTTATTTTCAAACCTTTAAGAGGGAGTGCGATATTTTATTATTTAGACTTTCAAAAACCACTCCGAAGGAGTGCGATATTTTATTATTCAGATTTTCCAAAACCACTCCGGAAGGGGTGTGCAATTTTATTATTTCATTCCATTTACGACTTATGTCTACATTCCATAACGCTATTACTATTATTATTATTATTATTAGGGGCCGAGGGAAAATAGAGATTAGTATTATGTCACGAAAAGTGGCATTCCAAGTCGGGGCCAGGATAGCCGTATATACGACCAAAGCATGCCCGACAAGGGGCTACGTTTATGTCGGGGAGCATGTCCGAAGGGCCGGGATAGACGTATGTTGGACCGGCATGCCCGAAGGGGCCATCATTTTTATTTAAAGACGCAAGCATATATGAAAGATGGCCGGAGATAGACGTATGTCGGGACCGACACAAACCCGAAGGGGATTATTACTATCATTGTTATTACTATTATTATTATTATTATTATTATTATTATTAAGGCCGGAAGTCGGTCGTCCGAATTGGGACTATTTTCTTTAGACATTAAATTCATGACCGGGCATCCTAAATTTGCTTACCGTTTTACTTTTCGATTCATGCTTCGTAGATGCTTTACATATTCGGTACATCTTCCGTACCGAATTTCTTTAATGGAGGCGTTTCATGCCACGCATGTACTAATGTTGGATAGAGGAAGTTATTTTAGAAGATGTTCCAATGAAGATGCGAAACTCCATTTCAGTTCGGAGTGTTGCCGAGTCAAGCACTTATGTCATGATATTTGTATATCCTAGAGACTTTTGGCAGTCTAAGCATGTGTGGATATGGTGACGAAGGTGAGCGCGAATCAGTTATAGATGTTAAAAGAGCGTGTATTTTCGAGATGTTGTCATGTTGGTAAAAATTACGTGATTGGTCGAAGGTTTTCACAATCGTATAAAGACAAAGTTGATCTCTATTTTGAAAAGTTTCATGTTTTAAATTTTTTTTGAAATGACGAGTTTTAGTAACGCGAACGTTTAAGGGTTCGCTCGACTCTGAGGAGAGTTGGGTGCCCATCACGCCCTGATGAAGATTGGGGTGTGACACTTTCCTAGAAATCCGAGATTGAAATTAGTTACTATTCATTCAGTCGAATTGAAATAGAAATTGTGCGGAATGTTGAAAAAGCTCCCTAAACACCTAGAACTTGCATGAACAACGCCCGACTGTCCAAAAACCTCATAAGTGATGTTATGAAACGCATTATACATAAAGCGTGTACACCACCCTCATTTGATCTAAGTGGGCCCACCATCCCCGAATTCTTCTTATTGTTCCATTAGGCTTATTTAGTACCGTAATCCCGAAAGTTCTTGTTATTATCCCTCCCAAAACAATCGTTTTTACCTAAACCTCTTGACCCCAAGGCATGATTTTCCTTCTTAAAAAGTTTACAAGTGTTTTCCAAAATATTCATTTTTCTCCAAAAACCAAGTTTTACAAAATTGAAAGTCTTAATGACTAAAACGATGACCATGGTTCTATGACGACATGATGGTAATGATGATTTCATATAGAAGAAGTCTATGATAAGAATGTCAAAGATATGTTCTTACCACGAATATGACGATATGGAATGTTAAGCTATTTCTTGAGTTTCGGATATCATCTACTCATGAACGATGACTATTTTTTTTAAAAAGATTCCAAAGTATATGTCATAACCTTATGGACCTATTCTATGTCCGCTCATGATGTCACTCTCCATTGATAGTCTCGCCTTATTACTAGTTCTTTCAAGGTGAGATAAAGCGCCCGTGGTTATTCCATAATAAAATCGGAGGTTACCGAACCTTATGTCACTCCGATAGCGTTGTGGTTTTCCTTGGGCTAAATTATTGGATTTATATGATATATGTATATGTGGGGATAAAGGGGAGGTACGTATGGCGTTTATTTCCACCGATTCGTTATGGATTCCATCGACGCGGGATGCCCGGAGCGCGGATATGGAGAGCCGATGAATCGACGTACGCAAATGCGAGTAAAAAGTACCGTTTTCCGAAAGGTATGTTTTTTATGTACAAGAATAAGAAACACCGTGTTCAAAAAAAAAAAAAAAGGAAAGAAGCTAGGCATGCATGGTATCCGATAACGGCACGCACATGTAAAGTTTCTTTCAACCTATGATATGCTTCATAATTCTATAAAGCTAATGACGTCCATATGTAAGTTATCCTCTTATCTCATCAATATATCCTATAATTCCATGGTATTGTTGTTCATACTTATGTTCCCGTTCGTATTATTATTCATGTCTTACATACTCGGTACATTGACCTTATGTCACCCCTCTTCTTCGTATGACGTTTCATGCCGCGCGGGCATGTACACCCGTGATGGGACGAAATTATATAGAAGATGTTCCAACAAAGTTCGCATTTGATCCATTTGGCACCACGCCTATGTGGCCGGGCAGTACACGTGCCGTGATTTTCGATTACGATTGAGAGACCATGGCTAGACAGAGTCGTGGGTACCAGAAGTGGGTGGCCTCGCGGGGTAGCCGATAGGCCAAGGTGTCGGACTTGTATTATGATATAAGTTTTATACATTACCAAATTCGATATATATATTTAAAGCAATGGAAAGAATATTTTTAGTAAGCTTTGTCATATGTATTTGACTTAGAGAAAAAAAAATCTTACGCATGGAATAAGCCTCCGAGGGTTCATTGATGTCTTATTAGGGTTTATGCCCATCATACTCGATCAAGATTGGGGTGTGACAAAGTGGTCTTCGGAGCAGTCGGTCCAAGGGTTGTACGCAAAGTCGTGTCCGGCGCAGTCGTTTTTGCTGGAGGTGATCGGCCACATCTATAGACGGGGGGGCATCTAGCCGATTGAGAGCACCTCCTTTTTAGATCGTGCGATCGATTAGTCTTTTGGTAAAGAAATGTCCTTATATATTTTCGCGTGCGACGGAGGAAGCAGAGAAAGGGAATACGTGAACTAGGCAAAAAGTGAGATGTTGATGTGTTGTTTCGGGAGGATTACGGATGTGGCGAGGCGACAAAGGTATATATATATATAGGATGCGTATATATATATATATATATATTATACACACGGGCGGAAAGGTATGATTGGAAAGTGAAAAGGGTAAAATGTTCAATTGCAAAAGAAAGGATCTTTTACGAAAATGATCTTGGAAGTTATGAGACTTCGATTTGCCCCGCAGCATGTAATAAAGGTCATGTGAGGGTGTTCGGTGGTTAGCTCCGAAAATATCAATGGACACCGAATTTCGGTGAAGTTTCGAAGTCTAAGCGTGCTCGAGGGAGCAATTCAGATGGGTGACCCCTCTCGGGAAGTTTACAAGAAATTCTGTAGGCGAGACATAAGAGACAAATGAAGAGTTGGGGTAATCTAAGGAAAACTAGGATATCGGAATGGTTGGGGACTATAAGAGGATGCGATAAGCCAGCACGGCTTTTATCCTCGGTGAAGGCGCAGTAGAATTAGGATAGGCTTGAAATGCGTACGGAGCTATTTTGTGTGGCCGCCGATAGAAAGTATATCTATATATAAAAAATGTAGAAGGATATCATATAAAGCTTATGTCGGTGGACGTGTGAGTCGGCGCAGAGAGGGAGATCGAAAAGGTCGGACGTCCAAAAGTAAGAAAATTTAGTGTGGCTAGAACAAGAGATGGTCGAGGTAAGGACGCAAGTAGGCATCGAAGCGGATAGATTATATACAAGGATAAGGAAAGTAAAAATAGTAAGGATTTTTTGTGCTGCCCGGTAGCCGGCGAGGTAATGGACATACAAGCATAAAGACAAAATCTGAAAGGTTACGAATAAACGTAATTAAGGAAATGAAAGGACGAATAGTTAAAAAATGTGGACAAAAGGATGACATAAATGGAGGGTCAAAAAACTTAGGATAAGAAGATCCGAGATGTCCGACACGGAATTAGATGAGATGAGAACATTGTATTAAGAAGACTTTATAAAAGGATCAGGGAGTTGGCAATAGCCCGGGGGGGGGGGGGAGATCGTATAAAAAGGGAACCTATGACATGGAGCAAAGACTTATGAAAAGGTCGGAGTTCTATTATAAGGAAAATAAGCCAGAGATAAGGAACGGGCATAAAGGAAAGAGTAGCTAAAGAGGAACCTATCGGGAATATGACGCCCGCTAAGGTTAGTTGAACATTCGAGGACGAATGTTCTAAAGGCTAGGATGTTATGCCCGTATTTTATACGACATGAAATTTCGAAGTCGACGTGGAAAGTTAAGTGGCGAGACTATTTCAAAATTATTTTAATGTACAAGTGGGATGTGAATATTATTTATGAACCTTATTAGTATGGAAATATTGGAAAATGCCAAGGGTAAAAAGGTATTCGCGAAATGGTTCATGGTAATATTATGGAAGCCTAGGGGTAAAATGATAAAACTAAGGGCTAAAAATATTCAAGAAAATTTTTGAAATTTCCAAGATGGCCATGTGATGAATATATATGGACCAAAGTGTATAAAATAAGACAAGTGGCCACATTTGGTTATTGTAGGAAAATTAGTCTTCTTTGACTAATTCAAAGAAAAATTCAAGAAAAAAAGGAAGAAATCTCTAGAAAAATGAAAGAGGGGCCACACGTGGCCATTTTATATTTAAAGGGGGCAAGTATATATATATAGAGACAAGATGGCCTATTCTTCATAATTAATTTGAGAGAGAAAGAAAGAACAAAAAAAAAAAGAAGATGAAGAGAGGAGTAGTTTCGGCCATAGCTTGCAAAATTTCAAGATCAACAATCTTGATCCAAAAAAATATTTCTTCACATATTCCTACTAATTCAAGAGTCCTCTTCGACGTGGTACAATTGTTGGAGCAAGAAAATCATTCTTTGTTGCAAGTTCATGATCATAGTCAAGTGAGAAGTTGAAGGAAAAAGGTAAGAACTAATCCTCTTTTATATGTTATGGATAGTTATGCATGTTGAAGTATGGAAAAGTGAATGAAATTCATGGAAAATATGGATGTAGTAGTGTTGGCCGAATGGAGGAATTGTGGTGTAGGAATGATGAATTAATGTTAGTTAGTATTCTAGTTGTTGTTGTGATGGATTCTATGTAATGAAAATGAAAGTTTGATGATTCAAATGGAAGTGTGATGGTTATGGGCTGATTTGGAACGTAATATGATTTGAATATGCTTTCTTGAATTTATGGAAATAACGTTACAAGCATGTGAATTGGTAATATAGTTTATGAATTGGAAGGTGTTGGGCGAAGTAGTATGTTGGTGAATCGTTTTGAAAGTCATATGAATCGAATTGAATCGAATTGAATATGAATTGAATGTTGTTAGTAAGATTTTTGGCATTGTTGTTGATATTGTGGCCGAGTTCCATTCTCGGGTTGTTGTTGTTGAAATTAGCCGAGTTAGAATCTCGGGGATGGCGCATTTACGGGAAATGTCGAAATTTCGTAGACAAATGTTGATTCAAGATTTGGATTCTTAAGGACTCTAGCTAATGTTTGGTAAATGTGACCCAATTGAGATTTTGGTGGATTTGGAACTTGAGTTTGGAGTAGCAGAAGGAGCAAAAAAAGGTATGTAAGACTTCACCTTCCTTCTTTGGCATGTCTTAGATGTAGTAGGCTTGAACACGGGCCTCGGGGACAATTCCTTTCCTAGAAATCCGAGATTGAAATTAGTTACTATTCATTCAGTCGAATTGAAATAGAAATTGTGCGGAATGTTGAAAAAGCTCCCTAAACACCTAGAACTTGCATGAACAACGCAGACCGTCCAAAAACCCTCATAAGTGATGTTATTAAACGCATTATACATAAAGCGTGTACACCACCTCATTTGATCCGAAGGTGGGGCCCACCATCCCGAATTCCCTCCTATTGTTCCATTAGGCTTATTCCCGTACTATAATCGAAAGTTCTTGGTTATTATCCCATTTGCAAAACAATAGGCCGTTTTACCTAAACCCTTGACCCCAAGGCATGATTTTCCTTCTTAAAAGTTTACAAGTGTTTTCCAAAATATTCATTTTTCTCCAAAAACCAAGTTTTACAAAATTGAAAGTCTTAATGACTAAAATGATGACCATGGTTCTATGACGACATGATGGTAATGATGATGCCAGATATGAGAAGAAGTCTATGATGAGAATGTCAAAGATATGTTCTTACCACGAATATGACGATATGGAATGTTAAGCTATTTCTTGAGTTTCCTCTCACTCATGAACGATGACTATTTTTTTAAAAAAAGATTCCAAAGTATATATGTCTGCTTTGCCTTATGGACCTATTCTATGTCACGCTCATGATGTCACTCTCCATTGATAGTCTCGCCTTATTACTAGTTCTTTCAAGGTGAGATAAAGCGCCCGTGGTTATTCCATAATAAAATCGGAGGTTACCGACCTTATGTCACTCCGATAGCGTTACAGTTTTCCTTGGGCTCCCATGCATGCTGTTTATATGATATATGTATATGTGGGGATTGGGGAGGGCAACTTATTTCCGCGCCCGATTCGGCCGGATTCCATCCCGACGCGGGATGCCGGATGGGATATGGGAGAGGCGGATGAATTCGGCGTACGTAAATGCGAGTAAAAAGTACCGTTTTCCGAAAGGTATCTGTTTTCTATGTACAAGAATAAGAAACACCGTGTTCAAAAAAAAAGGAAAAGAAGCTAGGCATGCATGGTATCCGCCCTCAGCGGCACGCACATGTACAGGTTTCTTTCAACCTATGATATGCTTCATAATTCTATGCAGTTACCGTCCATATGTACAGGTTATCCTCTTATCTCATCACAGATCCTATAATTCCATGGTATTGTTGTTCATACTTATGTTCCCGTTCGTATTATTATTCATGTCTTACATACTCAGTACATTGCTCGTACTGACCCCTCTTCTTCGGGGGCTGTGTTTCATGCCGCGCAGGTACACCCAGACGGGACGAAGTAATATAGAAGATGTTCCAGCAAAGTTGGCAAGCTCCATTTGGCCTGGAGTGTAGCCGAGTCGGCACACGTGCGGGATTTCGATTACGGTTAGAGACTTTGCGGACGAGTCGTGGGTACCGAAGTCGGTACCGTCGGTAGCTTCATAGGCCAAGGTGTCGGTTTGTATTATGATATAAGTTTTATACGATTACAAATTCGATTTGCCGGAAAGCAACGAAAGAATATTTTTAGTAAGCTTTGTCATGTGTATTTGACTTAGAGAAAAAAAAATCTTACGCATTGAATAAGAGTCAGAGGGTTCGCTCGGCCCTAGGTAAGGGTCGGGTGCCCATCACACCCTGATCAAGATTGGGGTGTGACATGAAACCCTTATAAGGTTAATGAATATTCTTAATAAGTATCAAGCAAGTGCCTAAAGGTTCTGGGACCAAGCAAATCGAAGAAAATAAATTTGTCGAAAAATTTGAAAAAAAAAGGTTGGCAGAATTTTGGGCAGATTTTTAGTCAAATTTGGAGGGGTATATATGTCACACCCCGATTACTAGGGTGTGATGGGCACCCGACCCCACATTCGGAGTCGAGCGAACCCACTGACTCTTATTACATACATACATAAACTTCCGGACTATTAATCAAACAAAAATGACAAATACAACAAATGTTCGGAAATATCCTTTGTAGTGTACAAATCGACAGAATATGTAATCGTATGGAAACTATGGCATAACACAGGATGACATGACGGCTGGTGGAGCCGCTACGAAGCCCGACATCCGTAACCCACACTTTGTCTGCCGCAAAGTCTCTAACGGATAAACGAAAACATATCGCATAGGCTGCGACTCGGCGGCCTCCGGGGACAATTGGAGCTTGCCAACTCCGGCCGAAGCATCTTCTATAATGTCTTCTAGTCATCCGGGTGTACACGCGCGGCATGAAAACGCGACCCCCGAAGAACAGGGGGTCGGTCTGACGAAAAATGTGCGAGTATGTAAAGCATAAAAATACGAAAAACAGAATCGGGCGGAACAAGGGGATACAGAACATGAATGTAATAACCGAATATCGAAAATGCTTACTCATAAAACATAAACGGATGCATAGAAGAAAACATGCCATAGCGGCCCTCGTCACGGGACTCGGCAAATGAAAGTGGTCGCCCACGACGGCGGGCGCCCACGGATCGGATCATATCAGAATGTGCACATATCATAGCATATCAAATGGCCATATCATATCATATCAGATCAGAGTGTGTACATGGCACATCATACTCCACAACCCATGTACATATATACCCCCTCACACCGAGGCACGGCGAACAATGCAGTGGAACACGCGTGATAACATATCCTGGCCCGGGCTCAGTGAAGGAAGTATTGAGGCGTCCACGAGTGGAGTAGTGAGAAACTAAATGCAATATAAAACGTACAACATATACAGAGATCAGACGGAATAATCAAATGACATATCAAAAGAAAAGGGGTCCGGACGAAGCGTAGCACATACCTTTAATGACCGCGGTGGATTCTTTTTGAAACAGAACTTTAGGGATCATATGTGTATACCAAAATGTAAAACATATACAGAGGCTCGATAGCGTAACTCAAATGGCAGACCTTATAGTGAACGTTTGGCAACAGTCGAAACATAAGTCTTTCGGAAGCAGTTTCAAATCTCAAAGTAGGTCATAAGACTTGTTAAAATAATCATAGTAATTATTCTTTAGAACTTAGAAAAATAGTTAAAAGTTTCCCTTAGTTTTTATTCTAAAGAAGATCAAACGGAATATTAACACAAAGTTCGGAAATAGTGGGTCCGCCTCGGGTTAAGTAAGGTGGCGTACCCGAACGGCGCATATTAAACCTTGTAATGTCATTTATGAGAGGTATAAGATGATCGGATTTCATATGTACAAGTTCTAAATACTTAGATGACTTGTTGAAACAATCGCAGCATAATTAGTTCAATTCTACTGAATGAAGAAGGGGTATTTTTGGATGCGGATTCCGAGGAGTAGAGTTGTCCCCGAGGTCCAAATTCAAACCTAGTACATCTAAGACATGCCAAGAGAAGGAATGGGAGAGCTTTACATACCTTTCCTGCTTGTTAAGCTCGTCGAAACTCCAATCCCGTTTCGTCAGAAATCTGCAAATGGTCACCTTTACCAGTTACTATTCATGAGGTTTGAAAATTCCAACTTTGGTTTAGTATTTGCCTACCGAAATTTCGGCAGCATCTCCCCTATAAATATGACATCCCCGAGATTCAAACTCGGCCAATTTCAATCAACAACAACCCGAGAATGGAACTCGGCCAAAATAACAATAACCATATCAACAACAATATAAGCAACCAATCCAAACATATTCCAACACAAGTAGTCTTCCTTACTACATAGTATGTCAACTTTCAATCCAATTGCGCACATTCGAACCAACATGAACGTTTACATATTCATCCACTAATTTGAGGTCATTTAAACATAAACTAAGAGCATTTCAAGCTATATGTCCAATATTTAACATTTTCATCAATTTCCCTATTCCAACCAGAACTCTCATATATGGAACAAAACCATTCCAACACATTTTCTACTTACTAATTCATCTCCAACAACAACAATTTACACCTTAACAACTTCATGATCTTAATACCATAAAATCACATTAATGTGACATAACTCTCCACATTCCATTTTCATGCAAACTTAACCCATATAATCTTTATTTACATTATAATGATCACACTAACACAACTAACATGCTAAACAAAATAAATCCATCACACTTCCCTATCACATACCACACGGCCATAGGCCAATTTCCAACTTCTTTCCATTTTCATTCAACTTTCATTTCCAATACAATTTCCACAACAACCACAACTAAATTACAACATAAAATCCAACTCATCTTACCTATACAATAACATATACACACGGCCCTATACATGCATATATAATTATCATGCAAGCTTCCATAATTTCATGATTTCTATGCATTTCCACATACTACAATATAAATGAAGGCCTTACAACACCTAAAAGAGAATTGAATCTTACCTTTTTCTTCTAACTTCTTCATTCCACCAAATTGTCCAAACGACGAAACGGACGACTTATCTTCCGAAATAATTATACCACGTTGTAGAGGACCCTTGAATTAGTAGGAATACAACAAGAAAATAATTTTTGGGGACAAAATTTGAATGGACCAAATTTAAGGACCATGGCCGAATGGCCATGGTTATTACTCTCCTTCTTTCTTTCTTTCTTCTTTCTCCAATTTCTTGAAGTTTCTTGAATATCCCTTTGGCCCCCTCCTTTTCTTTTTATTGCCATTTTTTAATTTTCATGGGCTTGGCCCATTTTCTTTCCTTTTTTTCATGCCATGGCCGGTTGGGCCTCTCACTTGGGCTAGGCTTGTTGTTTTTTTTTTTTTCTTTTTTTTTCTTCAATTCTTCCAAGCCCAATTTCTTGGTCCATATTTTTGGTGATTCATGAAACCATTTTCCGACATTCAATTTTTTCCTTAGCCTTTTCCAATATTTCCACATCCAAATTTTTCATAACCAACATATATATATATCAAACAAGATCAATTCATCACATTGTCCTTAACTTGCAACTTGTCTCAACAATCCCAAGGTGTCCAAAGATGTAAGGTACGGGTTATAACAATATATCCTAGTATATTAGGATGTTTTAGGTGTTTCAAAAGCCTAAAATGAAGTTCCTCGAGTCTAGTTTCCAACGCAATAACCCACTGATCGATAGGACATCGGAGTAGAGAATTATGGACGTTACAAGTTCGGCTGACAAAGCAGAAACGCGTGCTACGATGCTTGCTATAGTACCGGCACATTTACGATCGCTACGATGCTGCTACAGTGACCCGACCCGAATTTGAACCTTATATAAAGGGTAAAACCCCCTTTTTTCATCAGATTTGCCCAAGAAAATTTTAGAAAACAGTTGACGGGTGAGGATAGCATAAAATTGAGGGAATTTTAAGTGGCGGAGTGTAATTTAGGTTCGGATAGCGCGCAACTGTGATTGTAGTGTCATTTTGTGGCGGATTTTGGTTTGGATTCCAGGAGAACACCGAAGATATTGCTGTTTTAGTAAGAACAAGGTATGGATCTCTTCCTATTTATGTTAATACCGGTTGATTTACGAAGATAGAGTGGTTTAATGATTGTATAGTGAGTTAATTAGTTATGGAAGTTGGAAAACAACGTGTGGGATATTTTATGGAACACTTTGATATGGGAAATGATATTATTGATGTTGGTATTGTTGTTGTTGTTGTTGGTTGTTGAACTAAGAATTCGAACTAGGCACATAAACAGGGGAGATGCTGCCCGATTTTTGACAGAATATAAAATAGTTTAAATTGAAACTTAGGATAAGTGTGTGATAAGGAGACTAACATTAGTGTGAATTTTCTCAAATGTAGATTTACGAGCTCGGGCGGATAAACATAGCCAATAAGAGGTAGAGCAGGTATGTTAAGGCTTGTCCCTTTCTTTCAAAGGCATGACTCCTATATTGTGATGCCATAAATGTTTCCATAATACCCTTAGTGTCAAAGTTGGAAGTCCTTGACTCAAAGGCATGGCTCCTTTTTCTAATAGTCCATACATGTTTTCTAAATGCCCGTATTTTCCAAACCAAAGGTTTATGATTATGAGGACTCTTATGATCACAACGATGAGCATGTTTTCACATGATAATGATGATGCCAAAGATGAGAATATGTCTATGGTTTCACATCTAAAAGTCTCAAGTTGTGAATTCAATATAAATATGAGAATATTGAGCTATTTCTTGATCCTCAATTTTATTCTTTGATAATGACTCTGTTTTCAAAAGACTTCAAAGTAGTATATGAATTGACGCCTTATGAGATTAATGACCTTACTCTATGTTTTCTCTTGAGGTTATTTTCCATTGATAGTCTCACCTTATAATAATTGTTCCTTCAAGGTGAGACATGACGATCATGATTATTCCATAATGTAATCGGAGGTTACCGACCTTACGTCACTCCGATAGAGACATAGTTTTCTTTGGGCTCTCCTGCATGCTGTTTATATGATATATGAACATGATATATGTATATGTATACTTATATAGGGAATATGGGAAAAAGGGCAAGGCTCTATAGACGCATGGCCACCTGATCAGTTGGTATTATATGACATGATACCATCCCGGACGCTGGATATATGTGGCTAACTGGATCGGAGCTGACGTTCCTCAGCAATATGATATGTTCTATTTTATGTATACACGTTTAAGAAATGCTTTTCAAAGAAAGCATTACTATGGATATATGTATATACGTATATATGTGGATCGGGCTACACATTCGCAGCACTAAGCATGCATGGTACCCGCCTAAAAGGCACTCAGATGTACAGGTTACTCTTTTATCTCATGATATGCTCTATATTTTCGTCCAGTTACTATTCATGCTTTGTATCCTTTAATTTGTTATTACTCATGCCTTACATACTCAGTACATTGCTCGTACTGACGTCCCTTCTCATGGACGCTGCGTTCATGCCCGCAGGTAAACAGGTAGACGCGTCTGATCCGTAGGAGCTCCACCAGCTGCACATTGGGCATGGGCCTGAATACGAGCGATATCCATCCCATCTTGGAGTGAGCAGTGAGTATAGAGAAGGGCAGACACAATAACATTCCAGGCATTCAGGCCAATCAGTGGCTAGCGCACCTCCTCGATTCGCGAGTAAAAGATTTGATCGTCCTATCTATTCAGGACCAGGCCAGAGTTCTAGGGTTTCAGGTCCCAGTATAGAGCCGATTCTAGCCGGACGAGACCACCCCTCCCACGGTGTACTCGGTGTGGCAGGCCACACTTTGGACAGTGTCGCGTAGATACAGGTGCTTGTTTTACCTGTGGTCGAGTTGGCCATTTGATGCGTGATTGTCCACTGAGGAATGAAGGAGACAAAGCTCAGCCCGCCGAATCGGCAATTGGTTCATCATCATCCGTGCGCCCTCCTGGACAGACTTCCCAGGCATCAGCAAGCTGTGGCCGAGGCAGAGGAGGGACAACCAGTTCAGGCGGTCTCCAGAACCGTATATATGCACTGGCGGGACGACAGGATCTTGAGTCTTCTCCCGACGTCGTTACAGGTATATTATCGGTATTCTCCCATGACATGTATGCATTGATTGATCCAGGTTCTACTCTGTCATATATTACTCCTTATGTTGCTAACCGTATTGGGATGAAACCGGAGCCAATCAAACCTTTTGAGGTAGCTACACCTGTAGGAGACCCAGTAGTAGCCAGGCGGGTATATAGGGGTTGTGTGATCGTAGTTTGCGATCATCATACTACTGCTGACCTACATGAGCTGGAGATGTTAGATTTTGACGTTATTATGGGTATGGATTGGATAGCCTCCTGTTACGCTAACGTTAATTGTAGAACAAAGGTGGTTCGATTCCAGTTTCCAGGAGAACCAGTGTTGGAATGGAAAGTTAATGCGGCGGCTCCGAGAGGTAGGTTTATTTCCTACCTCAAAGCGAGAAAGATGATTGCCAAAGGCTATATTTATCACTTGGTCCGGGTCCACGACACAGAAGCAAAACCGCCGACTCTCCAATCCGTCCCAGTGGTAAATGAGTTCCCGGATGTGTTCCCAGACGAGCTTTTAGGTTTACTGCCAGAGCGGGAGATTGAGTTCACTATTGATGTGTTGCCTGATACTAAGCCCATATCTATTCCCCCATATCGAATAGCTCCTGCTGAATTAAAGGAGTTAAAGGCGCAATTGAAGGATTTGCTCGAAAAAGGCTTTATTAGGCCAAACTCGTCGCCCTGGGGAGCGCCTGTGTTGTTCGTGAGAAAGAAAGATGGTTCCTTAAGGATGTGTATCGATTATAGGCAATTAAAAAAGGTGACCATAAAGAATAAGTACCCCCTTCTAAGGATCGACGATTTATTTGACCAACTGCAAGGTGCTAAATGGTTCTCGAAGATAGATCTAAGATCAGGGTACCACCAAGTGAGGGTAAAGGAAGAGGACATTCCAAAGACAGCTTTTAGAATGAGATACGGCCATTATGAGTTCCGGGTAATGTCATTTGGCCTGACCAACGCTCCAGCGAAATTCATGAACTTGATGAATAATGTATTCAGGCCTTTTCTAGATTTGTTCGTGATTGTGTTCATTGATGACATTTTGGTATATTCCCGATCAGAGGTGGAGCATGCAGATCATTTGCGTACTGTTCTTGGAATCCTTCGAGCTCGGGAGTTATATGCTAAATTCTCAAAATGTAAACTCAACAAGAAGAACGACAACACATTTCTTTCTTCCAAATTCATGAACTACACCGACAATCCACACGTTAACAACATTATTCTCATAATTACAAGAAACTATATTAAAATCACATTAACCCCTAAAACAGCCCACACGATTACAACTTCAATTTGAACCATTAAACCTTCATTTTCATCATAGAATCCACAACAACAACAACCAAAAATACTAAGTAAACTTAGTTCATTCCTTGCTATATAAAACAGCCCATATTCGGCCACCACCCCAACACACAAATTTCATGATTTTCATCCATTTCTAGACACTACAACATGTATGAGCCATCCATAACATATAGAAAACAAGATTAAACCTTACCTTTTCCACTTAACTTCACAACTTGGCTAGGGTTATAAATGGTAACAACGAATGGTTTGTTGACTCCAACAACAAGTCCACGTTAACAAAGACCTTCCAAAGGTTGAATTTCTAGAAGAAAATATTTTTTTCTTTCAATTTTTCATGGACCAAATTCGGCTATGCCATGGCCGAATAGCCTTCTCTCTTTTTCTCCTTGTTTCTCCAAGTTTCTAAGTGTTGAAAAAGATGAATATGTCTTGCTAGTCATCTAGTATACACATATATAATTCATCCATGTGTCCCATGCCCCACACATGGTTTGGATCAATTAAAATTAGCCAAGCCATGGGTGGGAACCCACTTCAAGCCACACGGCCACACGTAGCTTGTTTCATGAAATATTAACTTTCCATAATTAACTTTTAACCCCAAATTTTCCTTAATATTCTATACCAATAAATTCATAAGCAACTTATGCCTTAAAATAATATCAGAGGTTAAAAGTCTCTACCTCGTATCCCGGAATAGTCTTGCCCTTAACTTATCGCGGTTAGCTCGGAACGTCCCAATGTACAAAATACGGGATATAACATCCTTCCCCCCTTTAGAACATTCGTCCTCGAATGTTAAACTAGTCTCATAAGATCTTATAAGGATCTCAGGGGGCGGGGGGGTTTCCTTTATTTCTGCTTCAACTTCTCTTCAGCTCCTCAAGTCATCTTCTCCCTGTTATTGTTCCACCATATTACCTTAATTGAAGCCACATTTTTAACACGCAACCTTCTTAACTGACGATCAATGTAATAAGGCCCAATATATCCCGGGGTAAGCTCCTCTTTCTTGTCGAATCTCATTACACCTTTCATGGGTGATATTTTCAATAATGCCCACTCGCCAATCTGGAACCCTAAGTGTCGACGTCGATTATCTGCATATGACTTTTGTTGACTCTGAGCTGTTAACAACCTTTCCCGAACAAATTTTACCTTATCAATGGTTTGCTGAAGCATATCTGGGCCGATTAACTTAGTTTTCCCAACATCAAGCCAGCCAGTAGGTGATCTGCACCCTTCACTATCCTTCACGGTACAGTTACACTTATGGCAACTCATAATTCGAGTTCAAACTAAATCCTTGGGCTTTTGCCGCAACTTTTTCTTTAACCTCTTTCCCTCAAATCCCCAATACGACCCAAAAGCATAAGGCTACAGAAATTCTTACTCCCTTACGATTCTCTCATTACACTAATATACGTGTCTTCGATTTTCTTGTATTGGCGATCGTTTCGTCAGTCGCTATTCCTTGTTGGCTTTCCAGTGTGGCCTTCTTACAATTGTAGTTGGGCATAGCTTGACGTTAACGATTCATATAATCCTTTAGCATATGCTCCCATGTTTAGTATAATTAGCAATCCGTGAGATGTCCTCTAATATCCGATGAACTCTTTTATTTCCATTCACAGGAGCAGCGTCTTTTCATTCCTTCAAAAATTTTCAAACCACCAAGCATTGTTCCTTTTATTACAATTGTTAATTCGTTTTTGCTTCCTGCTGATACCTTCCTGCTATGCCGATATGTTTCGAACTCTGGCTCCAAGCTAATAAATTTCCCTTTCTGGAGCATGAGAACGCCATAATTCCTTTCAAGTCCAATATGTTCTTCCCCCCTTATTAAGGAGGTCCTAATACACCAATAGTTTTTTTGGTATCCATCGTCTTCAGCACTTACCTTTCGAGAGTTAGAAATCTCTTAGCATCGTTGCACGACCTAATCATTCTTTCCTTTTACTTCTCATTCCTCGTCGTGATCACTATCCTTTCGTCCCACTTGTCAAAGTCTGTTCTCCAACCCCACACATTCCTCTTTTGTTCCATACTGCCACACTCTACCCCTTTCACACACCTACCTTCGAATGTTTAGCCAAATAGTCCTGTGCTTTGCCCGTCGTCTCTCCTGGAGGCTTTACTCGCTCGTGTTCCTCACTTTTCACTTTGTCCGATATTTGATATCCTTACCTTCCATCTACTCACTCTCTTTCTTTTCCAAATATCATTGTATTAGAACGTTCCAAGCTTACCCTGTAGCGAAAACAACATCCGTTTACCTGATAACGTTTGTCACTTTAACCTTACTACCCTGTCCTATCAATGCCTCCAATATGCCGCAACGTCGATTGCTGGGATACACATACCCGCTGATATAGCCACGTATGGGATATCCTATACACACGTACACATATAATTGCTACCATCTCGCTTACAAAATATTTCCAAACGCTATTCCAACTCACCCTAATTCTAGAGCTGTGATGCACCTTCTTTCTCTTCACCGGTCTAGTCCGCCTCGGCCTACGTGACCTCTTAAGGTTTTCACCCACTCTGTATACTCTAATTTTCCCTTAGGTTACTCTAGCTTCCCATTTGGCTTTCCTGTGTCTGACTTTATAGGACTTTTAGTACACTTCCCAGGGGGTCACCCATCCTAAAATTTCTCTCACTCCAGCACGCTTAGCCTTGGAACTCTGATGAAATACGATGCTCTAATGCTAGTATGATAGCGTCCACCTCACCGCATGACCTTCATCACATAATCTGGAGTAAGTTGAAGGCTTAACAGGTTTCAAAACGTTTTCATAACACACCTCCCTCCGAATTAGAAAGGGTCTCTAACTCTTCTGACTTCACAATTACTATTTTAGCCCTTTTTAATCCTCAATATTAACTTTCACCTATGGATATGACTACTTCCCGTCCTAAACTTCCAGATTCCCAATGGTGATGAACACACCTTGGTCGCCATTACTTATAAATACTTGGTTATCGGCCTTTGGATTTCTACTTGCCGCTATTAAGTAACAATCATACAGCCAATACGCATACATAAAAAAAAATTCCAATAAGGACTCATATACCTGTAGCCACATCTGGTGACACCTCCTGATCCTGTCGGCTAGCCAAAGCATATATGCGGTTTGAGGGATCGCTAGAACTGGAGGCTCCGCCACGACCTCTACTGCGGCCTGTTGGTGTCTAAGATACCCCGCCCTGGCGGGGCGTATAGCTACGAAGAGGAAGATGAACCGACGGCGACCCGCAGCTGAGCTGCACCACCTGGACTATCCCTATACGGGCACTCCCTCATAATATGGCCTTGACGGCCGCAAGTAAAACAAGCACCTGTGGCGCGACGGCATTCTCCCAGATGGCGCCTACCGCACTGAGGGCACTGAGGCATAGATGGCCTCGTCTGGCTCAAACCTCTGCTCGACTGCGAACCCGAAGCCACGGGAGCTCGACCAGCTCTTGAATACCCCGTGTCGTCAAATCTCCTACCGATGGCGCGAGGGTGCACTCCGTGCTGGCTGAGAAGGATACCCAGTGTACTGCCGAGGCTGCCCGCCTCTAAACTCTCCCAAATAGCCGGCCGATCTTACCCTCTTGGGCTGGCTCCTGTCATGATCTCTGTCGGGCTGACACCCTCTATGTCGATCCTCCATACCCTGGGCATACGCCTGTACCCGTGCAATATCCTTACCGGGCTGAGAAGCCATCACTATACAGCTATCGACCAGATAACGATCTAACCCCATCACATACCGATGCATCCTATCGGTCATATTAGCTACAATAGTGGGTGCATATCTAGCCAACGAATCGAACTCAAGGCTATAATCTCGAACGCTCCTACTATTCTGCCTCAGGCATAGGAATCTATCAACTCTGGCTCGCCGCATCTCTGGAGGCGCAAAAGTGGCCAAGAAAGGCCTTCACAAACTCGTCCCATACTGCTGGAGGAGCATCCTCGCCCCTAGACAACTCCCACGACTCATACCAATTGGCGGCTACATCCCGCAATCGATACGACGCTAACTCCACAGATTCAGTCTCAGAAGCCTTAATTAGCCGCAACGTACGCTGCATCTGTCTAATAAACTCCTGGGGATCCTCCTCGGGCTTTGACCCGTAGAACTCTGGGGGATTACAAGTCAAGAAATCACGGGCCCTCTGACTGTCATGTCTGTCCGCCTGATCACCTCCTAACCCGTGCCTGCGAGTCTGCCCCGCCACTAGTCTGGTCAGTAACTGAACCGCATCTCTCATAGCCCTATCCTCCGCCCCTGGCTGAGGAGCTGGAGGCTCGGGCACTGGGACCTCGGGAGCTGGCGGTGGAGCCGCCCCCTGACCTGCAGCTGCTGCTGCTCCAAGCTCCTCTAATAGTGGCGGTGTAGCAGAGCTGGCTGACGGGAGCATAACCTCGCAGCACAGGCTGAGCACGGGCCCTAGTAACTCTCCGGGCCTGACTAGTCTCTCCAGCTACTGCCTTGCCTTTCTGGGCAGCTGTCGCTTTTCTCGGAGGCATCGCTGTAAACATAACAATCCGTTAGGAAGGAATTATCCTGATAATACGCCCTCTATCGCACGATCTAGGATCAGAAGGAAAGATAACATCCTAAATGTCCTGTAGCTTCCTGTTTATAGATGTGGTGCACCACACACAGATAAACAAGACTCTACTAGACACGGTCTGTAGACACTCCGAGGATGAACTGCTCTGATACCACTTTTGTCACGACTCAACCCCATAGGCCATGACTAGTGCCCGAGCTGGACACTCGTATACAGCTGTTACTATAGTCAATCCACAACTAGCATACTAAGAACTTATACATAAACGAAGGCAAGCTATCATGACATGCAGTATTCCAAAACATCTATACATATGCAAGCCGATAAGGCTGCCACGGCGGATGGGACCGCCCCAAAACATAAATCACACAGACATAACCGAACAGTAACTATTCACAACCCACACATGTGTCCACAGACCTCTAAGAGCAACAACAGAATCATACGACGGGACAGGGCCCCGCCGTACCCCTGAATAGACATATGCATATACAATGGAAGTGTCTGTACCAAAATATAGGCTCCGGAACAAGGGAGCGCTCCAAAGTAGCAGAATCGGTATCCTAGACTGGCGGGTCACCAAATCGATCGTCTGTACCTGCGGGCATGAAACGACCCCGAAGAAAGCGGGGTCGACGAATATGTACTAAGCATGTAAAGCATGTAATACGAAAGAAATGAATCGTCGAAATAAGGAGTATAGAAAATCATAAGGCTTGCCTCTGAAACATAAATCATGCGTATCAATATCATATCAAGCCCATTATGGGACTGAGTGACATAAGTAAATAATCATCAAGTACGTATGCATGTATAACGTGTCCCGGCCCTCTAGTGAGGGACTCGGTAAATAAAATCATCATATACATGTACATATAACGTGCCCCAGCCCTCTAGTGAGGGACGCGGTGAATGAAGTCATCATATGCCATCCTGGCCGCCTCCCCCATATCATCATATCATCATCATATCATATAACGTGCCCCGGCCCTCTAGTGAGGGACGCGGTGAATAATGCAGTGGAGTTGTGCACGAATACATGCCCTGGCCCGGGACGCAGTGAAAGAAGTAATAACAGCTCGCACGAGCAGAGTAGTGAGAAACCATATGCATATAGATAAGTAGACAAATCAACGCTCGAGTATCAAACGTTAGTCATGATAAAGCCATTCTAAATGCCATTAGGACTATGTTAAAGAAAAGCTCAGGGATCGTAGACATGTATCAAACCAATCCGAGCCCGCCCATAAAAGTTACGGGCATTATGCATTAGAGAACACTTTACGAACATATCAAAGCAATCTGAGCCCGTTCATGAAAGTTAAAGCCATTATTCATTATAGAACCTTCTACGAATATATCGAAGCGATCCGAGCTCGTCTATGAAAGTTAGAGACAATATTCAACATGGACTACTTTAGGAACAAAACTCTTATGCAACATTTATTTTCCAATCATACAAAAGACACAATGACCATAATACGACTATATTAAGAAGTGAATAAGAATCGTATACATGCTCGGATCTTAAGAATGGAGTTACCCCGAGGCTCGTATCATCTCTTACTTACGTCTAAGACATGCCAAAAGAAAGAAAAGTTAGGCTTTACATACCTCGTCTGCTTCCTAAGCTAATCCAAACTTAAGTCTCGGGCTTCCCAAGATCTACAATAACGTCATTAGATATTAACATTAGTTATAGATACTTAGGGATTCAATCCCAAGCTAGCACTTTATCTACAGAAATTCGAGCAGCATTTTCCCTATAAATTCAACAACCCCGAGAATTCAACTCGGCTAAATCATCAACAACAATACCAACAACCATATTAACAACATCAACAATCAATTCAAAACGCATTCTAACGTTAGTAACTCTTTTTTATATAATTCGACAACATTCCATTTACATTCAATTCAACTACATACATTCAACCCAACATCAACGCTCACGTGTTCAAGTACTAATCCAAAACCATTCAAACAAGATTCAATAACACTTCAAACAATCCGCACAATATTCAAAACAACCCAACCAATATACTACTCCACCCGAAACCTCCCCAACTCAACAAGAAGAACAACAACACATTTCTTTCTTCAAAATTCATGAACTACACCAACAATCCACACGTTAACAACATTATTCTCATAATTACAAGAAACTATATTAAAATCACATTAACCCCTAAAACAGCCCACACGATTACAACTTCAATTTGAACCATTAAACCTTCATTTTCATCATAGAATCCACAACAACAACAACCAAAAATACTAAGTAAACTTAGTTCATTCCTTGCCATATAAAACAGCCCATATTCGGCCACCACCCCAACACACAAATTTCATGATTTTCATCCATTTCTACACACTACAACATGTACGAACCATCCATAACATATAGAAAATAAGATTAAACCTTACCTTTTCCACGTAACTTCACAACTTGGCTAGGGTTATAAATGGTAACAACGAATGGTTTGTTGACTCCAACAACAAGTCCACGTTAACAAAGACCTTCCAAAGGTTGAATTGCTAGAAGAAAATATTTTTTTCTTTCAATTTTTCATGGACCAAATTCGGCTATGCCATGGCCGAATAGCCTTCTCTCTTTTTCTCCATGTTTCTCCAAGTTTCTAAGTGTTGAAAAAGATGAATATGTCTTGCTAGTCATCTAGTATACACATATATAATTCATCCATATGTCCCATGCCCCACACATGTCTTGGATCAATTAAAATTAGCCAAGCCATGGGTGGGAACCCACTTCAAGCCACACGGCCACACCTAGCTTGTTTCATGAAATATTAACTTTTCATAATTAACTTTTAACCCCAAATTTTCCTTAATATTCCATACCAATAAATTCATAAGCAACTTATGCCTTAAAACAATATCGGAGGTTAAAAGTCTCTACCTCGTATCCCAGAATAGTCTTGCCCTTAACTTATCGTGGTTAGCTCGGAACGTCCCAATGTAAAAAATACGGGATATAACACACAATTTCACTTCAATTCCTCCATAATCATGGTCATAGTTCACTATCGCGTTCTTTCACATAAAATGATTATCCCATGTTCTAAATGTCATTCATAACATACTTACAATCATAACATCTCAATAATCATGATTCAATCCAAGCTATTGCTCAACAATTACACTATTCTCACATTTATGACCCATTATATATTTTCTTCTACAATCCAAGTGTTTCAACTTTCCAACACCTCAAATAACATGGAAATACCATAAAACTAACCTTAGATAATGGAAGAATAAGTCTTTAGTGGAATACTCTTCTTGCACCCAAAACCCTAGTTCACTTCCCTTTAAATTTCTTGGCTTGGATGAACTTTGATGTGTTTCATACACTTGGTTCACTTGAATTCTTGATATTGATCTTTGATTTCCTTTGTTTTCTTATGGATGAAGTATGTGGAACCTTCTAGAGGTCTTTGAGAGAGATGAAGAAGTGTGGGAAATGAAATTAGTGAAGTGGGATCACATTTATATAATTGAACTTAACTCAGCCCGTCGGGACTTCCACGAACACTTATACGGTCTATGGAACATTGCACGGCCCGTATAAGTGGTCTTGGTTCACCACTAAGCAATCAAAATCTCTGTTGGGTGTTATACGGACCCTTATATGGACCGTATAATGTTATACGGACCGTATATGTCGGTCGTATAACCCCTTTCCCCTGAAATGATCTTCGTCGTTCGTTTGATCTCCAATCCTTATGGAACCTTCTTGATACTTGTTTAACACCTAGTTAGCAATCTAAGGGATGTTATTGCTCTTCTCTAAAACATCATTAAGTCATCATTAATTCGATACTCGCAACCCTTGCCCGACACACAATATATACCTTACTTTCCTTGACAACTTTCGTCTCCTACTTCAAATGTTTTTGAAATCTCATTTAGGATAATCAAATGTTATTTCTTACTTATCAAATCATCGTGTACCTCATGCCCTTCATTAGTCTATTCACTGTACGTTAGCAAAAATTTTCGGGGTGTAACAGTCATGACATTAAAAGAGGCGTATGTAAAATATTATTTTTCAATACACATATAATGTACCAAAGTTTACATATTTTCCAAAATCATCGCAAAATTTTTCAGCTCTACTAGAAAACAAGAGATTTTAAGGAAAATGAGCATCCTTTCCTGCCAAAAGGTGAACAAGAGGAAGTCCATGCGGTGGGAGGCGGTCGACCATACAGGAAACTGACAAATTTTTCTGTGGATGTAAGAACAAACAAGCATGGACATTTTACACTAACTCGTTTGCTAGAATGTTTAAAATAGGGTAGTGACGACGAGCCAAGTGAAGGAGAAGCATCAAAGAATAGCGGCGCAAACGAGTGTACGAAAGGGTAACGAAGCCCTCCCCAAGTAAAGTTTCTTTACGCTGATAAGTTTGTTCATTTTGCAGAACACGAAGATTTTACAAAAAGAAAATTTTAAGACTACTGAAGGATATAATCACGATACCAAAAGCTAGGTCTCCACTAAAAACAGTTTTGTATCAAGGTATTGAGACCCCTGCCTAGACGTCGCATGGCTTGCCTTGATACATTGGCAGAGTGAACGTCCAAAAATCTAAAATGACGCGTTGATAGCGGGATTGAATGCCGTTATTCACAATCGAGTCTAGTCCTTTTGGAAGATGTGAACCCTGTCGACGAGCGGGTATTCTTCCCTGGAGTCAAAAAAGGAAGGTGTAAGTCTTGCCACCGAGGTAAGCTTCATTCCTTAAAATGACGATATGGATTAAACGACTACGAGCCGAAGGGGCTGAGTTGTCATCCATATATATAGCCAAAAATAAGTAGCATAATTCCGAGGTTGATGTCCGCAATCGTTGAAATACAAATGTGATTCCTACATCAAGATTTGCGGTCGCTATTGTAGTCTATTTCAAGTTAACATAATCATGGTTCAGGGATAGTAGTAGTTATGAGAAAAGGTTCCGCACTTGAATATGCAGTAGTTAGCTTGAAAATTCTGACTAAATGTTATAATTCTGGACACAGGGGTTAACAGTCATTATGAGAGAAATATGATATTGCACTCTGATGTGCTGTCCACATTTGGGTATTTTTGACTGTAGGTGATGTAAGACCAACTGGTATACCGCGGTCACCGTATGTGGATAACGGGACATGCGACACCAGATTTGGACAGTCATCGCGATATGCAAACATGATGTGACGCCAAATTTTTTAGGGTAGTGGACGTCGTCAGAAACAAAAATGGGAGTGAGGTGTGTAGGTTCGCAGAAATGCGGTATAGCCTGACCCAGATCCTAACAGAAGTTATCATTGAATGATGAGAACATCTTAAAAAAGAGCCGGTCGAAGTATTATGATTATTATCCAGAGTAGATCATTTTTTCAAAAATACATGAAAAAAAACACACACTTGCAGGAGAAAAGAGAGAAGACGGACAAGCATATGCGAGAAGATGGACAAGCATTTGTGAGAAGATGGATGTAATAGCGGAGGATGACTTCAATGTCAGCAAAATGACGAGATACCATTCAGGACTCAACATTTGGAGATGGCTAAAAGCTGCCAAGGTAGGAAGCAAGAGCCAGACTCAAGACATGCGGAGCGAACGTGGAACTCTTCTTGGGAAACCGGTCAAAAATCGTGTACAAAAGTTAAGCTTTCTACACCGAGATTGAAACATCACTTCAAGCAACTGCACTCATAAATCTTTTGAAAAATCGCTTTCGGTCGGGTTTTTCACTGGAAATAGTCAAAGGGATTCTCACATAAAGGGATATTCCTTTTCAATCTATCGAGTCGAACTACAATTGGCCTGATTCCCAAAGCTACGGATATGTATGCTACTCAAAATTCGAGGCTCGGCCATATTCTTATAATTTCCTCGAGACACCTCGAGCTAGTTTAAAGAAAATTCCTATTTTTTGTAGTCCTCATAGAGTCAGAACTACAAGCGGCCTGAATTCGCATTTCGCCAGAGATATGTAGGAAGCCCAGAAGCCAGGGTCCAGCCATACTTGATTTTGTGCAAAAGAGCTGTAACTTCTATTATTCGGTAGAAATTAGGATTGTCAAATTCGTAACTCAAGGATGGCCTCGCCATCCTCATACTCCGAAGGGGCAATTGTTGACACCTAATTTCCACCGCATAAGATGCGTATTTTAATTTCCAAAATTCCCGAGTCAAAGACGGAGCAAGGATGCACCTTTAAAATTTAAAATTTAAAAATCCCCAGAAAACTGCAAAAATTGACGTTTAATTATTATTTTTTATAAGAAATTAACAATTACAAGAAATTACGAGTTATTTACTGTCACAAACATAATTTGAAAAGAAGATACATATCTCACTCCGTCCGACTCGAAAAATTGTTAGTTAAAAACGACGTATAAACGACCGCTCATTTTTACTGCATTTGTTTCCATTTTTAAATATTTCTCAAAAGTATATCAATATTAGGCTCGTTTCGAAGCTCGTATTTTAAAATGACATGTTACTATTTTTATCCTGTCAAAATATTATTTTTACGAGGGCATTTTGTGTTAAATAATTTTTAAACTATATACTATGTTTTTTAAATGTGTATTACATTTTAAAAAGGGGAGGTAAATAATATACTTACCCCCCCCCCCCCCCCCCCACTTATTTTCTGGTGAACCCGTCTTTATTCCTTTTACCCTAAATATTTTTATCTCTCTTGAGAGAGTTCAGTGGCGGCGCTAGGGTTACGCTGCTAACCAACGCCCCTCCATTGCATTTGCACCCATTTTCTGTCTACCATGGGTATTTCCCTACCCCTCCCCCCCCCCCCCCCCCCCCCCCCCCTTGTGGTGTGGGATGCCATGGGTGAGCCTTAAAGGCTTTAGCCAACTTGTGCTACCACACCACCCCAAGAAGGGGGGGTGTGTGGTGATTTGCTCAATGGTGGGATGATTATTTGGCTACGTTTAAGCCTAGATAAGGTTTTAACGGTCCTATTTTGTTTGTTGTTGGTCTGATTTTGTTGTTTTGTGTGTCTTTGGTGTACTATTTGCCATCTGGTTGTACAATATGATCCCATTGTTGTTATTCCTCGTACAATATGGAAAAAATTAGGGATTTAGTCTTTGTTTAGTATGATATGCTATATTTTATTTTTTCATTATTCATTTTTGAAATTGAATCTCTAGACGATTTAGGGATTTAGGGGGGAAATCTGGTTGAAAACCTAGAATTTTCCATTTTCTTACCCTAAGATGATTTGCATGCTATAAATAGAAACTAGGAGTAGAAAAAAGGGGATTCTTTTTTTTTTTTTTTTTTTTTTTTGGACGCGGCTACGAAGACTCTCTTCGCTAGGGTTTGAGTCTTTGGATAGTTTACCCAAAAAAATATACTATATATACCTACATTACCAATATATATATATATATATATATATATATATATATATATACTACTATAATACATAAGACATTACTCGAAAATAGTATATTACATCTTGAAAATCAAGAAGAAAAGGCTTGCAAAAAGGTATTTTTAGTGTTTGTTGTTGAATTCTTGTTTTAATCTCCTCATTTGATCTTTGGGTTTCCTTTGAAAGAGGTAATACTCCTATACTACTATGTATTTCCATTCCAGTCTTTATATGAATTTAAATGATCATATCGTTGTTTAAATGTGTGTTTGAAGCTTTATTTAACTAACTTGGATATATTTTTGCTAGCTTAGTTGATAGTAAGTTGTTGATGTTTAATTTGATATTATGTGATGGAGTCTGCCTTTGAATCATGATTGAGGGTTTGTTATGTTGTTTTCTTCTTGGAATCTATAAGAAAAATGTGATACAGAGAATGGTGTTTTTGAGGTTTAGTTTTATGGTGCTAGGTTGTTTAGGGCCTTAGTTTTGTTGTATGGTACTGTTTTATTGGAAGTTTAAGTGTTTAGTCTTGTTTTTTGTGATTCCTGTTCATAATGTTGTAAGGATGGTTTTTGTTTGATAATAATGGAACAATTTAGTTTACTAGCTTATTTGTATGATATGGCTGTGATTCTAGATATAACTTCAGATTGATTTTGTTATAAAAGTTGAATCTTTTCTCTAAGAAATCTGTTAAGTTTGTGAGTTTTAAAAGGTAAGATTTGACCCTGTTTCATCATTTGGAGGTTTTGAATTACCTTTAAGAAGTTAAACATTTTTTAAAAAGTCTCATTGTTAGTTGAATCTTCTGAAGTCTTAAACCTACTTTTGAACCTGTGTGTGTTGCTAATGTTTACCTAGAATCTGCTATAAAAGGAAAGAAGGAGGCTGTTTTTGCTTGAGTATTGTGTATGGATCTTTTTGTGATTATAAGTCTCCTCCTCTCTTGTTGGCCAGTTACCTAGGAAGTAAAAGCAGAACTTAGTATTAGCACAGTCTCTTGTTCTTTCTTTCTATGTGTTTGGTTTCTTGGAAGATTGACCTCTGAATAAATTTCTCTTTCAAAACAATGCTAGAAGGGGATGAAGATTAAGACCTTGTTGGGTTTGCTATTTTTTGCTTTAAGAGATTGAATAGATGGCTTACATGTGATGTCTGTGTTGCTTGCACTTGCCTTTTCCTTGTCAAAAATTGTCACCTAAAAGACTAAGAATAAGAATTTGGAACTAGGATTAAAGCTATTTTAAGAAAACTGATGAGATGCTTGCTTTATGATACACTCTTTTGTTGTTCATTTGTAAAAAATTGAGAGGGCCTCATGTCTATTTTTGTTCCTTATGTGCTTGTCTGGAATTGGACCATGACTAATATATTGCCAAAAAGTCTAAGATAGTATCATGCTCCCTTTCCGTTTGCTGTGAACTGTAGGACCATATTTGGATTTCTATCTGTGTTTTGGTCCATTTGAGTGTTTCTTTTTAGGAATAGAATCAATCAGGTACTAAGGGGAATTAGCTAATCATGAGTTCATTTTACTAAGTTTGCTTGCATGTATTGGTATGTATTTGTAGTTGCTTGAATTTGCTTTGATTGCTACTTTTTATGAATGTTAAGTTGATTATGATGTAATGGTCTGGATATTGTGGGGGTTCAGGGGACTCTAGTGATGCTTAGATAATGTTGCCACTTAAAAAGAATAAAGTATATAGGGAAGGGTGTGTCTCGTGTCTTATTATCTTGTTCCATGGATTACAACTGGCTTATGGATTGTTGAGTAAACTGTCAACATTACAATATTGTTATTTTTGTCAATTCCTGGTGTTGACTAGAAGAAGTTGATGTTTAAATGGTCAAAAGTTGTGAAGAAGGGCCTGTTTTGGTTTGTGATTACTGCTATATTGAAATTTGAAACATGAAGGTGACATATGACCTTTGAGAGGATTTTGTGTTGTGTTGAAGGTCTTTGGAGTGTTGTTTTTCCTAGATCTGGCTGTTGTTTCATTGTTCTTTCTAGTTTTTGTTCAAAATTCTTGGGATAGGAGGTATAATCACTTTGGTTTAGAATAGTCTTGGAACTAAAACTAGGCTGAATCTTTCGATCCACTTTTTATTTTATTTGGGCAAATGTTATTTGGACAAGTTGTATTTGTTGGAGAATTTGATTAATAAATGCCCTGAAGGGGCCAATTTTTTTTTTTTTTTTTTTTTAAAAGACTGAATCTTTTGCTTACTGTTTGATGGTTGAAGTTAGGCTTAAAAATGGCATAAGATTTCTTTTTTAGAAGATTGAATAGTCTTTAGGAAGCAGTTGGATAAAAGGGTTTTCAAAATGCAGGTAGTATATGCCTAGGTCTGTTTGTGTATTCCTTTAAATCTCTTGTTGGCTTTTTGAAACCAGGGTTGGGAACCTGATGTATGTTTGATCTTGGGGCACCCCTTAAAGGCTGTTGAAAACTTGAAAATGATCTGAAACTTGGAGTCATGTTTTGAGATTCTGTGTTGCCTCACCTGTTAGAATAGATCTAAACCTGTGTTTGTCATGTTCATGATGAACTCATCCTTATAAGTTGAACCTACTGTTTTCTACATGCCATATGAACTTGGAAAAATGGTTTCAAACTCTTTTAAAACTGGTATTTTGAAGATTTCTTCTTCTTCCTAAAGGCTGTTGGTTTGGACCTTGAGTGTTGATATGGGAACTTTATTAGTTCTAGGAACCTTTAGGAGGTATTTTGACTTCCTTGTTCTTGACTCTGTGATCTTAAAAGACTTAGGGGAGGAGTTTATTGTCTTGTGGCTGTTACTTGTTTGGCTTGCACAGGGAATTGCCCTTTTTGAATCCTGTCAGTTGTTGAAAATCTAAAAAATGGCTCCTTGAATTTGTTTAATTGAATTATGAGAATTGATAAGTGGAATATTTGTTTAACATAAGGGCCTTAAAGGCCCATGACTTGTCCTGTTAAGCATTTTTTTAGGGAACCTAGACGTCTAAAAATTGTATGAATTGTTGATCCTATCACTTTTGAAAACTTGTAAAGAGAAATAAGGAAAAGGAAGTGTGGGAAGTCTGTTTTTCTTGACTAGTTTTGTGATTTGCATTTGACAGTAGTAATACTCATAGTTTGCTTGGTCTTCTCTGCCTAACATTATCATCTAAATGGATTAAGTACAGGGAGTCTGAAGCTAAATCTAATGATAGCTCAGGATTTTCTTTCCTTTCCTTTCTATGTGTCTGATTTTTTTTTCTTTCTGAAACCTATTTTCCTTGTCCCCTGCTTACTGTTTGAACTATGCCATGCTTTGATAAACTAAGACTAAACTAAAAGGGGCTAACATGTGCTTTCTTTGTTTATTATATGGGCACTTGGCCATTTATGTGTTTTGTTCTTAGTGGTGTGCTTATTATAGACTACCTATTGCTATTTGTTTGTATGATTCCCACCCTTTCTTTCTTTATTTGAATCAAGACATGTCTGAGGGGATGTTTGAATTTAGGACAGTGTCATGAACCTATCCAAGTCATAGTTCATACCCTGTTGGAATTGGTAATTGCCTCCATATGAGTCTTTGTTCATTTGAGATTTTCCATGTCTGTAGTTGGATTATGCAAGCACTTATGATGATCTTACCCTCCCAAAAACTTGTTGATCCTGTCCTGGCCATTCTCTATGGTGTAGTTAAGCTATGTTGGACTTTTTATTCATGTTAAACCTTTATGTTCCTCTTAGTCATGTCATGGTTATCTTCTGAGCCTTAAATACTTGTTGTGTCTTGCCTTAAGTTACCTTTGCATTTCCTAAAGCTGGATATTTCCTCCCCTTGTGTCTGATGAACCACTCAGTGGCATTTTGCTTGTGTGTTTGATTGTTTAAGCTTTGGGCAGTAGCTAAAATTTGATGTTTGCAATTGTGGATTTCTGGGGAATTTGTGGTTTGTGCATGACTTGAATATGGTGTTAAGAGTCAAGCTTAAACTGAATATGTGGTGTATATCAAGTATCTATGGAGGGTATGCCCTTTAAAGGGTTTTGCTCTCCATATATAAGTGATACACTGATAGTATATCCTGTATATTACAGTCTTGACACTTAGTAAATTGAAAAAATTAGTAGTATACTAGTGGTGTATTATGTATATCACCTCTTGACACTTAGAAAAATTTGGGAAGAACTGAGTAGTACAACTGTGGTATATCATGTATATTACCTCTGAATATTTAGTAAATTTTAGCCTAGGCTGGTCACTTGGGCCTTTTACCCGTGTGTGGTTTATTACTATTATTGTTATGGGCTTATCTGGGCTGTTTTGCTAGTCTATCATTACAAAATATTAAGTGGGCTAGGCCCAATAAATTGTAAATTCATTTTTTGGCTTTGTAATGATTATTGTAGTCTTAATTTTTATACTTAGTCTTATTCGTGAATGTACACTAATATTATGCATACCCGTTTGTATCTTTGCCTATTCAAACCCGTTGGTGGGCCCCAACGGGGTTCACCAACACTTTTAGATCGAGTCAACCCAATTCGGAGCAAAACGGAGCATACGTTGGATCCAATGAACCCAAGTGCATAAACATTTTCTCTTTTGGGCTTGGTCGGCCCAAATACCCTATCTCCTTTAAATTATGTGCTTCAAATTATTATTTGTGCAATTACCAAGCCTATTGGAACCCTTAATGGATTGTCATATTGTCACGACCCAACCGGAGGGTCATGACGGGTACCTGGAGCTAACCCACCGGGCAACTCTTATCATACATTCACATTCATATCTAGGTGAGCCACGTGGCCTATTAAAAATTCTATGCCTCAATAATACCATTTCCAATGGCTAAAACACTTTTATATATATCAACGTCAACAACTATGCTCATACATGTATACACAAGCCGACGAGGCTGACAAAATAATATACCAAAACATGAGCCAACAAGGCAAAAGACATCTACTATACATGACTGTCTACGAGCCTCTAAGAAGACTAGGAAACATTATCATAAGGACGGGACAGGGCCCCGCCATGCCCATATGTATATGCACAAAAGAATAATACCAACAGTTGCAGCTCCGGATCAAATGGAGCTCCTCTATGCAGTCTCTGAGCAAGTAATCTATGGATCAAGCCTATCCCTCTGTCCACCTGCGGGCATGACGTAGCGTCCACAACTAAAAGGATGTCAGTACGAACAATGTACTGAGTATGTAAAGCATAACCAATATCATCATAGAAGCATAAGAAATGATAGAAGATTCATGAGATGATGGAGCCATTTGTACCTCTAGCGACCATCATCATGTATTCTTACCCTTTTTCTAATAGGAACCTTCCATTTCTAATGCTGACTTATATAGTAGTACCATACCCGACCATAGAGGTTCGGTGTCTCACATACCCACCATGACAAGGCTCGGTGTTATACATACCTGGCCCTACCAAGGCTCAGTGTTATCCGTACCCAATTGCAGTGGTGCGCGCGCGGTAGATACTATACCCGGCCATATAAGCTCGGTGTCACATAATAGTCAAACATAATTATACATGTATACATAGGAGTCCATATGTATCATCAACATCATCATCATCATCATTGTTTTCACTATATCCTTCCTTAGAAGATCAACTATCATATAATGAAGGTAATGGGTATCGTGAGAATACCAAGAATCACGAGCTTTAGTAATTCTAGGGATGAAGTCATTTTGGAAGACATTATGGAGCTCATGTGAAGGTATATAGTGATGGGATCATGCCTTAATGAAAGAAGGGTTAGCCTTACATACCTCTTTGTCTTCTTAATTACTTAACGTTCACCGTCAAAGCTTGGAAAATCTACATTTAGAAGGATTCATACCATGGTTAAGCCTTAAAGATACTCTTAAATTCAAACTAGAATAATTCATGAGTTAACGAAAATTGGGCAGCATTTCCCCTGTTTCATCGACTTCAAAAAATTACAAAACAACTCCCAAACATCCATAATAACATCTGCAATATCATAATCAAGTAATCACATTCCATGAAGTCTTCAAAATTCATTCTCACATTCAACTTATACTAACAAATTCACACCAACCCTTAGCACATTTTCATACAACTGTTCGCCTCTCGTTCTCGTCGTAGTAGAACCTATGGTTTCATAGTCGGGTATGCCCCTGGAATTAAGACTCGTGTCCGATTTTTGGAGATAGAAAGTGCCTTACCTCGTGTACAAAGGTACCAGCAAGTATTCCTGTCAATTTACAGAGTTAGAAGTTGAATGAATCGACGCGATCTGAGTTGAACTTGAGAAAATCTGGAGACACCAGTCATCATCGACGGGTCGTCGTTGTGCTGCGTCGATAGGGTTCCATAGCTGGAAATCTACAGGCACAGGTCAACGGGTCCGTCGAACCTATCAAGACCCAACCGGAGGGCCGCGACGGGCACCTGGTGCTAACCCACCCAGGCACCTCTTATCATACTTTCACATTAATATCTAGGTGAGCCACATAGCTAATTCATACTTTCCATCCGTTATTCATACTAATATCAATGGCAATAATTCATTTATATCATCATCGATAACAATGCCCATATAGATGTACATAAGCCGACGAGGCTAACAAAATGATATCCAAAATATAGGCCGACAAGGCCAAAACACATCTAACCATATAAACATGTCTACGAGCCTCTAAGGAGAGTACATCATATCATATAGGCGGGACAGGACCCCGCCGTGCCCATAAATATGTACACAAAAGAATCAATACCAAAATCTGTAGCTCCGAATGAGATGGAGCTCCGCTATGTAGTCCCTGAGAAATAAAGCTATGGATCAAGTCTATCTCCCCGCCACTGCGGCACGACGCGGCATTCACAAACAAAAGGACATCAGTACGAAGAATGTATTGAGTAAGTAAAGCAGGATCAATATCATTATGAAAGCATAATAGACAACATAAGAATTAGCATAGGATGGGAGATAGTAGTATCATCGTCATAAATACTTACTTGCTTTTCATAGAGACTTTCCATTTCCAAAGCGTGATTGTGTACATACATCCATATCCGTATCCGAACTCGTTTGCATTCCATATCCATATTTGTATTCGTAGTCATATTTCCATTCATACTCGTATTCATTTACATATTCATATTCATAGCATTTCCATAACATACCCGACCACGAAGGTTCGGTGTTTAACATACCTGGCCCTACCAAGGCTCAGGGTTATCCGTACCCAACTGCAGTGGTGCACGCGCATTATATATATATATATATTCTACCCGGCCATATAAGCTCGGGGTTTCATAATAGCCATACATAGGAACCTATACATAAAGGCCCATAAGCATCTTTAGCATCATTACTATCATTGTTAATTACATCTATCCCTAGAGGATTACTCATCATAGGAGGAATTTAGTACAATCGTAACATATCGAGAATCATGAGCTTAGTAGCTTTTAAAGATAGGATCATTTGGAGGACATCATAGGCTCATAGGAGAATAGATATTTGGCCAATAAACCATGCCTTATGAAAGAAGGGTCAGCCTTACATACCTTTTCGTTCAACTATTCTATCACTTGCACGTTCTCCTTCAATGCTCACGTTTCTACCTTCATTAGAGTACATACTAGCATTAAAAAATCGATAGCTTAGCATACTTGACTAAAGCTAGAGAAAATTGGACAGCATCTCCTTTATTTATACGACTTCCTCCCTATCATATATCAACTCCCAAATATCAATAATAACATTCACAACATCTTAACAATAGCCTTTATTCACCTACATTATCCTTACTTCTCAATTCACTTCCAATCATCCATATTCATGGTCATAACACACGATTACGTTCATTCATATATAATGTCTATTCCATGTTCTTAACATCATTTATAACATAGCCATAATCACAGCACATCAAGACTCAT
>NC_081343.1:25987686-26026110 GCF_029784015.1 Lycium ferocissimum
TACTTCCGCACTTATCTATATTATTTTATTGGTTGTGAACGTCAAGTTAAGGGTTCGCCTACCCAGGTGGGAAAGGTAGGTACCCGCATGACCTAGGCTAAAATGGGTCATGACAAGACATGAGGCCCTCTCAAGTTTTTACAAATGAACAACAAAAGAGTATATCATAAAGAAGGCATCTCATCAGTTTTCTTAAAATAGCTTTAATCCTAGTTCAGAATTCTTATTCTTAGTCTTTTAGGTGACAATTTTAGATAAGGAAAAGGCAAGTGCAAGCAACACAGACATCACATGTAAGCCATCTATTCAATCTCTTAACGCAAAAAAATAGCAAACCCAACAAGGTCTAAATCTTCATCCACTTCTAGCACTGTTTTGAAAGAGAAATTTATTCAGAGGTCAATCTTCCAAGAAACCAAACACATAGAAAGAAATAACAAGAGACCGTGTTAATACTAAGTTCTGCTTTTACTACCAAGGTAACTAGCCAACAAGAAAGGAGGAGACTTATAATCACAAAAAGATCCATACACAATACTCAAGCAAAAACAGCCTCCTTCTTTCCTTTTATAGCAGAATCTCCGTAAACATTAGCAATACACACAGGTTCAGAAGTAGGTTTAAGACTTTAGAAGATTCAATTAACAATGAGACTTCAAAACCTTAAGTTACTTTTTTTTTAAAAGATGTTAAACTTATTAAAGGTAATTCAAAACATCCAAATGATGAAACAGGGTCAAATCTTACCTTTTAAAACTCATAAACTTAACAGATTTCTTAGAGAAAAGATTCAACTTTTATAACGAAATCAATCTGAAGTGATATCTAGAATCACAGCCATATCATACAAATAAGCTTGTAAACTAAATTGTTCCATTATTATCAAACAAAAACCATCCTTACAACATTATGAACAGGAATCACAAAAAACAAGACTAAACACTTAAACTTCCAATAAATAAGTACCATACAACAAAACTAAGGCCCTAAACAACCTAGCACCATAAAACTAAACCTCAAAAACACCATTCTCTGTATCGCATTTTGCTTATAGATTCTAAGAAGAAAACAGCATAACAAACCCTCAATCATGATTCAAAGGCAGACTTCATCACATAATATCAAATTAAACATCAACAACTTACTATCAACTAAGCTAGGTAGAAATTTATCCAAGTTAGTTAAATAAAGCTTCAAACACACATTTAAACAACAATGTGATCATTTAAATTCATATAAAGACTGGAATTGAAATAGATAGTAGTATAGGAGTATTACCTCTTTCAAAGGCAACCCAAAGATCAAATGGGGAGATTGAATCAAGCCTTCAACAACAAGCACTCAAACAACCTTTTTGCAAGCCTTTTCTTCTTGATTTTCAAGATGTAATATACTATTTTCGAGTAATATCTTATGTATTATAGTAGTATATTGTAATATATATATATTTTTTGGTAATGTAGGTATATATGTAGTATATTTTTTTGGGTAAGCTATCCAAAGACTCAAACCCTAGCAGTAGAGTCTTCGTAGCCGCCTCCAAAAAAAAGAATCCCCTTTTTTCTACTCCTAGTTTCTATTTATAGCATGCAAATAATCTTAGGGTAAGAAAATGGAAGATTCTATGTTTTCAACCAGATTTCCCCCCTAAATCCCCAAATCGTCCACAGATTCAATTTCAAAAACGAATAATGACAAAATAAAATACAACATATCGTACTAAACAGTACTAAATCCCTAATTTTTCGCATATTGTACAAGGAATAACAAAAATAGGATCTGATTGTACAACCATATGGCAAATAGTACGCCAGCACACACAAAACAACAAAACCAGACCAACAACAAACAAAATAGGACCGTTAAAACCTTATCCAGGCGTACACGTAGCCAAATAATCATCCCACCATCGAGAAAATCATCACACACCCCCCTTCTTAGGGTGGTGTGGTAGCACAAGTTGGCTAAAGTCTTTAAGGCTCGCCCATGGCATCCCACCCCACAAAAGAGGGTGGGGAAATACTCGTGGTAGATAGAAAATAGGCGCAAACGCGGTTGAGGGGTTGTAGCTAGCGGCGTAACCCTAGCACCGTAACTGAACTCTCTCAAGAGAGATAAAAATATTTAGGGTAAAAGGAATAAAGATGGGTTCACCAAAAAATAAATGGGTTAGGGGGGTTGGGGGTAAGTATATTATTTACCTCCCCTTTTTAAAATATAATACACATTTAAAAACATAGTATATAGTTTAAAAATTATTTAACACAAAATGCCCTCGTAAAATTAATATTTTGACAGGATAAAAATCGTAACACGTCGATTTAAAATACGAGCTTCGAAACGATCGCAATATTGATATACTTTTGAGAAATATTTAAAAATGGAAAACAAATGCAGTAAAAATGAGCGGTAGTTTATACGTCGTTTTTAATTAACAATTTTTTGAGTCGGACGGAGCGGGATATGTATCTTCTTTTCAAATTATGTTTGTGACAGTAAATAACTCGTAATTTCTTGTAGTTGTTAATTTTTTATAAAAAATAATTAAACGTAAATTTTTACAATTTTCTCGGGATTTTTAAATTTTAAATTTTAAAGGTGCATCCTTGCTCCGTCTTTGACTCAGGAATTTTGGAAATTAAAATACGTGTCTTATGCGGTGGAAATTAGGTGTCAACACATAGCACCAACTTACTATTTCTCTCTCCTCACATAGGGTCACTGCTAATTCCTCCTTCAATCACCCATTTCTAAACTCCTTTGATCTATAATGACATCTTACTCTTGCAGCACACATATACTCAAATAGCTTAAATTTCGAAAAAAAATTGGCAGAGTTTTCTCTATAATTCTTGCTATCCCAAACCTACACACAACCCACAAAATACATCCAATGCCTCACAGGCTACCCATAAAACCCATAAAAATACATGTGATACACAACTCAGCCACACATGGCTATTGGTATGAAAGGGGATATAAGACAATAAAGCTTACTTCATATGCCATATCTGGGCATCCTTCTTGCAAAACATCAAATTTATTTCCTAAACCCTTCGTTAATCAATCCTCTTAAATAAAAGTTCATATACTCATAAGACGTTCTTTCTGCATACGCTCCTTTACTCCCTTCTGTAATTAATCAATCAAATTTGCATTTCATTATCACTATTAACTCAATGCTATAGGGAACTCTTACCTTGATCCTATTCTGGAGCTTTGATCTAGCACAAATCGTCCTAACGGTAGATAAGGAGGTTCTCCCTTATGTTTCCCATCCATAGGTTGCTCAACAACACTTAAATTCTTCATAAACGTACCACTTATACTAATCCTGTCAGCTTAGCCATCACTATCATTAGATCCCTGTTCTGTGGATACCATTAAACCTTGGCTACTTGGTTCTCCCATCTGTAACCTTTCCGGCCTCACAGAAGGACCTGCTTAATTAAATAACCTTTCATAACATGAGACATGAAGATTGGCTCCCATTATCTGTTGGTTCCTCACCTGTTCTGCTGATTCTTCCTGAATCTCTGACGGATCAGTCTCTATAGAAGATATATCCTTAGATGGGTTGGTCTCATAAGAATAAATTACCTCTAAATTTCTTGAACCACTCATCTCTTTTCCTGTAGAAATCATCTCTCATCCGCAAACAATCGGAGTTAGAGTTAGGAAATTCATATCCTACGACTTGGCTCTACAGCACTATCTAGAATGAGAAAGAAAGGAAATCATCCTAAATGCCTTGTAGCCTCCTGTTTATAAATGTGGCGCACTTCACACACCATAAATAAGACTCTACTGGACACGGCTCATAGACACACCCGAGGACGATTAAAAATCCAGCATGTCAAGTGTTACGAACCAAACTGGAGGGCCCTGACGGGCACTTAATCATACTAGTCAAGTACCACCTGACATACATCTAACATGAATATGAACATAGGTGGGCCGATAGGGCCATCATGTGACTCACAATATCTCATAGGGAACATGCATATATCAACTGCTCTGAAAGACTCATCTGTATGAAAATACTGAACATGCTATATGAGTGGGTAAGGCTATCATAACCGACCGTGATGAAAAATGCAACTTCAAGTATGGACACCATATGACTATACATAAATGTCTACAAGCCTCTACTGGTAACATAACATAACGTGGCCGGGATAGGGCCCCGCCATACCCATAAACATATGCATGCACATATCTATATACACATAAGACCATGCTGACTCCTGGCATCTCCGGAACAAACGGAGTGCACTAACTTCATCTGTTGAGCTGACATCCAAATAGATGGATCACCAACCTGTATCTGCAGACCTACGGGCATGAAACGCAGCCCCCTCCCCCTCCCCGAGCAATAGGGGAGTCAGTACGGATAATGTACCGAGTATGTAAGGCATAAGAGTAGCATATGCATAAGAATTATGAAGAGGATCTAAACTCATAAGCTAAATCGATCGTCCGAATACATCTGTATAACTCTGCTTAACTGAAGATGCCTCTGAGGGCGTATGATATGCATAGGTCATAATATAACTGATAGTCTTTGTGGAACGTACAACCCGATCCATATATCATATAATAGTCTTTGAGAAACGTACGGCCCGATCCATATATAATAGTGCCGAGGTACGTACGGCCCGATCCATATATAATAATGCCAAGAAACGTACGGCCCGATCCATATATAATAGTAGTGCCGAGGAACGTACGGCCCGATCCATATATAATAATAGTGCCGAGGAATGTATAGCCCGATCCATATATAATAATAGTGCCAAGAAACGTACGACCCGATCCATATATAATAATAGTGCCGAGAAATATACGGCCCGATCCATATATCATTATCATCATCATTGTGCACCAGCTGATCAGGTGGTAATGCGTATATAACGCCTATCCCTTTCCCCATACCCCATATACATATAATATACGCATATATAACGCCTTCTGGTCAAGGGTCAATATGCATATTTGTAATGAAAGCACTGCATAAGTACAATGAGTAACTAGAACTCTCAGAGTGACATAAGGTCGTACTACCTCCAATAGACATCTTTTGAGCTAACATCATCAATATATGAAATCTCAGGACCCAAGAACAGAAGGAACAATCATAAAAGGGTATAGGATCATCAAAGACTGAGGTACTCCTAGTGCTTCTAAGAGTAGAGTAATATGGAAGCTCGCTTACACGTTTGTTCATTCATGCCATGAGATCATGCCAAAATGAAAGAAAGGACAGCCTTACATACCTTGGAGTCTACTTAATGTCCGATGCATACTTCCCGAGCTTGTAACACTAAAACCAAGATAACACGAATTACAATTAGGCCATATACATCCCTTACTAACCATTTCAAGTACGTATGAAACTTAACGAAATTCGGATAGCATTTCCCCTATAATTCTTATTCCAATCCAACTCCCAAACGGTGCACAACATACAAAACATCATCAACAACAACAGTAACAATATACAGCAACATAAACAAGTAGAAATCTCTCCAAAATTCCAATTGAAACGGCCTACAAGGTAGCCACATCAACAAACTAGTTTAGGTCCTTCATATCATGTTTTCCTTCACTTTAAACTAAGGAATTCCTTCACAAACAACTTATGTCAATACTTTCATATCAAAATATAATCAAATCCATGCCAAAACATCTCTCAAAACAGCCCCTAAACTTAGTTTGACTCAATTAACTCACCGCTTCCATAGCTATATTTCTTTCACTTTAAATCACTAAAATTCTTGGTAATCAACTTAATAGAAAAGATAAGAATAGTATACATACCTTAAAGGGGCTGGAATTCCAAGAACCAATCTCCAAATCCAACTCCTAAGCTCAACAACTTCAATAAAACCCTAGGAACAACTTTTCCTTCACTAGCTCGGGTTTTCGGGGCTCGGATCTTACTTGGATGATAAGGAAAGTTTAGGAGAGGATTGGGGAGTATTAGGGAGATTTTATGGTCTATTGGTGTTATTTAAAATGAGAAAATCACGAAATAGATACATATATATAGCAGCTGCACCGCCTGAAAATTGACGGGTCGTCGATATGCATCGACGGATCGTCGACACTTCGACGGCCCATATCTCCCACCGTCGATGTGCAAATGCAAATCTGCTAGTTGCATTGAAAATTAGACTCACTAAACTTATGAATGCATAGGTTATGGGTTCCATAATTCCTCATATTGTAGGAGATATGCCTCTCTAAAGTTGACCAAAAATTTCTGTCCGAAATTCTGCCAAAATTTTCCCAAAACTTCAACAAACTTAATTTTTTCGATTTGCTTAATATTCAACCTTCCTGATACTTACTAAACATGATACCAAGTTCTCATGTATGAAGAATGAGCATGTATAATTCCTTATGACCTTGACAACAACCTTGCCCTTTAAATCATCGTCAATTAACTCACGACGAAACTTTACGTACAAAAGTACGGGGTGTAACATCAAGAGACTAGCCTAGTTCATAATATGGTTTATCTGGTTCTGATTCTATCCAATCAGTATTGGTTCCCTACACAGTGTTAAGTTAGTGGCATGCCTTAGTTACGTGTTCTTGTTTGTTATGTGGCTAGTTGTATGTGCAGTATAAGTTAGAATAGACCAACCATGTTTGCATGCTTAAGTCTTATATGGATCAGTCTGCCTATGCAGTCCATTAGTCTTTAGTTTGGGGCAAACTTGTATTAGTCTTTATTTGCAGTTAGTTAGGTTTTAATCTTAACAGTTATGTGCTTAGCCTGAGTATTGAACATTTGTTGACCATGCTCTGTATGTATTGGATGCTCAAATTTGTGGCCTAAATTAACTCATGATTTCTGATTTACCCAAGCTGAATTCATCATGATCAGTTTATTAGCTGAAGTGTTGAAACATTATATGGTCCATAACCTAAAATCAAGAGCTGTTTTTTCTCAGATGCTTTGCCTAAAGGATGATAGTTTGGTCCCCTCTAAGTTTTCTAATATGTTTAGAAGTCCAATAACTCTGCTTCTACCTTTGTATTTTTCTCTCCTCTCTGAAGTTTGAAGTTATGGTTTACACCTCTTCCCTGTTTTATTATTTGAAATTAGTTGAGTTATGTGAGTTGTAATCTTGGACGTATGCTCACCATGGGTATATTAGGCAGGGTTTGGACATCCTCCGTTTGCTTTGTTTCTAGTTTAAGATTCAATCCAGTACCCTTTCCCTTCTCCCTTATGTGTTGACTAATGAGTGTTTGTACTAAGAGATAAAATGAGATTGATTTTCCCTAACCTTTAAGCCAAAACACTCTCAAACTATGCTCTTGTAAGCTATTATTCCTTGATGTTTTATGTCACCACTACTTTTGTATGTTGGAAGGTGAGATGTGAACTTGTCTCACCATTCTATACCAAATTACTAAGAGATTTCTTGTACCAATCTGCCATTAAGAGTGTAGATTGACAGAGTTAACTTAGGATTGCAGGAAGTACAATCTTACCTATTGGATCAAAGAACTAAGGGTTCAATCTTGAATATTTGTTCCTAGGGTAGTTTGTGCACCTTGATAGAATTAGTTAAGTATCAATTTTACTGCTTACTGATTTCTCAGTAGCCTAAGTCCTAATATTCCTCAGTTTTTAGTTCAGATTATTTCAAAAAAAAAAATATAGGAAGTGAAACCTTTCTTAATTGCCATGTCACTTAAAGGTTGTCTTTCTTTTAAAACCAAAAGATGATTTTGTTTAAACTTAAAATGAACTTTCTCTTCTTTTTTTTAGCGACACAGATTACTATTGATCTTCCTTAAAATATAATTAGGCTACCCCTTTTTGTAGTTTCTGGGATTTCTGGTTGGTAGGTTCCTGCCTTGTTATGTCTTTTGTTTAGGTTTTATCATGATTATAGCATGAATATATCTCCTGCTTATCATTTTTTTGTTGTTGTGGTTTGTGTGATAATGACTAAAAGTCAAGGCATGCTTTGGGTTTGGTTTAACCTCTCCAATAGCTTGCCATGCCGAGGTTCTCGAAGCCTTTGGATCTTGTCGCGGCATAGGAGTAAGAGGGCGGTAGCCCCCTTAATTGTCTTGTCCTTTCAGGCCCACTGCTTAACATGATAACATGCCTTGGTTTCTTAGCCCTCTGATAGCTATTCTTTATGAATAATTACTGAGTATTCCTTTAACTTGTTAATATGATAAAAGATATGAAGCTTGGATACTCATCCTCCACCCCTCTTCTTTTGCATGAACTGGGGAATCTTTACCCTAATATACTTGAGATATTGCTGGTCACAAGAATAAGTTCTTTGCCATGTTGTGTTGATGTTGTCTTGCTGCTGTACTTGAATAAAGCTATTGCTGCTATATCTTTCCATATTGAGTTGTTGCTGTTACACTGATGTTGTCACTACATTTTGGTGAGCTTGTTGCCATATTTTGAGGCAAAACAGTGGTTGCATTTGAGGAAAACTGTTGCTATGACTTGTTGCCTACTGAACTTGAGCTAAGATGCTACATTGGCTGATGCATTTGAAGGCTTTCCTGCTGCTACCTGTCTTTTAAACTTACCATGAGTTTTGCTGTTTTGAGATTTTAATGTTGTTGTCTTACTGTTTGCCATTTATTGCTGCCTTTTTGGCCCTTTACATCTCATGTTGGGGAGTGATTCACTTTTGCACCTGGAACCTAAAATGGCTGCTTCATCTTGGTCATTTGCTGCTACATTTTGGGGTTTTAATCACTGCCATGTTTCATACATGTTGCTGCCTTTGGCAAGCAGATGTTGTACTCTTGCAAACCAATGTTGTACTTTGAGAATTTGCTGCACTCTTCGAGATGTTTCCTTGTTGTTGCTTTGCTGCAAACAGCTACTTTAATATGGGCCATTTACATATCCTTTGGGAGTAGATTACTATTACATTTTGGCTTAAATATTTGTTGCATCTTGAGGCTGAAAATGCCACCACTTGAGTGAATCTATTGCTGCATTTTCGAAGTAGCTGCTGGAGCATTTTCAAAGCCAAAACAGATTGCTACACTTGATAAAAAAACCCCACTGATTCGAACACAACACTACACGTAGGCCGATGAAAAATTATTTAACTGGAGGCCACGCCTAGTCCGGAAAGGTTATCCCTCGGTCTGGGCAAAAAGATGATCTCACATTGTTATCACGAGGTAGAAATCGACATGCGCCTGGCAAGGCAACTACAATGGTCACTAGTTTGCTGCCGCGATATGATTCAAGTTGCTTTGCCATATTCGGAACCGTGAGTCTGAGCCTCCGTAATCAAAGCTCCCAAAGTTTGATACGAGTCCGAGGGATATTATTATTTATATTCATCAACGTCACCCTATGGGGTGGCGTAACATTTGACTAACTATTGTTATTTCATTCTTGCGAGGTGCATCCAATCAATATGGGTTCGCGAGATGAGATTCTACCAAAGGCGGAAGTGAGATAAAGTTGAAAGCCCGATGGCTCGGATGAAGGACTGGAAGAGCATAGAAGAACAAGAACAAGGCTACTGAATGATTTGGGCCCAAGGCCGTAAAAAGCTAAACTTTCCTTCCCCTTCTTGTAGTATAGTTTTACATTATTTTTACGTGCTAACGTGCAAATGCATTTGTATAGGTATTCAAACCCCTACAGGTTAGAATCTAGGATTTGGGTAGACGATGTTTTCAAAACTGTATCCAAATGATAAAAGAGTTGTATTCCTCTAACACTCCGTAAATTTAGGTTAGGTGTGAATGTGTTAAATGAGCGTTAACTTGACATTTTATCCATCTGAAGTCCCATAGGTATGAGTTTGGGTGGAAATAGTTGGTTTGGAATCAAGACGAATAGTGAGGTGCTTAAGATTCGATAGAATCGGCTAAGTTTTCGATATGTCTGACTTCCTACCCGTTTTTGTGTAACTCCTTTGACAATTTGAGAAAACTCAAAACATAAAAGTTATAGACCTTTGAAATATCTTTCCAACGGTATATTGTGGGGCCCAAACCAACGTATGAATAAAAAGTTATGACCGTTTATTAACCTGCATTTCGCAGGATCATCCCGTGGTTGATCCCGCAATTCACGCGATTGAACACCAAAAATCATGCCCCTCTGACACGTCGTGTGTTACGATTGCATTTCATAGGTTAAACATGCAATTCAAAGGATGTTTCACGCGTCTTGCACATCCATAAAAACCCCGTAACGTGAAATTTTCTTAAACCTTCATTCTACTTCATCTTTGGCCGATCTTTTGAAGAGAAAATACCCTAGAACTTCCCCAAACCTTCTAAGGTGAATTCTTCCTCAAACCCCAAGTATTATTCCATAATATTAGCAAGGATTAACACCCATGTATGGATTGTTAACAAGATTCTACTCTACAATCCTAAGGTTCTCAAGAAAACCCTTCTCAAGGATTCAAGTTAACATTTTTGGGATTCTTCTCCAAAAGCTTTGGAGCGATTAAGGTATGCAAGACTTTCCTATTTCCAATCAATTATAGAATTGTGTTGGTGATTATGGACTCTATGTGCTTGAGAGATAAGTTAATGGGTCAGGTAGTAAGAAACGTATGAACTACTGTATGGTTTGGATTTTTGACTTAGGGCTATTGTAATCATATGGGTGATGAAGAATGATATTAATTATATCTATTTGCGATTGTAGAATCACCTAGAATCAAGAGGTTGGGTAATTGGGCGAAGAAACACTATTAATGGAGATTGTGGAGCTTTATGCCCACCAAGTGTTTGATAAAATGCTTAGATAACCAAATCATGGATATTATTGCTAATATAGAATCCCTTTGACTTGTATCGCTATAGATTAAGGTTAAAAGGGTTGACGAACGTTGTATTATGCTCAAAGGCCAGAATTAAGGTATGTGAGGCTAACTCTCTACGTTTGGGAATGTTAATGATTCTCCCTAGGCCACGTTATTTTACAACGTTACTAATTGCCTCAGAAATATAGTTAAGCTTAGTTCCTTGAATAGTTGCAGAACTTCTATTCTCTAGTTTCGTAATTCTTTCATGACTTTCATTTCGAACGTTGTGAGCTCAGTACGTAATCAATATAGACTTGTGTTTGATACCCATGAGTCTCAGTCTAGAATACTCAGCATGTTTATAAAATGTTAAAGCTTCAGTTCTAATAATCAACTCATGAATACATGTATGAGTGAATCATTACCCAGTATGTCGGTGTTGTATCTTTCAGCATGATTCTCAGTTCTTTTATGTAAATTGCTTAATGATGAACACTTGTGTTATTAGCCCTAAGGCCGCAGTTATGTATACGTATACTTGGGCCCGAGGCCGCAGTTTGTGCACCTACATATTGGGCCTAAGGCCATTATTTGCTCAGATAAACAGGTGGTTCCTCATTCAGAACAGGGAGTATCCATATCTTTACTTCCTTATTTCAGTTCAGTTATCAGTTATCATTTCAGTTTCAGTTTCAATATTTACAGTTCTTTCTCTCAGTTGTTTTACATACCAGCGTCATTCAAATGTACTGACGTCCCTTTTTATTGCCCGGGGGCCTGCATTTCACGATGCAGGTACCGATTTACAGGTTGACGATTCAGAGTGCTAGGATTATCGTACCAGCTATTTGCTGAGCCCCAGTTCCCTCGGGGCGTTATCACACTTTATAGTCTTTTCAGTATTTCTAGTCAGTCAGGTATGCCGGGGGCCTTGTCCCGGTAAACAGTCAGACTTTATTATTCTTAGAGGCTTCATAGACTATAATTGCCGTCAGTCAGATGCTTAGCAGGTTTTTGTGTTGGCCTTGTCGGCTACTTACTTAGAATTTCGGGCTTATTCAATATTTCTGCATTTATGATAATTAGACAGACTTTTAGTAGATTAGAATGTATTAGTATTATTTTCGTATTTAGTATGTTTTGATGTCACATATTGATTCAGCCAGCCAATTGGTTCACTCGGTCACATGCATGCAGGCACCAAGTGTCGTGTTACGCCCACACCATGGTTTAGGGCGAGATAATTCCACTATCCAGTCATGGGGGAGGGTGGGTGGAGGCAGGAAAATTCTTCAAGAATAGGTCATTAGGACCCGCTCCATCTGCAGCCAGTGCCCCAGCCCCAAAGTTCAGGCATGATCAGAAGAGACAGAGTTTCAAGCCAGCGAGTTCCTATTCTTAGGCTAGTATGGGTCAGAAGACTTATGACATTCCAGTTTGTAGCAAGTGTGGTAAGAGACACCTAGGGGTATGTCGCATGGGTATGGATGTTTGCTATAGGTGTGGCCAGGAAGGCCATTTTCAGAGGGACTGTCCATCAGCGATACAAGGTACCGGAGGTAACGTGGCTCAATCCACGAATTCAGCAGCTCCTCGAAATTATCAAGCCCAGACAGAGCATGGTGTAGCAAAGTCTGGCAATACAGGCGGAGGTTGGAACCACTTGTATGCGCTAGCAGTTCGTCAGGACACAGAGGCACATGCAAATGTTGTCACAGGTACATTAACAGTTTTCACTTTCGACGTTTATGCCCTTTTGGGCACAGACCCACCTCAGTATTCGATATAATGAGTTTCTTAGGTCTGGCGGGCTATTATAGATGTATTGTACAGGGGTTTTCCTCTATCTCAGCCCCATTGACTAAGTTGACTCAGAAAAAGGTCAAATTTTAATGGTTAGATGCCTATGAACAAAGTTTTAAAGAGTTGAAGAAGAGGTTGACTTTTGCCCCAGTTTTGACACAACCAGAGGGAACCGAAGGGTTCGTGGTTTATTGTGATGCTTCAGGAATTGATCTCAGATGTGTCTTACTACAGCATGGTAAGGTTGTAGCTTATGCATCTCAACAGCTTAAGGCTCATGAAAAGAACTATCCGACTTATGACTTAGAATTGCCATTTGTGGTTTTCACACTTAAGATATGGCATCACTACTTGTATGGTGTTCACGTTGATATTTTCAAAGATCACAAGAGCCTTCAATATATTTTCAAGCAGAGGGAGTTAAATCTTAGACAGAGAAGATGGTCGAATTGCTTAAGGATTACGATGTAGATATCCTCTACCATCCAGGGAAGGCGAATGTAGTTGCCGATGCTCTTAGTTGGCGATCCATGGGAAGTTTAGCTCATGTTGAGGCATACAAGAGAATTATGACAAAGGAATTTTACCGCTTGGAAAACCTAGGAGTTCGACTCTTGGACTCTGAAGATGGTGCAGTTGTTGTTCAAAATAGGGCTTATTCCTCCTTAGTGGCCAAAGTGAAGGAGAAATAATTTAATGATCCCTTTTTACTTCAGCTGAAAAAGGGGATTCACAAGCATAAGACAACAGCTTTCGAATAAGGGGGAGATGATGGTACCGTGAGGTACTGAGGCACATTATGTGTTCCAGATGTAGATGGGCTTAGAGAGCGAATTATGTTAGAAGCTCACAATTCCAGATATTCCATCAACCCAGGTTCCATGAGGATGTATCATGACCTCAAGGAGATTTATTGGTGGAATGATATGAAAAAGAATGTAGCAAATTTTGTGACTAAGTGTTTGAATTGTCAGCAAGTGAAAGCCGAGCACCAGAGGCCTAGTAGGTTGGCTTAGAATATTGATATTCCTATTTAGAAATGGGAGATGATAAATATGGACTTTATAACAGGTCTACCTCGCTCATCCCGTAGACATGACTCGATTTGAGTGATTGTGGACCTACTTACTAAGTCAACACACTTCCTTCCAGTCAAGACCACCGATTCAGCCGAAGATTATGCCAAGCTGTATATTCATGAGATTGTCCGATTGCATGGGACCCTAGTGTCTATTATTTCTTACTGTGGTGCTCAGTTCACAACAAACTTTTGGAAATCCTTTAAAAAAAGATTGGGTACCAAGGTAAATCTCAGCACAACTTTTCATTCCCAGACCGACGGCCAGGCAGAGGGTACAATTCAGACTCTTAAGGACATGTTGAGAGCACGTGTCCTAGACTTTAAAGGTAATTGGGATGGTTATTTTCCTCTCATTGAATTTTCTTATAATAACAGTTATCATGCTAGCATCAAGATGGCACCGTTTGAAGCTCTATATGGGCGAAGGCGTAGATCACCCATTGGTTGGTTGAAGTTGGTGAAACGGAGTTATTGGGACTAGATTTGGTCTATCAGGCTATAGAGAAAGTCAAGCTGATTCAAAAGCATTTGATAATGACTCAGAGTCGCCAAAAGTCCTACATGGATGTGCGGCGTAAAGACCTAGAATTTCAAGTTGATGATTAGGCATTCTTAAAGGTTTCACCTATGAGAGGTGTGATGAGATTTGGAAAGAAAGAAAAACTTAGTCCCAGATATAACCTTGAATTGCCACAAGAATTGGTCATTGTACACCCAGTGTTTCATGTATCCATGTTAAGGAAGCTTGTGGGAGACCTGTCGTTGGTTGTTTCTGTTGACACTATAACGGTTAAGGATGGCCTAACCTATGAGGAGCTCCTTATGGCTATTCTTGATCGTTAGGTTTGCAAGTTGAGAACTAAGGAAGTAGCCATAGTGGAGATGTTATAGATTAGTCAGAAAGTCGAAGACACTACATGAGAAGTCGAAAAAAACATGAAATCCAGATATTCACATTTGTTTGAGGAGCAATCAGAAAGCGTTCAAGGTAAATACCTTTCATATCCATGTCATGTCCCTTACTTATTCATGCCTCACATTTCACGTTCATGTATTCTCTACTCATGTGTCATGTCCCAGCGTTCATGTTTCCATAAAACCATGTCACGTAACTTCAGCCTCCATGTTCCATGTCACGTTTCCTCACGTTCATGTACCCAAGCCATATCCAGCCGTATTCTTAACCATGACCCATCATTCGAGTGGAGATATTGTTAAACCTCGTCCATTAGGGCTAAGGTTTGACTCGTAAGACGTATAATGAACCCAATATGAGTAGTGTAGAAAGGGTGTTTGAAATCTAATCAAGTCATAAGAATATTCCTTAGGCAAAGTAAGGTCGGAAGCTACCCTACAGAGCATGTTTTCAAGTGAGTTAGCACCAGGTCTCACTTAAGGTGAGTAAACGGAAAAATATATAAGGAATTTGGGACAATTTCCTTCATGAAAGTTGTCGATCTTTGAAATACCTTTCCAACGATTATATTGTAGGTCAAATAGACATCTGTATAAAATTTTACGTACGATTTACTAAACAGTATTATGCTGCTCCGTCAAAACGGGCCGTAAAATATTTTACAAGCCGTAAATTGGCTATAAAATTGCCAAAAATATCCAACACACTGTTATGGTTTCACGGTATGATTTACGGGCCGTAAAATGGGCCAAAAATGAGCGTAAAACAGGTCCAACAACAACTTTAAAACTTTTTTTTTTTTGCCTTTTTCACTTCATTCTTCACATCCTCAAGCCCTAGAACGACCATTCTCCCTTCCCATCATCCTCCCACACCAAGGTAATCCTCTTCCAAGAGATTCCAAGTGTTTCTAACATCAACACATGAATTCTAAGTGAAAATCCGTTGTTCCTAACCTAGGGTTTTCAAGAAAACCCATCTCAAGGTTCAAGATTCAAGCTTTTGGATTCTTCTCCAAAGATTTAGACTTTTCTCAAGTTTTTGGAGCGATTAAGATATGTAGGGTTTCTATCCACATGTGGGAACATCATTGTTTTTTCCCACTCTATGTTTATCTATGAAAATATGAAGTTCCACAAACCTATGGTTTCTACTATAATTCATGATGACCCTAAGTTACATGTACCATGACATACCATGTTTGTATTAATAGTTCGTTATTGTATTCTTGATATTCCATTTTAGTTATTGGGAATTCGTCTGTAATCTATGAACACCCATGCTTTGCATTACATGGGTTCTTAAATGCAAGATATGAACTATTATGCTTGTTTTCATGAAAATCTACATGCTTTCCATGTTTTTATACAAGTTATATTGTATACTTATATTCATGCTACATTATACTCATGAATCATATTTACAAGCCATGTTTACAAATCATGTCTACTAGTCATACTTAAAGGTTATGTTATACAAACCATGGGCTCAAATGTCACCTATATCCATGTTTATGTTTTTAGGAGTAGTATAGGTTTACCGAGAAAGCTCTCACAGTCTGAAACTATGTATGCCAACATAGGGTAAGGTTCGATTCGCCAAGATTAAGACGACACCTTTAGACAATTGAATTAGATCCTTTCATGTCATGCTCATGTCTCACACCCTGACAAGGTATAGGATTGCTCTGATGGTCGGTTTAGGTACCAGACTCCATGTACCCGCTTGGTGATTCCATGTTGTCGGTTATACTACGGCTCTCCCACATGATACAGATATGCATATGTACTTAAAATGTTTTTACTCATGTCATAAATTTTATTCATGTCAGGTGATGCTCATGTTCATGTTCAGCTTACAGTTTCAGTTTCAGTTTCAGTTTCAGTTCTATTATTTCATGTGCCATGTTTATTTCATTCAGTCAAATTTACTGACGTCCCCTTTTATTGCCCGGGGGCCTGCATTTCACGATGCAGGTATTGATTTACAAGACAACGGATATGCTCGTTAGGACATTGCTCGTATCAGCTTTTGTTGATCCATATTGGTTTTTTCATTATTTATCTTTCATGTTCATGTTAGTTATTCAATCAACGTATGCCGGGGGTCTTGTCTCAGTAAACAGTTTTATAGTCAGACTCACGTTTAAAAGTTTCATAGACTAGTCCAGTTATGTCATGTCAGATATTCAATTGAGTTAGCTTTGTTGGCTACATTACTATACTTTCAGACTATTTCCGCATTTATGATATAACAGTATTTTCAGACTTATGATTATGGGTCCCATGTTTTACTCAAATAATGCATGTTTAACTTATATTTCACATCAGTACATGTCCCATGTTGATTCAGCAAGTCATGTGGTTTGCTCGATCACGTGCAGCAAGGCACCAAGTATCGTGTTACGTCGAGGCCATGGTTAGGGCCGTGACATTCTCTCAGGACCGTAATGATTTTCCCTGCCCGATGGTTTACATCCATACCTGAATGTACGTCATCGGGTATTGTTAACTTCCCTGCCATTCTTGTAACTGTCACCTTTTTTCCCCGTAGGTGTGTCGCCCCCCCCCCCCCCCCCCTTAGTGGACGAGAAGAAAGGATTTCTTGGAGCAAATCCCCAGGTTCCACCGTAAATTGGGACAAAGGGACTAATTATTATATGCATATTTAGATATGCATATTTAGATAAAAGTTGTAAAAAGAAGACTTAATTAAAATCTTTGGTATAATCTTGATAGAGTAAAGAAGGGTTTATGAAATTTGCAAGTGATGAAGGAAAAGGAATAAAGAGTTGGTTACGACTTCAATTCAAAACCTTTTTGCCTAAAAAAAAAAAGACTTAAATTCAAAACCTCTTATGCTACGTTCATTTCGAGTTCATCAACTAGTCCACTGAATTTATTGTGATTGCAGCAACGCGGGTAAGAAAGTGATGCTAAACACCCAACATGGGTTCTACAGAAATTTTTTCTGCAGTGTGCATTACGCATGACGATATGACTTGGTCTCATTACAAAACACACACTACTGAGATATTTTCTACAGAACTTTTAACAGATCTCTCAGATAGTTTGGCATATTATTTAGCTTTCCTTAAGACTTCTCAAAGGATAGAGATGAATAAATCACATCAAATTCCCAAACACGTATCATTCAAGGATTCCACAACTGCAAGTCTGCAACATAAAAAAATATGCTAATCGTGCTAGGTTCTATTAGTAAAACAAATACCAAAAAGTTTCCTTTATACTCCCAATCAGTTAGATTTTGACAAGTAGTAAGAATTTGAGATGAAAATAGATAACTTACGTAAAAAGGGGTTAAAAACTTATTTGAGTGCGTATTATTTACTAAAACAAATAAGTATTATTTTCTTTAGCTATTTATCAATTAGATTTTAACAAGGAAAGTAGACAGTGGAAAAACTTATTAAAAGTATCTTTCAAAGTGTCGAAAAAGTTTTATTAACTCGTTATTTGAAAATGATTGTGTTTCAGAAGTAATATTATGAATGTTTTACGTTCAAGTAATTGTAGGTACAGATGAATCAATATAATGAAAGGAGGCACTGTATTAATGCAATAAATTTTTAGAGCGACTTTTCCATGGAATCTATACAATCATAAAAGGTCAATGACGTGTCGAGCTGCTTTAGTTAGTAGTACCATGTGGAGTTTTGAAATCATTATACCAATTATGGAACAAGTAGTAGTCCACATTTGGGAAATTTTCCTCATCTCACCAGAGCAACTGACTTAAAGATTGCACCATGCATAACTCATACTTCAGAAATTTCCAACAGATAGCGATGGTTTTAGTCTGTTTCTTGTGTTGTCATCCAACTTGTTAGGCATATTTCTTTAGTGTTCCACAAGACTATAACATACAGGAAAAATCAGTCCAATTTTAGTCGGTCAAACTGGTGAGAGCCTCAAGTTCATAGTATACAACTAGCGACATTAGAAGATGATCCGATGCATACTCAGATAAAATGCAAAGTCCATATTGGTAATAAAGAATCTCTTTATGGGATACACCAATGTAACAAATTTAGGCCTTTCAAAGAAAAGAGATTTTACTATGTTCAGTTATCAAGTAATTGGTTATACAAACATATAATCCCTCTGTCCCAATTTATGCGGCACCTTTCGGATTTTGAGATTTAAACAAATATGTCTTTGACTATAATTTTTTCATATATCTTTTAGTATTTGAATTACTATCAATTATTGTGACTTAGAGTACTTTTAACGTAGTTTTCAAATATATAAATTTCAAAAAACTTAAAAACTCCATGTCGGAATTCACAGTCAAAATTAAACTGGTTGATTCTCGAAATCCGAGTTGTGCCACATAAATTGGGACATAGATAGTATCAGTGAGAAAATATGATGAATGTTGGTTAACAAACTAAAAAAACATATCAAGTTTTAAAAAAAAAAAAAAAAATCAATTAGAAGACAATAAGATCAAATGCTATTTCTAACAAATAAGAAGTCTGAATTGAGGCAAGTGTCAACCTCCAAAGACAATAAGAATATATGTGACTTCCAAGGAGTTAAAGATTTCCCAAGATGCCTTTTCATTCTAAACTTGCACTAAATGAGAAATACGCATTAGCACACTACTAAAAAAGTCTCTAGTTTCCACTGAAAAATGTTCAATGGCTATTTCCCACTGAATGTCCGTGGAAAAAATCGAAATAGTAGTGTTTTCACATGGAAAGATTAGGTAGTTTCTCAGCGTTTCAATGGGAACTTGTTTCCCACTGTGCATTTTCCTAGTTAGCTAGTTCGATGGGAATGTGATGGGAAAATCATCTTTTATAGCACAAATTTTCCACTGAATGTCGGTGAAAAAAATCTCTATTTCTAGTAGTAGCACTTGCTTAACAAACTAGTCAACCTTACTAGTCCTCGTAAAAGAAATATACATTATCACATTGGATCCCAAAACTGCAACATACAAGTTATGCAAATTATGTGGGGTTCTATTACAAAAATAATTTAGAAATGCTTTCTTTTAAGCACCCTATCAATGTTAGGAGAATTGTAGGAATCTGAGTGTGATTCAAACAATTCAAGGCTAAGATAGGAGCTTAACAGCGAAAACTCGAGTTACTTAGCTATGGTGTGTGGTTGAGATAAGAAGATGAGATAGAATTGAGTAGAAACTGTAAACTGTATATTTCAATAGATGATTTAGAAGTGTTTCATACAATGCCTTATATCAACTCAGTAAAAGAAATGCTACAGATACCGTTGTTCAACTGCTAACTCACTAACTGTCACTAACTACTTATGTAACAACTTTGGTGACTTGTACAGTTCATAACTAACTTCTTGAACTGCTAACTAAACTTTTGAATTAAATGCTGAATCTTCTAATTTCGTGTATCAATTAGTTAGATTTGATAGGTAGCCAAGCTAGTTTCTGAATCTTTCATGGTGTTGCGCCAATTGGATCCGCAAAATATAAACAGTTTTCCCATTACTGCTATTTTGGTTTTGAATCAGTTTTAACACAATTGTTTTTTTTTTTTTTTTTTTTTTTTTTTTTTTTTTTTTTTTTTTGTTTTTTGTTGTGTATGGGTTGAGATTGCTCTCATAGCAAAGTCACAGGTTAACACACAATTCCATGCGTTTAGATGGATCATTCTGCTACTTACTCAGGAGTTTAGCCTGCATGACATGTTGATGGATACTCTTTTAATCAATCTCGTTGGAATTCAGGTTGTTCTCTTTATTACACACCAAATTTGACTTTGATCAACATGTAATGTGTGCGTGTGTGTATGTATGATTTGATCTAATAACATAACAGAGTGAGTGAGAATAAATAAGAATCTCTAATCCAACTCCAAGTTCATTTTCTCATGGCGAAATACACCAATTGAAATCTATCTGAAGTGAATGCTGACATTTGCCAGAAATGCTTTTGCGGATATATTGTGCATATGATGATAAGTAGATCAACCAATGATCTACTAGTAGAATTGATGTATTGCTAAAACAACAATAGCAACAAATTGGTTATGGGGGGACAAAAAAGAATTCATTTAGACTATAATTAAAAGAATTCATTTAGACTATAATTAATAGATATTCTTAAATCCCATTACATGTAGTGTATATCTGATGTTAGTTCTGTTATTATCGCTTTATTGATTCAATCAAACTTTCATGACAGTCCATAACTAAAATAGCATCAACAAAAAGATTCTTTTAAGAGAAAATTAAAAGGAGTATTAAAAAGAGTTATCATTCACAGAGTTGTTTTCACATCAAAACAAGAGGAAATGTTTCATTCTTGTCGATGTTGCACGTATGAATATCTTGTTAATTAAGCCCCTAAGTTCGGTTAGTGCTATTTCCTTAGAATCAAAGAGCGGTAGCAATGTTCTTTCTTTAGAAAAAAAGGTTTCCAATAAGTCACATGATATACAGGCTAATATACAGGCTAATAGCAAAATAAAAAGAAAACCTTCTAATCAGTGATCAGTGTAGCGGTTTTATTTTTTCCGATACGCGTGCACTTGCCTCATTTAAAAAGGAAAGTGTCCCGAAAAAGTATGGTTGTCAATCGTACCGGGAAAAAAGAAAAATATACCTCAACGTAATGGTACTCTAAATAGATAATGTTTTAGAGTCGCCACCTAATTTTTAGGAAATTAGAAAAACCAATTCGAAAAGGGTTCATTTAAAACGGTTAAATTTTAAAAGAATCCTAATCTAACCAAAGTATGGTAAGGGTTCTGGTAATCCCCCGGGGAAGGTGTTAGGCACCCCGGTATTAAGGATCCGTAAAATGCGGTTGACCTACGGGTTCTAATAGTATGCCTTAGTAAATATAAATTGCTTGTGATAAAAACAGTTTTTGTTTCATATTTCCGCAAATAGAAATTAGTCATTCACGCCAAAAACACTTGTTTTCAAGAAACGAAAAATGGTAGAGTTTTGCCCAAAATTAGGCATTTTTTGGATTTCGGACTAGAACACCTAGGTTAAAACCCGAAGGCGCTAACCCAAGTAGAACACTACGTAAAATTTTTGAGTTTAGAAAAAGGTTTTTTAGAAAAAATGTTTTTAAGTATAGTAAATAGTTTTTGAAAATAGTTTTTACAAGCATACTAATATACTCCATAGGTTAGCGATTATTTTAGAACTTTTATCCAATTCTTGGTCTTAATCTTTACGAAAAGTCTCAAAGTTAACTCATTAGCCTTTTTAATAGTCAAAACAGTTCACCCAAAATGATAATCCAAGTTTACAAAACATCTTTTCCAACTCAAGTTTCAGATCAATCATAGTAGTCTTAAAGTTTGCCTATAAGCTCAAAATCATATCAAAGGTATCCAAAATCCTCAAAACCATCCGCAATCCTAAATTTGCCTAAACGATTTTTTTTAAAAAAAATTTTCTTTTAAAATCAATTTTAGCAACTCTTAGGCGTGATAATCTCATTCAGGGTTCCAATTTATATACAAGCATACATATATATAATCAAGTAAATAATATAAAGAGTAGGGAATTGGGCCGACCAAGCCCAATAGAAAAATGCATAAATAAATATTTTCGCTTTAAATTATGCTTCATTCTGGGTCCTTCCATGATAGGGGTTGACTCGATCTAGAAATGTTAGTGGGCGCTCAAAAGATCTATCAACAAATTGGGGAGGTCACAAAAGATAGGTTTACAAAACATAAGTAATAGGCCGAGGTCAATTATTTAATTTACAAAGCCAAAAAAAAAATGAATTACAATACTTTTAAACCAAGCCCATAATTATCATACTTATAAATAAAAGGACAATTTATGCAAAAGGCCCAATAGTTGCTATGAATTAGTAACAAACTCACAAGAACTAAGGTTTTTTTATTTTTTTATATATATATATATATATATATATATATATATATATATATATATATATATATATATATATCAAAAGCTAACAAGAATGAATAAATCACACTAAACCTATCAACACAATGTCAAAATTCTAACTTAAGCTACTATTTTTTCTTATTTTTATCAATTTTAATTAACCTAAAATCACTTAACATTGTCAAAAATAGTAATAAATCCATAGGATACTCACTTAATCATGTAAACAAAGTTAGGCTAGCACATAGTCCTTTTCAACTACACAAGCATCATAAATAACATATAATCATCACTTAAAATGAAATAAGGGATGGAATCTCTTTTTCTTATTTTTATCGATTTAACTAACCTAAAATCACTTAACATTGTCTAAATCAAACTTCTAATTTATTTTCATTTTTTTCAAATGTATCAAATTCACATAATATCCAGTTAATCATCAAACAAGACTAAGCTAGCAAAGAATTATTTTTTAACTAACACAAGTATCATAATAAATATATAATCATAACTAGAAATGAAATAAAGGATAGAACGCGAGGTTACCTTTTGATGGGGCAACCTAAAGATCAAAATGAGGATTGGTTCAATCTACTTCAAGCACCAAACACTTCACAAATCTTTAAATCCCTTTTTCTTTTAAAATTTTCTTCTTCTTTTTCTATATGTATATCTTATATTTGTATTTTTTGTTGCTAAGCTTTGAATATATAAATCAAACTTTAGCTTTTAGGATGCCAAATTTGAACTCTTCTTTTTCTTTTTTTTCATTTTTCTCTTCTTTTTTTTTCATTTTTTTTTCATCTTTTGTATTTCCCAAAAATAGAAAAAGAAGATTCCCCCCTTTTTTCTCTCTCAAAAATGTCCCCCCCAAAAAAAAATTGTTATACCCCGCATTTTCAGAGCATGAGTATGACATGTACCTGACCGTAGTAATGGAGTGTCGGAGACGTCCCACGATGTTTTGAAAGGCACAAGCCATGGAAAGTACGTGTGAAGAAAAAGGATGAATTACAATCTCGTAAGTCGTGGTCGGGAAAAGCTTGTTTTGAGACCGAGAACATGACCATTTTTAGTATAATGAATGACAAATACCATGTATGGAGAGTTTCGAAATATGTCGGGATCGAGCAAATTGAAGAAAATAAGTTCCAAACGAAAATTTGAGAAATCTTTGGGCGGATTTTAGTCAACTTTGGAGGAGCATATCTCCTAGTATATATGGAGTTTTAAGGTGTTTTAAGAGCCTAAAAATGAAGTTCGTCGATTTCTAGTTTGTGATGCAATAAACCGCTTGTTGATAAGATGTCGGAGTAGAGAATTATAGACTTTACAAACTGAGCGTCGACGCGAAACGGGCGCTACGGTGCCGCTACGATCTTGCTACGATCGTGCGCGGCTACTTATTCAAAGCCCTATAAAAAGGGTTAAAACCCCATTTTTTTCATCTAAAGTTCCAAAAATTTCCGTAAAAACTCGGCAACAAAGGGCTCTTATTCATCACAAAAATTGAGGATTTTGAGTGAAATTTCAAGCTACGGAATATCAATCGAGGTCCGGGCAACGCGTAGACGCGATTATAATTTCGTTTGGTGTTGGAGTTATCTTGGGGACAAGAAAATGATGAAGATTTTGCTACCTTCATAAAAAATAAGGTATGAATTGTTGAATCTCTTTCTCTATCAATATGAATTAAGGAATAATTTCAAGAATAGTGGTTATGGTTTATTGTGTTGATGTTGTTGATTTATGGATTGAGGGTTGAAGAGAAATTTGGATGAAAATACATATATTTATCTTGTAGGATGTTGTTATTGATGTTGTTAGTATTAATTTCGGCTTCTTTACGGATATAAAGTTATTAATTAGTCGTATCCCAAGTTGGTTGGTTGGGAAATTTAGAAAACGATGTGTGTGGTACATTTTATGACATATGTTGTGTTGGAAATGATATTACTACTATTGAAAACCGTTGTTGATGTTGTTGGTTGTTGAATTGGAATTTCGGGCTAGGCACATAAAGGAAATGCGCGAATTTCGACAGAATCTAAAAGGACTTTCATTGCTTCTATTTAAGACGAGCGTATGACGATGACCCTAATGATATTATGAATGGTTCTATATGTAGATTACGAGGCTACGAATAATTCTTAGAGAGTTGCAAGACAGAAATAAGTTGGAAATCGAGAAGTATCTTCCAGGTATGTTAAGGCTAGTCCCCTTCTTTCTAAAGGCATGATCCTTTCGTTATAAACCTTTATGTCGTACCATAACATCATTGTTTCCGCAAATGCTAGAAATCCACGAATCTCGCGATCCTTATGATGTTATTGAGCTCCCAAAGGCATGATTCTTTTCTTACCAACTATGCTTGAATTCCATGAAAACTCTCATTTCCAAGAATGTTAGAGATTCATGACTTTTAAAGTTTCTATGATGGTAGAGTTGAATAATTTCTTATATGATAACCATGATGATGATCATAAGGGATTTATTTATCCAAGCTCCAAGGCATACGGATTTCATGTTATTATGAGATAATTTTATTCACGAGAGATTTCCATGCCGAGCTATATATTATTATGATGACGATATGAGAACGTTGAACCATTTCTTGATGTCTCAATTTTGTTCATGGAAGATGACTATTTCTTTTAAGATTACAAAAGTACATGACTTGATGCCCTATGAGATTTATGGTCTTATTCTACGTTTTCTCTTAGTTCTATTCTCCATTGATAGTCTCACCTTAAATTAATTGTCCCTTCAAGGTGAGACAAAGCGACGATAATTATTCCATAATATAATCGGAGGTTACCGACCTTACGTCACTCCGATACATTTGTGGGTTTTGATTGGGCTCTTATGCATGCTTTATATATATGTATGTATTTTCTCACGCGCGCGCGCGCTATAGTCGGCCGGGCGGGCACGTAGATGTGCACACCTTTGCACGGTGGGCATGTTATGATATTGCCCCGGACGCGGGAGGCACGGACGCAAAGTTAACGATGATAACACCGGCCTTAAACGGCCGGGCATAATACTACTTATATATCACACCGAGCCTTCATGGCCGGGCATGTTACTTTCACACCGAGCCATGGCGGGCATGTTACTATGTATATGTATGAAATGTTTTTTTTTTAAAAGGCTAAGCATGCATGACATCCGCCTTATGAGGCATCCGGATGTTCGGAGTTATCTCTCTTACTCATTGTTACTTTTCATATCTATATTATGTTATTATTCATGCCTTACATACTCGGTACATTATTAAATGCGACGTCCTTCTTTGGATGAATTGCGTTTTCATGCCACGTGTGTGTATACGACGAGTAGAGATATGGCTGAAAGATGTTCCACCTGGATTGGCGAGCTCCATTTCTTTAGTGTTGCCGAGTCGAGTATCCATGTCATGGTATAATGATTTATGTTAGAGACTTTGCAGACAGAGTCACGTATACAGTATGCCAGTCTTGTAGGCGGCTAGTTAAGCCGATGTATCCTTATACATTATTTTACAGATTTCATATGATTACAGTTTACTTGGTTTAAGAAAGACGAAAAGAATGTTTTTTTTTCTGAAAGGCTTCCGTTATGCATTTCAATTCATGACCTGCAAGTCCAGTGAGATTAAGAGTACAACGAGAGCCAGTGGGTTCGCTCGACTCTAAGTAAGGGTCGGGTGCCCATCATGCCCTATCAGGATTGGGGTGTGACAAAAATCCCCCTTTTTTCTTAATGTCCATCCCTTCTATTTGTAGGCAAGCCAATTTAGAATTTCTTGGACAAAAATAGGCCACTTGGCCATACTTTTCCCCCAAAAAATCTTTATTCAAATTTTCAAGATCATTCAACTAAGCATTTAGAATTCTATGGACAAAAATAGGCCACTTAGCCGTACTTTTCCCCCCCAAATCCTTATTCAAATTATCAAAATCATCCAACTAAGCATTTAGAATTCTATGGACAAAAATAGGCCACTTGGCCGTACTTTCCCCCCCAAAATTCATATTCAAATTTCCAAAATCATCCAACTAAGCATTTAGAATTCTATGGACAAAAATAGGCCACTTGCCCCCCCCCAAAAAAAAGACCTTATCCAAATAGTACCAACAAAGGTACAAATGGATAAAATCCCCTTCTTATTTTTTATAAAAATGTAGCATAGTTTTTATATAGTTTTAGGTTAATTAGTCTAATATGGCCCTCGTGAAATAATATTTTGACGAAATAAAAATTATAATACGTCTTTTTAAAATACGAGATTCAAAACGAGCCCAATATTGATATACTTTCGAGCAATATTTAAAAAATATAAAAAAAAATGCGGTCAAAATGAGCCGTAATTCATACGTCATTTTTAATTAACAATTTTCCCGAGTTAGACAGAGCGGGATATGTATCTTCTTTTCAAATCACGTTTGTGAAAGTAAATAACTCGTAATTTTTTGTAATTGTTAATTTTTATGAAAATAATAATTAAACATCAATTTTTGCAATTTTCTCGGGATTTTTAATTTTTAATTTTTTAAGGGCATCCTTACTCCGTCTTGGACTCGGGAAATTTGAAAATTAAAATACGCGTTTTATGAGGTGAAAATTAGGTGTCAACAATCAGTTGTAAAGAAAACAGAAACAAAGTAATTATAGGCCATAGTAAAGCTCCTGACTGAGGATATGACCTTAGATAAGAAGGTATGAAGGTCGAGAATTAGGGTAGAAGATTAGTAGGTAGTTGTGTGTTGTCACACTATGTGTGTGTCTAGTGTGGGGGGGGGGGGGGGTGGATAGTCCCCTCCTCTCATTTTTTTCCTTTTAAGAGTAGTATTCCACATCATGTAGTCTTCGATCTATGCTTTGATGTGTATTCCTATATTTTGCTGCATTTATTTTGTATCTTGCTATTTTGATATCTCCTAGTCGGAGGAGGTCTTTCCGTAATGCTATAAAGGTGGGATAAGATGCGTCGTTATCCTCCCGGATCATGCTTGTGGGACTATATTGGGTATGTTGTTGTTATTGTTGTTAACTTGGTTAATTATACTACTCCAACATTTTTAACGTACTTTTAAACTTCTATTATTATTATTATTATTATTATTATTACCAAAATTTAGACTAGCAACCTACTTCGTGCTGGATTTTGTGTCTTTATATTCCCCAAAGGAACACCAAATAACTTGGTTAATTATACTACTGCAACATCTTTAACGCACTTCCTAGCTTTTATTATTACCATAATATGAAACACGATACTTATCGTGCTAGGATTTGTGTCTTTCTATACTTATCGTGCTAGGATTTGTGTATTTCTGTTTATTAGAATATCATCATATAACCTGATATATTATACTACTCCAACATTTGTAACGCATTTTCAAACTTCTATTATCATCAAAATATGAATCACGAAACTTATTTCCGTGCTAGGTTTTATGTCTTTCTATGCCTTAGACTAACATCATATAACATGGTAAGTTATACTACTCAAACATCTTTAACGCACTTTTAAACTTCTATATGGACCACGAAACCTATTTTTGTGTTAGATTTTGCGTCTTTCTAGTCCCGTTGAATAACATTAAATAATTTGGTTAATTATACTACTCCAACCTCTTTAACGCTTTTCTAACTTTTATTATTACGATAATATGGATCACAAAACCTATTTTCATGCTAGGTTTCGCCCCTTTCTAGTCCTTAAAATAACATCAAATAACTTGGTTAATTATACAACCCCAATATCTTTAACGCACTTCCAAACTTCTATTATTACCATAATATGGACCACAAAACCTATTTTCGTGCTAAGTTTTGTTACCTTTAATTTCACATCCAATCTATATGGAAAGAAAGTCTAACAAAGCTTCTTTTTAAGAAATTGTTTCATGAAAAATAAAATTCTTACTTATTTTCTGAACTAATGGGCTTTGCTTTTCCTTTTCATCTCTAAATACAATCCAATTAAATAGATTTTTCCACGTTTTAACATTAGGGTTTTCAGAAAATATATTTATTTACCGCAGAGGGAAAAAAACTTGATTTTTCCACAATTACCGGCTGGTGAAAAACAAAGTGGATTACTAGTAAAGTAAAATAAAATTCTGATCTGTTTTGTGAAATAATGGGCTTTGCTTTTCCTTTTCCTTTTCCTTTTCCTTTTTATCATCTCTAAATCCAACTAAATAGTTTTTTTCCACGTTTTAACATTAGGGTTCTCAGGAAATATATTTATATATTTACAATAAAAACTTTAATATTTCCATCAATTACCGACTGGTGACAGCAACAAAGCGGTTATATAGTAAAAGTAAAACCGTACTAGGAGAATGTCTTTTGCAGAATCCAATGGAGCTGTTCACATGGGATCATCCGTCACTGCTTCAGATGGTGGTACCACACCGTACTACCCTATCATGCCTCCAATTTCCTCTTCACCTCCTCCGACGACGACGGAGACGGCTTATCAAGTCCCCGTCGCCGGCGTTGCTGTTTCCAGCGATGCGGCTCCGGTGAGTGTGGACCCTACAATTGAGCAGGTTAAAAGAAAGCGAGGTAGACCGAGGAAGTATGCTCCTCCTGATGGGATAATCTCTCCTCCGTCGTTGTCTGCGGAGGGAGGAGAGGGGAGAAAGGGAAGGGGGAGACCACCTGGTTCTGGCAGAAAACAGCAATTACCTGATTTAGGTAATTCGGTTAGATATCTATCTCTGCATATGTTATATTATTTAATTGTGTTGTCTTTATTTATTTAATCTAATAATAATCGCTAGTGGAGTATTCTTTTATGTTTTTTCTTGGCTGTCATCAATTATTTTTATGAATATAGCTGATATCTCCCACATGTTTATTATCTAATTATTAAGTACTTTTTATCTGATTATTCCCTCTGTCCCAATTTATGTGGTACGGTTCGGATTTCGAGAGTTAAACCTGTAAACTTTTGACTGTAAATTCGGGCATGGAATCTTCTAAGTTTTTTAAAAAACTACTTAAAAAGTACTATAAGTCACAATGATTAACAATTCAAAATACTTAAAGATATATGAAAAAAAATTACAGCTAAAGAAACACTTATTCGAATGTCTGTGCCACATAATTGGGATGGAGGGAGTACTATAATTTTTTAGTCACTAGCATTCCTTTAGTTTTTCTTTTTCATTGCTTTCAACAGGGGCGGCTCTTACTGTTGGGGGCCTAAAGCCAAACATCAATGAGGGGTTAATTTTTTTTTTTTTTAATATCACAGAAACGAGAATAGAAAAAAGTCTACTTTTTGAGGATCTATGTTAGATATCTCACTTACTTCCTCAAGAGCTCCTTTTTGAGATTGTATCATTCTTCTTTTTTGGGTTTTGAACAACCGGATTCACATTTTCTAGTTGAGGTATTTTATATTCTAATAAATAGTTAAAGAGACTATATATTACGTAGTAAAATATTAAAAACAAGCAAGTTTTAGATGAAAAAATAACTAAAAAATTGAAATAATAGAGCCTGATTCAACAAGTTAATAACTTGATTTGAGAATACTTATTTGGTGCTTCAATATACCTCTTGCAATATTTGGTGCCCAAAAACAAAAAAAAAAAAAATAGCAAATTCAGACAGTAGCTCTTGTCTTTCGTAGCAATATAGTCAAAGACTCCCTTGGAGAAACAAAGAAGAATATAAAAGCATAGAAGTATACTAAAGTTTAGAGAAAGGTTAAAAGTAGATTGAGTATTGTAGAGAAACCAACCAGGGGCCTTTTTTTGGTCAATATACTAAATATAGATTGAGTATTTGTATACTATACACTACTTACTGATTTAGGGGCCTTATTTTCTGTCAATTAATTAACTATTTTCTTTTAACGATAAAAAGTACTTAAAATACTTTATAATTTTCAAAAATAAACTATATTGATGAAAAATGGGGCCCCCAAAAATGAGGGGCCTAAAGCCTAGGCTTTAGAGGCTTCACCCAAAGCCACTCCTAGCTTTCAATTGCTTATATTATAGGAGTAGTACTTATGGACTTTAATCCATCAATTGATAATCAAAAGGGAAAAAGCCAAAAAAAGAGGAAGAAAAAGTTCTTACCAACATGAAGGTAGCAGCCTAGAAATAATCGAAACACCATGAATGAGACTAAAGATTTGTTTAATACAAACATTGGTGTTACTTCTTTGGTAACTTGCAAGTTATGTGTTTAAGGCGTGTAGAGGACGGCCTCTTTGCAAAATGCAAGAGGACCACTGCATACGTACCTATGAGAACGCAGTTTTACTGTTACCTCTACAGGTTAAGTGAATCCAACATTTGTTATACAGAACATAATCACAAAGTTTCGCCAATACTAAGTTTTCAACCCATAATTGCAAATGTGCAATACATTCAGTAGTAAGGATATAACTATTGAACCCATTAAGTTTTAATTTTTAATCCGCCTTTGGTACATACACGTCCACTCTTCCCCTACCTCGCTCTCAGGGAGCACTTCGTGTGCAGGATGAGCCTTCTTTTTCAGTTCACAATTCTTGTTGTACTGGAGATTCTCATCATATGCTAACTTACCTAGATAAAGAAGGAGCCTTTTCCCAGTTAATTATTCTTCCTCGGAAATGATTTATATCTGCTTTCATAATTTTGCAGCACGAAAATGATTACTTTCTTTCTTTTTCTGGTTATCCTTCTGACGTCTTCCTGCATGAAGAAATCATTCTATGATGCTTAATTTTTTTCATTCTGTTGGTGATCTGGCGATCATTACTGGGCATGTCAAGAAGATTATGCGTTCTATTCGTTCGAATCATTCTGCAAGTGCTAAGAAAAATTGATTACGATTTGCTAACGCTGTGTATTTTGAATTTAACTTTGAAGATTCAATTTTTCTGTTTTCTTTTGTGCCAATTTCTGGAGTTACTCATGGGGAAAAAGCTCTTAAAATCTTGGCTTTTCCCACTGCTTTTCTTTTGGTTTGGACTTCAAGCAGAAAAACTCTGTTTTCTTATGCGTTTGGTATTTTATGATGTGTTTTAATGTGGACAATTTGTGCTTTGTAATTCAACTGCTTTGCTATTTTCATTTTACTAAAATCTTGAGTTACTGATAAGATACTATTTGCAGGATCAGCAGGTGCAGGGATTGGATTTAGACCGCATGTTATCACATTAAAAGCTGGGGAGGTGTGTCCTTAATTTGCTGCTTATCTCTCTGTATTTCGATGCTGTATTTCTCTTCTTTTTGCTTTTGTTTGTAGATTAGAGATGGTTGTACTGTTTGTCTTGCTTCATGCTCACGCCCATTAATCCTAGACTTCTGAGTTTAATTCGCGGATGCAATTCCCATTTGACTGAAGAAGTTACGAATTAGGGGAGCTTCTTTTTGTCCGACTGTTTAGGCACTGCAGCTTTCGACCTAAGAAAGTAGCTGAATGATCTCTCTCCCACTTTCCTTTTTGTGATTAATCAGAGGTGACTTCCACCTATCTTATTCCCCTACAGATGCATTTATGACTACCTTATCCACTATTTCTTTTTTGTGTTGAAGTACGTTGGATGCTGTTCGTTTCAATCATTACTTTGTGTTTATATTTTGTTGGCTTCCCTTTTAACCTAAATATATGCCTACTTCTATTTCTTAGGATTTTCTGATTCCATAAAAACTTCGTGATATATCTTTCAGCACATAGTAGTTTACAAGGTACAACAACAACAACAACAACCCAGTGAAATCCCACAACGCAGATTCGTGGATGCAGGGAGGGTAGAGTGTCTGTGACCTTACTCCTACCCATGTGGGGCCAGTTTGTTTCGAAGTAGTTTACAAGGTAATGTAATTGTAGTTTACAAGGTAATGTAATTGTTTTTTTTTTTTTTTTTTTTTTTGATGAAGGTAATGTAATTCTTTTCCTTGGTGAACGTGTTCGAGGAGTCCTCTGTTCTATTTTTTGCATAAAATTGATAACTTTACATGCTAATAAAGCTGTGTGCTAAATGCTTAACTGATTCTTTATGGTTACATTAAAAAATATAACAAAATCAACAACAACAACCCACTGGAATCCCACAAATGGGGTCTGGGGAGAGTAGAATGTATGTAGACGGACCTTACCCCTACCTTGAGAAAGTAGAGAGGCTGTTTCGGATAGACCCTCGACTCAAAGAAAGATGAAAAAGGAAGGAGTATCCAAGAAATCTAAGAATATAATAATCGAGGCTAAAGAAACAACAAGCAGTAATAGAAATCTAAGAATACGAAAATACAAGAATAATACTAGTACTCCGGGATTAGAAAAGAAATACGTCGCACTACCTACTAACCTTCTACCCTAATTCTCGACTTGCATACCTTCCTATCAAGGTTCATGTCTTCTGCCTAATCATCTGACCCCAATACCTCTTAGGCCTATACCCCTCCTCAAGCCAACTACGGCCAACCTCTCACACCTCCTAACCACATCATCTGCACTTCTCCTCTTCACATGCTCGAACCATCACAACCTCACTTTCCACATCTTATACTCCAAGGGTGACATATCCCTCCTTGGCCCGAATATCCTCATTGCTAATCTTATCTCTCTGGTATGCCCACACATCCATACTCCTAATTTCCAATTTCTTCAACAAATTTTTTGTTTTAAACATCTAACAATGTTTGACGATATTCTGAACAACTCTTTCAAGTTTTAAATGTTGAGATTCATTTAGTTTAATAAGCAGCCTCCCTGCCTCCCAAGGTACGGGTAAGGTCTAAGTGACCTTACACTCTACCCTCCCAGACTCTATTATGTGGGATTTCACCGGGTATGTTGTTATTCATTTAGCTTAATAGCACTTTCATCATGCTATATTAGTAATACCCTTACCATTTCTCCAAAAAAAAAAAAAAAAAAAAAAGGAAAAAAAAAAAAAGAAAAAGAGAGACTTGAAATTCATTTAACATGTTGAATTTTGATCTGTTGGGTTTAGTCTTTTAGTTCCTGAATGTAGTTTAACTCTAGTTGATGAAAAGTCTCTAGTCCTTATACCAGTATTCTTTCTTTAACCATTACCCTTTTGGCGTCTTTTCCTCAACACTAGGCCGTCCCGTTCTTTTTGTCTTGCTTAAGTCTCTTTGTACTTGAACTGTTGAACACCCCCATTAATCCAGATGAGCTGGTCTGTCAAATTTTCATAGCTACAATCAGGAGCTAATGCTCAGTGTGATATAATTCTTTGTGGAATTCCTGTTCAAATTATAAAAATGTAAGGAGAAGGAGAAAAACTTATGACTGGTCATCCAACAAATTTGGATATTATCTTCCACTTGTTTGGGGTGGTCCTCCTTTATATTCTTAATTAAATTGTCCCTGAACATTATATTTGGAGATCCACTTACGGTCAGACCTCTCTATAACATCCTTATATAGCAAAACTTCACTATAAAAACCAATTGTTTTCTGAAACCGATTTTTTATGTTATATTTTACCTCTATAACAACCTTTTACCTATAACAACAACCATCTTTATAACAGTACCCTCTTTGTAAAATTATCTCTCTGTAATAGCTATCCTTTTTTTTTTTTGGGTAATACAACGAGACCTCTCTATAACAATCTCACTTGTTCCGATATGTTTTTGGCTTTTATAGTGATTGGCTGTTTTATTCTTATAACAACATTTGACATTGAAATATTATTTGGTTATTATAGGCAACAATTATCCAAAAATCATTTTTTCATTTCTTAATGATATAAAACGATACAAATATTTTTAAAATCTCAAAGATATGCTTAACTCACTAATTAAAAATTAAAGAAAGTCAATACAATGCTACCTTTGTTTCTAAGAAATAGGTTGACGTTTGGACTCCATATGACATGAACAATACTAATCAAGAAATCAATATGCCTCACATAAATATTTTATCACACTACGATCTACATAAATATTTCCAATGGAAGACTTAACTTTCAACAAAATGGTAACCTTTGTACATAGAAAACTTAAAATACCGAATGCTAACTTCGTCATATTGTATACCAAGGAAATCTTTTAATGATGGAAATATATATTTGTATATTATTCTTTGTCATAAATGGTATATTAAAGTATCAAAATATTTGGTATGACATGAACAATACTAATCATGAAATCAATATGCCTCACATAAATATTTTAGCACACTACGATCTACATAAATATTTCCAATGGAAAACTTAAATTTAAACAAATTGGAAACCTTTGTACATAGAAAACTTTAAATACTGAATGCTAACTTCGTCATATTGTATACCAAGGAAATCTTTTAATGATGAAAATATATATTTATATAATATTCTTTGTCATAAATGATATATTAAAGTATCAAAATATTTGGTCAAAATCTCTAGATTTGGTAATCTTAGAGATTCTATTTCTATAAAGATGGTTATTACATTACCACAACAAAAGATAGTTGTTATAGAGGGATGATGTTACAAAGAGAGTATTGCTATAAAGATGTTTATTGTTGTTATAGGTAAAAAACTGTTATGGAGATATAACATAAAAAATCGATTCTGAGTTTTTTTTTTTTGCAAAGATAGAGATCTTTGTTATATAATAACCATCCTTATAGAAATAGAATCTCTAAGATTACCAGTAATAAGTCTAGAGATTTTGACCAAATAGTTTGATACTTTAAGACATTATTTTTGACAAAGAATATTATATGAATATATTTTTCCATCATTAAAAGATTTTCTTGCTATACAAAGTATGAAACTATTTCTTTAGATACAAAGGTAGCATTGTATTAGCTTTCTTCAATTTTTAATTAGTGAAATATGCATATCTTTGAGATTTTAAATAATTTTTGTATCTTTCTATAACATTAAGAAATGACAAAAAAAAAAAAAAAAAAAAAAAAAATCTTGGATAATTATTGCCTATAATAGCCAAATAATATTTAAACGTCAAATGTTGTTATAGGTATATAACAACCAATCGCTATAAAAGCCTATCGAATCAAACGAGGCTATTGTAGAGAGGTCTGACTGTACATGTAAGCAAAGAACGAAGTCACAAAGGATGACTTTTTTTTTCTAGCATCTAAACCAAATCTTGTTGGCCTTTATGGAGATTTGATTTTGTGTAGTACAACGATGCTTGATTGTCCAGGGCTGCTTAGAACAATTTGATAGAAGTAAAGTATCTATTTTGGTTTGACCTTCTGCAGGCTGCATCTATGTCTCACTTGAGTGCTATATGAGGGCTAAATAGGGCAACATCATCACTTCGTATTGGTTTTTCTAGAAGTTAAAAAATATTCAATCCTTGGGCATGTGGTGTAAATATCTGTCACGACCCATTTTCACTAAGTCGTGCGGGCACCTATCTTTCCCACCTCGGTAGGCGAATCCTTATCCCAACGATCATAAAACATAAGCAAAGCGGAAGAAAATAGAATAACGTAAGTCTCATGATAATGCTATAAAGAAATGCAGAAGTATTGAGAATCCAACCCCAGTATCTGGTCTGGTCATACAAGGCTCTACCAATACTACAAGTCTGAATAATACATAAAATCTCAAATGATGTCTCGAAATAGAAATAAGACATAAATAGTGAGAAGAGTCTTCGGGCAGCGAACGCCCTCATGGTCACCCTGAATAGACTCGGTAGTAACCTCGATAATCAGCCACGAGGGTAGAAGCAGATCCAACCTGGTACTTTGCATTCATAAAAGAATGCAGCAAGTGTAGGTCAGTACAAACAACAAGTACTGGTAGGTATCATAGGCCGACTAACATTTTTTGACGTATATAAAGACAATAAAGCAAGAAATGCAAGTAAACAATAGAGTACAGGTCACCAATGTCCAAGTATCGACGAAGCAAGTCCCAACCTTAGTCATAGCATCTAAGCCCAATTGTGCCAAGTTTCAAGAGTACAATTCGAGAACATCTCATAGCTATAGCATAAAGTCCCAATTCAGCCATCACAAGTATCCAATCACAATCCACGAAACAATTAACCAAGAGATACAATCCGATGCAATAATGTATGAAGTATGAATGCAATGCATATGCTCGTACACATGTACTCCGACGATAGAACATCACACCATCAGCAGCACAACCCATGGGGGACCCGCGAAGTCCATGCACCAGTCACTCCGCACATAGCCCAGAGATGACTCAATATCCAACATGTCTCAGAAGATAAGTGTTCTATATCAGTCACTTCGCACACAGCCCAGAGATGACTCGTATCAATATGTCTCAAGCATCTGTATTTCCTTCTCATTTCCCATCATCAGTACCATATCAAGGCAATATCAATATCTCATGGAAATGACTATGAATACAATGCAAATGTAATAACAATAAACCAAGTCAATCCCAAACAGTACCACACATGGGTACACAAGTAATATCATCAATAAGGCTACACAATAAGCCACAATCGATTCGCTATCCTCATCTCAATAACAACAAAGTAAGTTACCACAATATCATAATCAAGATATATAACTAATCACCAATATCCAATATCTCAACGTGGCAGCGAGCCAACAAGTACATAGAACAAATAGGACAACAAAGAAACGGGGTGGCTAGCCCTCAAATCATACAACAGGGCCTAACCTACGGCAATATCAATCCCAACTTCATACCTGAACGCTTACATGCATTTTTCGACAATATCATCTAAACATACGCTTCGCTAATCGAAGTCTCACCATAATGTAAACCGTAACCTACTTGGAAGGCTGAACAACAGACTCGAATGTCAATCGTGAGCCTTGCCCTTTCGTTGCGCCTCGAAGTAATGAAAGTCTAGTAATATCCGAATATGGAATTAGAATTGAGAAAAAAGTATCCATAGAAACCAAACTCCTATATCCAAAGAAGCCAAACTCCTATTTAACTCCCAAATCTCAACCCATGGAATAGGGTTTATGAACTAAACAAGATGAAATTAGAAATCTGTAGGTCTCAACATGAAATTTGTACTATAGGTGATCAATTCCCATCAACAATTAGCCAATAAAACTCATAGAATAGGGAAATTCGGATTTTAGAAGAAATCCCCAAATTTGGGTATAAACCCTAACTCCCAATTCATAAATTAGCCACTAATGATGAAGGAAACATGTTACAATAGCTTCTAATCATCATTTCCATGCTAAAAGAAGCTAACCCAACCCATAATTCAAGGTGGTATAGTCTAGAAATCATTTAGGAAAGAACCCATCAAATCCTTTTTTTAATCCTCAAGTTCTTAGGGATTCTAGCATGAATTAGGGGATTTCTATGATGATTAAATGATAATGGAATAGTAATGAAGATGGAATGACTTTACCACAATGATGTTCCTCCAAGAAATACCTTGAAATGCTCCCAAATGGCTCAAGTTTCAGAATAGGAAATGAATGAAGGACTTGGGGTTTTAACACTCATTTAATCCCAGCTATTGCCCGTCACCCGCTTTCGCGCTCACTCGAATGCTTCAGCGGTCCTGCTTTCGTGGTCCATGCCCAAATGCACAAGGCCACTATAGCGGCAGGGTGTCACGACCCAACCCCATGGGCCGTGACTAGTGCCCGAACTGGACACTCGTAAACATACCTGTTAGACATAATCAAACTGAAACTAAACATAATATGGAAGCTTGCAAACACAAAACGTTGTCTTAGAACGTCATATATATCAAGATAACCTGTTCCCAGAGTCACAACAAATCAAAAGACAACACCATACGCAAGCCGACAAGGCCGGCCACTACGACGGAACATCCTGAAAATATATACGCAAGCCGACAAGTGCCGCCACTACGTACGGGAACATCCCAAAATAATTCATATTGGACACACCGAACAACATCTATATACAACCCACACATATGTTCACAAGACTCCCAAGAGTATCAATAGTGGAACATGACGGGATGTGGCCCCGCCGTACCCCCGGATAAACACAAATATACATCAAAAGAT
>NC_081343.1:26026210-26099310 GCF_029784015.1 Lycium ferocissimum
TATATCAAATAGGACTTCTGGAATCATAGACACGTATCAAGACATAATGAAATAACTTCTGGAAATCAAGAACATTAGCAATCCTAGTGTCTCTAAGAATAGGAGCTTCTTTGGAGTTTATACATTCATCGTTTGTTTGTCTCACATAGATCATGCCAAAAAGAAGGAAGGGATAGTTTTACATACCTTCAACGCTTATCCATGGTACAATATGTATATGCTGCCCGAAGTGTCTCAACCTATATTAAGACGTTAAGAACTATGGTTAAGCTACGGGAAGGTTCAAAATGTATTCCGACGTTAGTAGCTCATTTCTAGAAAATTAGGCGGCATTTCCCCTATATTCAAGCCGACTATAAAACAACCAAGTCAACATCAATAACCACACGTTCAAGTACTATATCAAGTCTAGCTAAGACAAGATTCAAGGATACTCCGAACAGCCCGCATAACATTCCAATCAGCCCACACATTACAACATTCAATAATAGTTAACCTAACGACTACGACATATTCAAGTTATTCTTAATAATCTATAGTCATAACATTTCATCGAAACAACCTTATAACAGTCTAACCATTACAACAACACAATACATAATCTTAACTATACTTAATCTTCCAATTCAACAAGAATAACAACACGCCCCAAAACAGCCTCTAATCACGACATAACAATGCCCGATAATCTCACGAACATTTAAGAATACGCCAAATAGACCACATACGCTTCGTATACGATATCTCATACACTCCTTTCATCCAAATTTGTTAATCATATCAACAAATACACGACAACAACATCAATTATTCATACGCAAGAAAACTACCTTAATATCACAATAAGTCCTTAAAACAGCCCACAAAACAAATACAACTTCAACTTTAAATATTAAATTCCTTCACTTTAATCATATAATCCATGACAATAATAACGACAACACTAATCAAGATTAATTCACCATTATTAAGTTGAACCAGCCCCATCACGGTCCGAACAACACCTCAACATCAACATACACAATTCCTTGTATCCAATTTACATCTACCAAATTATACAAAGTCCAAACCACCTCTAAAACATGTAGGAGAGAATTAAATCTTACCTTAATAAGCTTGGCTCCTTAACGTTGCTGAAATTTGCGGATTAAAATTGCAAGTGTTCTTGCTGCCCCAATAACCAAACTCACGTTGCTAATCACTCTCAAATGGTTGGAACACCTTAGAAAGTTAATTTTTTTATCAAGAACATAAGCTTAACTCATGGACAGCCATGGCCGTGAGCTGCCATGGCTGAACCTCTCTCTCTCAAGTTCACAATGTTGAAGATGAATTATGAGTGAATGACTATTCAATTAGTCATCAACTAATGCTTTATATGCTGCCTATGAAGTGGACACATGTCCCACTATGGCATGGACCAATCAGATTTGGCCATGCTATAGTGGGGTCCATTTTAGGCACTAATGACTTGATTAATATTAATTAATCACTAATCCCCACTTAATAATCTAATCATGGTTAATTAATCCCTAATCTCCACTAATATTTCTATACTAATTAAAATTTATAAGCAATTCGTGCACTAATTAAAATCGGGGTTTAAAAGTCTCTATCTCATATCCCAAAATAATCTTGTACTTAAATTTATGTCGATTTGCTTACGAATAATCCAATGTACAAAAATATGGGATATAACACAGGTCACCGCTATAGCGGTACCGCTACCGCTGTCTGGTGCCGCTATAGTGGGACACTAGACGCCAGAAACTTCTCAAGTTTCATCTACTTAACCTGAAGTTGGAATGAAGGCCATGAGACAAGTGTTCGAATATCAATGAAGACAAAACTGCTAAGATTCCCCATTTATTCAAGTGTTGGTGGACAAAATACCTAGTACATGTATGGTGGGAAGATCTAGGTGTCCGATAGAATAGTTGAGGTGCACGCAAGCTGGATTGGACACCACGGTTAACAAAAAAGAAAAAGTAAGTAATGTTAAAGTTAGATTTACTGGGAAAGCATTGCATCAAATTTTAAATTTTAATAATTTAATTAAATGTCTTGAAAGTTGTATAGAAATTGAATCGTCTCAAGCATTTTGGAATGTCCCAAACGAAAAAGGTGTCATATAATTGGGATGAGAAGAGAGTATTTGTGATTCTTTTTATACTGGAAGTCTAGAATTAGTTGCTTTTTTATGTTTGAAGATTCAATTCAGCATCTTTTTTCATCTCAGGATGTATTGGCAAAACTAACGGCGTTCTCTCAAAGTATCTCTCAAGCCGTCTGCATTTTGTCAGCAAATGGATCCATATCTAACGTGACACTTCAGCAAGCAGCAATATCAGGTGGAACTGTAACATATGAGGTTCGTATTACCGTGTGAAGCTTAAGCTAATTATCTGCTTATATGTTAGGAGTTAACATTATCTTCCTGATGACAAAAAAAAAAAAAAAAGGGATTAACAGTATCTTATTAATACACGTCAAGCAATGGACATCATTTTGATATATTAAGCCATAAATGAACTTGCCACACAAATTTCATAAGTCTATTAACCATTGAGCCGTGTTATGTCCTTTTAGTGTGATCTGCATCATTTAGTGAAGTATTAGACACATTGCTGCAGACCTCGACAGGAAACAATTCATTTTGCTGTATCCTTCCCATGGCTCTGAAGATGTATTTTTTCCTTCTTAAAGCGTTTTTACTTGCTACTTCCTCAGGGACAGTTTGAGATCCTGTCTCTGTCTGGTTACTTTCTCTCAGAATCTGGTGGTGAGCACAGCAGGACAGGTGGTTTGAGTGTGTTACTGGCTGGACCAGATGGCCATGTTCTAGGTGGTGGTGTGGCAGGAGTTCTTACTGCGGCTTCCGCTGTACAGGTGTTACATGACTTTATTTTCAATTCTGAAAATTATGTTGTAAATTTCTGGTACTAATTCCTAGCTTTCTCCCACGTTCTGTTTGTGATAGTCTCTTATTTCCCTTGGTATTCAGAATTGTCAAAAGAAAAATTCCATCTTATTATGAAGAAATTTTATTGTTGCAGGTTATTGTTGGTTGTTTTGGCATACAAGGTCAAAAACAGTTAAAATTGGATAATTCTGATGCTTTTGGTGTGCCATCTGCCCTGGTCTTTGGAGCGTCAACGGCTAAAAGTCCATCGTCACTCGGAACTGTAAGCGAGTCCAGTGGTGAGCCTGTGAGCCCTCATAATCAGCTTGCTGAAGCTTCAAATAATAGTCCTCCTGTAGTCGCTAATAACTTGCCCTGGAGGTAACTTCATAATAGGGGAGTGACGTACCTCATTTCAATGATCCTGTTGAGAACTTCTGTCGATAATCCCTTGATTCTTAGGAAGCCAACCATTGTGTTGGGTTAGATTTTCTTTCTAATTAGATAAGCATCGTTGTCTAAACATTTTTGGATATTTTTAACGCATCTCATTATATTGCCGTCATTTTATATGCATATGGTTATGGGTACAATATTATGTGAAAAGAAGGTTAGACTCCAAGTTTGTTCGAGAATGGTACTCGATGTCTCCCTCTTCCTCCTTCACAGGGAAAAAGGATTTTATTTCTTGGTTTTTGGATTTTATGAATATTTGGTATTTTTTTCTTTCCAAATCTAAGGAGAAATGTTACGGCAAGTGCAGGGGTTAGAGTTTATGATTTGTCAAGTACTATATCTCGATGGGGTGGCCGGGGAATCCAAAAGTGATTTTATGCCTCAATTCTTACATCTCCAACAACTGATGGGACCTTATATCTCCGACAACGTGTGGAGCGACAACTAGTTTTGGATGAGTTATATAAAGCTCCTTACTAGTCCAAAAATTGACGATCTGTGAGTAGGAGAATCTGGAACTAAAAGTGTTTTTTCCTTGGAATTTACTAGGAATTCTTAATATAGAACCTTATCAAATTTTATAACATTAGGGTAATACGTCGAGAACCGTAAGATTTATATTTTTAGCAACTACTACTAATTTTCTCATCTTTAAATTCATTAGTTCCTAGGGATAAACTTTTTTTTGGATATTATCTAATTGTCCTTCATATTTTTAACGTGTAACCCCTAAATATTCCTCAAATTAGCATTCAGTATTTGTTTTTACTTTAGGATGTTGATAGTAAGAAGATCAAGCAAGATATTTATGAGTTGTCAAAAAATGATTAGTTCCTTTTATTTTAATCTTATGTTTGGTTAATCATATAATGCTATGATCGTAAATGAGAAAGCATGGTCATCGACAATTAATATAGTCGATCTTCACTTGTTTGGAAGTAAGGCCTAGATATTGTAGTTGTTTAGTTGGTCTTGTAGTGACTATGATATTTGAGAGAACTCCTAAAAAGAGTATGAGTAGGCAAAATACTATACTTAAACGTGTATTCCTTAGCTATTCTATGTGAAACCGTGCACAAACTAGAGAACTTTTCAAATCAAAATATCAAAACAACATTAATACCCGTCGATTAAAATTAAAGCATTAACGCAAACTAATACTAATTATATGATACTGCATAACAAAGGAACTTAAATGAATCATGTCAAATATCATTTCCTACCACTAATTTATTCGTATATCTCAAAAGATTTGCTAAAACTATTTATCGGTATTAGAATGTTATTGTATACGCACCGTTCGAAAAGCTCACACTATAAGAAGAGGTAAAATTTAATTGTCTGTTTGTTCGATCTAGGGGTGTACATGGACCGGGTTAGTTCGGATTTTTCAAATACCAAACCAAACCAAATGCGTCGGGTTTTTAAATTTATAAACCAAACCAAACCAATAAAATTCGGGTTTTTCAACTTCGGGTTTTCTCGGGTTATTCTGTTTTTTCGGGTTTTTTTCCGAAAAAGTCTTCATACAAAACATATGATTTTTACTTCAAATATTTCTTTAGTCCTAGTAAGATACAACTATATAACTAAGGTGTTTCTTAAGAAAATAAAATAAAATGTGAGATGGGTAATGACATCGTATTAAAATATTCTACAAAAGAGATAATTAAAATAAGTATTGCTAATTAATAAGCCATAAAGAAAATGACTTTAATCTAAATACTAAGTTATGCTAAAATAAGTACGGCTAATGCGTATTAATTCCTTCTTCACAAGCTCTTCTAGACACATTATACATGTCCTTGTTATTTTTCTCATCAATGTTTATCTTCTTTAATAAGTCCATGGATGACTTACTAGCTGGCACCATACCATGCTCTTCCGGAAACAAAATCCTTTAATAAATAACATGGCAACATATCGATTCTACATCCACAAATAACTCCAACACTCTGTGATAACCCTAGTTAGATTCAGTGATATTACTCACCTGCCTCATGATATGTTATACTATATAGTCACGTTGATTTGGAAACCCAATCCAATCCCCAAAGAGTTTTGAAATTTCAAGGTAGAATCTGTCGGGGGACATGAGAACAAAAGAGGTGAGACAGATACAATTCGATCCTGTTTCCACTCAACTACGGTAGAGTTGTGCTACATGCATTAAATTAAGTGAAGTGGTATATACCAAATATCATGTCGAATGCGTAAAGAGGAGCTAATGTTTACAAGGGTCAAAGATGAAGAAGAAGGAGGGTGTTGAGAAGTCTTTGATGATTTTTTTTGTGAAAGTTGGTTAACGACGCAGGAGGAACCTAACAAGCGACTGCGGAATATTGGAAGACTTATTATGAGAAGTGTTGGTGTACTTTGGAAATACAGTGTGCTTCATTCTTAATTAATTTATAGGAGTACTAGCTAGTTTGAGAAGAAATTCTCGACCAAGTATGATATGGATTACAAATTTTGAGACCTAATTTGATATAAGATATATAGGTAATCGAGTATTGGAGTTCCACCATTTTGGTAACTTTATGAAATATGTAGGTAATTGAGTTGAGCCTTTTTGCCTACGTTATTAAAGTTACTTTAACAGCTTCTTTGATTGCTGCCATTGTATTGTTATCTTAAATATAATATTTATTTTAATTGTTATATAAATTCTATTGTTTTGCATTGTTAAATCCATTATTACTTAATTTCAAACAACTCATTTTGTATAACAACCGATTTAAACTGGTGGGATCGATATACCTTATCTTTTTTTTTTTTTTCCCAGTTATTACAGCACTCCTGAAAATTCCGATTAAGTTTAATACTTTAAAGTGCGCTAACAAATACAAAAAATATCATTTTATGTGCTAAACAATGCTACGTAATAGTATGAGGAAGTAAGGATGTGTTATGGAGTATATAATAATGTTTAGAATCAAGTTGCTCGGGCAAAAAATCACAAAAAGCGAAATTGCAAAAAAAAAAAGATTGTTGACAGGCTTGTCAAGCAAACCTGCATGCGAGATAGGCCATGGCTCAGGCGGTAAGGCTGAAGGTCATGTTGGGGCGCAAGGAGAGACCAAGGAACAACCTTGGCGCGCGGCGCACAGGACAACGTGTGATCCGTGCACACAAAGGGGAGGTGGGCAACAATTGCTAACGGAAGCGGGTGGCCAAGCACGCGGCCTAGGGCGCGACATGCAAGACGATGCTTGCAACTTGGCCTATATAAGTAAGCCAATTTGCAGCTCCTTTTCAGCATGTAACGCAACCTCAAAATGGCCAATTTGCAGGTCCATTTTGGTTGCATTTTCAGCACCTAATTTGCAGCAGTAACAAAGAACCGAAACTGGAAACTCAAAACAATTTGACATCTATAACTAACAAGAACTGAAACTGGAAACAAAACTTTTCTGAGATGCAATTTAAAACAGGAAAGTCTGAGATGCAAATTGAACTTCAAACTGAAATTGGAAATTCAAACACTAACTGAAACTGGAAATTCTGAGATCCAAAGTCAGTCCAAATAGGTGCCAAGTTTCACACATAGGAAAAACTGATTCTTAACCAACAGGTTTAGAGAAAACTGAAACAAGTCAATTTTTACTATTCTTAACCAAACAACCATCAACATCAAATAGGCAACTCGAAAATGCAAATGATCCGAACAACTGCATATTTCGTAACTAATTTAAAACAACTGCAAAGGTTTGGACTATTGGATGCCATATTCTAACTCCAAAAATACACACCACTAGTCATAATATGGCACCCATGCCCAATGTTCACCACAAAAAATGATGAGTTATGACATTTCATAGTTTTGATAATTTGACAAACATGCCAAGGACCAGGTCCTTGATCAGGTCCCCTGAAGACTGTACATTACATGACAGCTGTAAAGCTGTGTGCACTGTTCCGTCAGGCAGTACCATAGCAGGACAGCTGTATGCATGCTAAAAGCAAAAGACCAAAGGTAACATCTCTATTGAGTTCACCTGATCCTCACATGCTCTCATTGGAGTTCCTATTTAAACAACATTTTGTCATTGTTCGTATCACTTGAAAACCTAGAAATTCAGATCCATACAAGTGCAGCTGCCACAGTTCTCTTGGTGCCGTCAAGAACAAAGCTAAGACAAGTTCAAGGATCACATCCAAACAACAGAAGATGTTATGAGTCCTAGAGCTTTCTAGTCTTTGTCTTTGAGATCTCTACATTGTAAACCTACACTTCGTCAAGAAGGGTTTTTGTAGGTGTTTTGGTTTTTATCAAGCTTTTGGTGTAAACACTTGGCTAGAGTTAGTCATTGTGTAGTTGAGTTTCAGCTAGAGTTAGTTGAATTAGTTTGGTGTTGACTAGAGTTAGTCAAGAGTGTGCTTGCAATAGAGTTATTATAACAGGAGGGATTAGTGGTCTAATTCCTAGGTTGCAAAAGCTTGTAATCTGACATATTACTCAGTTTAGTGAAGTTGGAAATCCTATTGGGGTAGGTCGTGGTTTAATCCCTCGAGCAAGGAGTTTTCCACGTAAATATCTTGCCTTAATTACTTCGTCTAACTCCGTGAAACTAGTTCGGGGCTGTGTCCCTTAGACCTGCTTTGGTGGATTCATCGGTTCTATTAATTGGCATCAGAGTAGGTGCTTTCTAAAAAGGTAACATCTAGAAAGGATCTCTCATTATGTCTGACCCACCAAGTTTTGAGAAAGGACAATATATCAATAGGTCACCAAGATTCAATGGACAACATTATGAATGGTGGAAGGCAAGAATTCAGGATTTCATCATGGGACAAGACTTAGAGCTGTGGGACATCATCTGTGATGTTTCCCACTCTCTTATGGATGATTGTGTGACCAGTGTTGCAATAGATCCAAAGATAAAGGACGAACAAAATGATGCTGACAGGGAGGTAGTTCAAAAGGATATCAAAGCCAAAAACATACTTATTAGTAGTCTGGGATCAGAAGAATACAATCTTATTGCCCATTGCAAAACTGCAAAAGAAATCTAGAAAGCTCTCCAAAATGCTTATGAAGAAATCAGTAGAGCAAAGCAGTCCAGGATTGAGATGCTTACTAGTGAATATGAGTTCTTCAAAATGAAGGATGGTGAGTCAACTTTTGATATGTATGCTAGATTCTCCTCAATCATTGATGAGCTTCCTTCTCTAGGTAAAGGATACGAGGAAGAGTTTCTTAACCACAAACTACTATGGGCATTGCCAATATCATGGGAAAAGAAAGTGTGTACCATCGTTGAATTTAAAGATTTGGCAACTATGACTCTTGACGAGCTTATATACGATCTCAAGGCCTATGAGCTAAAGAGGAAAGATGAAGAAAACAAGAAGCGAATAAAGAAGAAGAGGAGAGTTACCAAGGATCGATGAGGACAAGAGTAACCCAGGAAATGAGGAGTCTGAATTAACTCTCATTATTGAAGAACTGTCTAAGATGGGATGCTGTAGTAGAAATGCTCAGGAGGGAAAGGAAAAGAACCAGGTCCTATTTGACAAGCTTAATTCAAAAACTGCTGCTGACATCATGGTAGAAGAGGCTCTGGCGGTTTGGGAAGATACCTCAGACGAATCTGAAGATGAAAATGATGCTGGGCAAGCATCCTCGATGGACACTGACGGTGAAGCTTCACGATAGGACTCCATCCTTGCACTTGTGGAAAAATCTGAAGATGAGGATGACAAGGAGGTAAATCTTCTTGATGTTCAAAGAAATCTGAAAAACTACTCTCAAAAGAAGTTAATATCTCTTGCAAATGTATTGATTAATGCATCATAGTTTTGTAAATGAGAAAAACACTCTAAATGAGGAAGTTGATGTTTTAGAACAAGCAAGAGATGATATGGCAGTCACTATAGTGGATCTAAGGGAACAAGTTGAGGAATTGTCTAGAGATAATGCTCTGTTAAATAGCCAAATGAAAAAATGGATAAACACGCCTTGGAGAAAACAAGAGGGGGAGGACAGTAAGACTCATCTTGAGATTGCAAGCAAACTTGAAAAAGTCAGGATGAGTCTCACTGATGAAGTAGAAAAGAATAGACTACTTCAAAAGGAGCTGAAACGAGTCAAAACTGAACTTGAGAAGTCACTCCTTTGGACCTTACCCTTGGATAAAACTGCTGCTACGCGCAATGGTGATGATAGAAAATAGAGTTTTGGTGCTAAAAAGGTCAAGAATCCCTATAATATGCAAGGTGAATGTTCCTCTGTGACTCAAAACTGGCGGTGCACTCATTATTATCATGCTGGTCATTATGAGGACTTGAGTAAAGCAAAAGCTCAGTCTGTACAGAGAAATATAGAGAATGTTGAGAACAGATCGAGAAAACAGGGACCTGGTCCCTATAAGAAGAAGAGTGTGTTACCAGTATGGGCGAACAGATATTTAGTTCACCCATTCTGTCATTACTTGGGACCCAAGTTGGCTTGGGTTCCTAAGTCAAACAAGTGATCATGTATAAAGACTGGAGTGAGAGAGGGGCAGTCAACAGTGGTTGGTACATGGTGACTGCTCTGAGCAAAAGATTGAAGAAATGGATAATCTTCTCTCACTCAAAGCCTTAAAAAGTGGGAGCGTGTCAAGTATTATCATGAAGAGATAATGTACTCTTTGTGTGAGCAAAAATTGGTAAGACACTCTCTCATAGAATTGAATGTGCATACTAAGTTGAAATTTTAGACTATAAGCGTGTTGAGTTGTGTCAGCTACTGGGATTTCAATATGATATACCTCATCTTGTCAACAGATGGATACTTGATCTCTCTCAATGATGTAAATGAGAAGGATACTGGCTCTGAAGGCATGTCACTAGAACTGAGATGTGCAAGTTCTCTTCTGGTAAATCAACTTATGATGAAGAACCGGTCCTTATGATATTAATGGCAAATAGCAACATATTGTGTGCTAAAGATAAGATAATTCTCACCTGTTTTCTGCCCTTAGAACACCTCAAAATTGTGTCTAGGAAAAGAAAGACAGGACTCCTAAAAATATGTCAAGATGTTGTTGATGGAAGGTGGTATTTTCATCATGAAAGAGGAGGACAGAGTGAAAAGTTGAAATGATGACTCAAGATGAGTATAGCAAATGAAGAAGGTATAGCAAAACGTCCAGAAGATGTAGAAGACCCTGGTTCCTTCAGCATTTGTAGCTGAGCTCCACCTAAGTTTGAAGATGTTACTTCTGATAGTGTGCCAAAGCAGCCTTATGGCTGATAAAGGTCCTAGATTACTAAGCCATCTCTTTAGCCTGATAAGGTTTCTTATTTCTCAAGGCAAGCACTTTTGTCACGACCCAACCGGAGGGCCGCGACGGGAACCTGGTGATAACCCACCCGGGCACCTCTTAACATACTTTCACATTACATCTAGGAGAGCCACATAGCTAAATCATACTTTTCATTCATCATCATACTAATCCCATTGGGTCACAATTCATTTATATCATCATTAGCAACTATGCCCATATCAATGTACATAAGCCGACAAGGCTAAAAACATTATCCCAAAATATAGGCCGACAAGGCCAAACACATCTAACCATATACACATGTCTACGAGCCTCTAAGAAGAATATGTCATATCATATAGGCGGGACAGGACCCCGCCGTGCCCATAATTATGTACACAAAAGAATAAGTACCAAAAGCTGTAGCTCCGAATGAAATGGAGCTCCGCTATGTAGTCTCTGAGTAATGAAGCTATGGATCAAGTTTGTCTCTACGCCACTGCGGGCATGACGCGGCGTCCACAAACAAAAGGACGTCGATGCGAAGAAAGTGCGAGTATGTAAAGCATGATCAACATCAATATGAAAGCATAATAGACAACATATGAAATAGCATAGGATGGGAGATAATAGTATCATCGTCATAACACTTACTTGCTTTTCATAGGGACATTCCATTTCTATTGTGTATACGTGTACATATATCCATATCCGTATCCTTATTCATATCCGTACTCATTTACATTTCGTATCCATTTTCGTATTCGAAGTCATATTTCCATTCATACTCATATTCATATCATAAACATATCATATACATTGCATATACATAGCATTTACATAGCATACCCGACCATGAAGGTTCGGTGTTTCACATACCTGGCCCTACCAAGGCTCAGTGTCATACATACCTGGCCTTACCAAGGCTCAGGGTTATCCACCCAACTGCAGTGGTGCGCGCGCAATATATATATATATATATATATATATAAATATCTATTCTACCCGGCCATATGGCTCGGGGTTTCATAGTAGCCATACATAGGCACATATACATAAAAGCTCCTAGGCATCTTTAGCATCATCACTATCGTCGTTTATTACATCTATCCCTAGAGGATTACTCATCATAAGGAACTTAGTACAATCGTAATATATCGTGAATCATGAGCTTAATAGCTTTTTAGAGATAGAATCATTGGAGGATATCATAGGCTCATAGAAGAACAGATATTTGGCCAAAGAACCATGCCTTATGAAAGAAGGGTTAGCCTTACAAACCTTTCCGTTTAACTATTCTATCACTTGCATGTTCTCCTTCATTGCTCACGTTTCTACCTTCATTAGAGTTATACTATCATTAGGAAATCGATGACTTAGCATACATGACTAAAGCTAGAGAAAATTGTACAAAGATCTCCTTTATTTATACGACTTCCTCCATATCATATATCAAATCCCAAACATCAACAATAATAACATTCACAACATCATAACAATAGCCTTTATTCACCTACATTGTCCTTACTTCTCAATTCACTTCCAATCATCCATATTCATGGTCATAACACACGATTACGTTCATTCATATACAATGTCTGTCCCATGTTCTCAATATCATTTAAAACATGATTATAATCATAATGTATCAAGAATCATGACTCAATCCAACTATTATTCAAAAGTGACACTATTCCCACATTCATGACCCATTTTCTATATCCTTCTACAATCGAAGTGTTTCAACTTTCAAATACCTTAAACAACATGGAAATACCATAAAACGTACCTTATATGGTGTAGGAATGAACCTTGAGTGGAAACACCTCACTTGAACAAAACCCTAGTTTCACCTTCACTTGGATTTCTTGTAGTCTTCTAACCCTTGGAAGCTTTCTAACACATAAACACTTGATTCTAACCTTTTGATCTTTGTGTTCTTTTGGACTTGAGTGGAATGTTCTTAGAGAAGGGTTTTGAGCTCTCAATACTTGTAAAAGATGAAAAATGAAGTAAAAGAACCTAAGGCATCTATTTATACAAAAACTAAAAATCGGCCGTCGGTTACTATCACGGACACTTATACGGTCCGTACAATATTGTACGGCCCGTATAAGTGGCTGTGGTTCACCAACCAGAAATTCATCTCCCTACTGGGAGTTGTACGGACCCCTTATACGGACCGTATAAAGTTATACGAACCGTATAAGTGGTCGTATAACTCCATTTCCATGAAATGGATTCCGTCGTTTCGTTCGATCTCCAATCCTTATGGAACCTTCTTAACGCTTGTTTAACACTTCATTAACTATCTAAGGGACGTTATAACTCTTCTCCAAAGCATCATCAAATCATCATTAACTTGGTACTCGTAAATCCTTTCCGATACATAACGTATACCTTGCCTTTTCTTGGCAACTTTCTTCCCTTACCTCGAATGTTTTTTGAAATCTCAATTAGGATCATCAATTGCTATCTCTCACTTATTGAAACATCGTATACTTCGTGTCCTTCATTAGTCTATTCACTGTACATCAACGGAGAATTTTTTCGAGGTGTAACATTCTCACCCCCTTAAGAACATTCGTCCTCGAATGTTAAGTCCTCGGGGATTCTATAAAAATTTCGACAGAGTTTCCCCTATAATATGGCACTACCCTCCTATCACAACAGCCCATAATAACAATGCCTCACACAGCCACAACATAATAACAATAGAATTTGGCCACACACGACCCAAATGCATAAAAAGAAAAACATACATACCTTATGATCTTGATGTCTCATCTTGGGCCTCTTCCGGGGGCTGAAATAAATGCGGGTACTTGGATTTCATAATTTCTTCCGCTTCCCATGTCATCTCTTCTCGGTTGTTGTTTCTCCACAAAATCTTAACTGAGGCCACTTCTTTGTTTCTAAGCCTCCGTACTTGGGTATCTAATATGGCAATGGGTACCTCTTCATAAGTCAACTTTTCTGTCACTTGAATATCATTTACTGGCACGATCCTAGTAGGATCTCCGACACATTTACGAAGCATCGAAACATGGAAAACTAGGTGAACTGACTCCAAATCAGGAGGTAGATCTAATTCGTAAGCCACTTTGCCTACCTTGCGCACAATCTCATAAGGCCCAATGTATCGGGGACTTAACTTCCCCTTTTTGCCAAATCTCATAACGCCCTTCATTGGCGACACTTTCAAGAATACCCAATCTTTAACTTGGAACTCTAAGTCCCTTCGACGATTATCCGCATAGGATTTTTGACGACTTTGGGCTGCTGATAACCGATCCTGTATGAGCTTAACTTTTTCTATGGCTTGCTGGACCAAGTCTGGCCCTATCAATTTAGTCTCTCCTGCCTCAAACCACCCAATCGGAGATCTACACTTTTGCCCATATAAAGCCTCATACGGTGCCATTTGGATGCTAGAATGATAACTATTATTGTAAGCAAACTCAATGAGTGGCAAGTGATCATCCCAATTACCTCCAAAATCTAACATACATGCCCGTAATATGTCCTCAAGAGTCTGAATGGTACGTTCAACTTATCCATCAGTCTGCGGATGAAATGCCATGCTACGGCTCACATGAGTCCCCAAACCCTCTCGGAAGGACTTCCAAAAATTAGCCGTAAACTGAGTTCCTCTGTCTGAGATAATAGATACTGGAACACCATGAAGTTGCACTATCTCTTTAACATAGAGCTTTGCATAATCTTTTGCCACGTATGTCGTTCTGACTGGTAAGAAATGAGCTGACTTCGTGAGTCTATCCACAATCACCCATATGGAATCATACTTCCGTCGAGAACGGGGTAAGCACGAATGTCCATGTTAATTACTTTCCACTTTCAATTTGAGATTTCTATAGCTTGCGGCGATCCGCCCGGCTTTTGGTGCTCGATTTTCACTTGTTGACAATTGGGACATTGAGCCCAAAATTCGCTATATCTTTTCTTCATCCCATTCCACCAACCCATAGACTTAAGATCATGATACATTTTCGTTGCTCGGGGTGGACGAGAATAACGGGAGCAATAGGCTTCTCTCAATATCGGTGGCGTAAACACCCACACCGGGAACACGTAATCGCCTCGCATCGGAGAACTCTCTGTCTCCTGAGATCTCAAATGATGACTCCTCCTTCTGAGGGAGTGTATCTCTATAATGCATTAGCATGGGATCTTCGTATTGTCGCTCTTTCACTTCCACTACTAGTGACGAGACTGCGAGATTACCGAATGGTAGTTCCCCTGCCACCGAGTCCACTACTCGAATTCCTAGGCTAGGTTCTCCGGAGCTCATGAGCCATTTCTCTTTTCTCTGGTCGTACATCACACAAACTTCCCATAGATCTACGGCTAAGAGCGTCAGCCACAACATTTGCCTTTCCAAGGTGGTATAGGATATCAACATCACAATCTTTTAGCAATTCCAACCACCGTCGTTGCCGCAGATTCAACTCTTTTTGCTTGAAGATATACTGAAGGCTCTTTATGATGCATCGTGTAAATATCCACATGGACACCATATAAATAATGTCTCCACATCTTTAGTGCATGAATCACTGCAGCCAACTCAAAGTCATGGGTTGGGTAATTCTTTTCATGTTTTCCGTAATTGCCTTGAAGCATACGCAATCACCTTACCATGTTGCATCAACACACAGCCTAGTCCAACGCCGAAGCGGCCCTTAAACAACGTAACCTTCCGATCCTACGGAAGTGTCGGGACTAGTGCGGAAGTCAATCTATCTTTTAGCTCTTGGAAACTACGTTCACAAGCATCTGTCCATTGAAACTTAGCTGATTTCTGGGTCAGCTTTTTAAGTGGTGCAGAAATAAAAGAAAAACCTTCAACAAATAACCTGTTAAGCCCAGAAAGCTACGGACCTCCGTAGGAGTTGTGGGCCTTGGCTAAGTCTTCACGGCCTCAATCTTTTGGCTATCTACCCGAACACCATCGATTGAAACAATGTGCCCCAGAAATGTCACTGAGTTCAACCAAAACTCACACTTATAAAATTTTGCAAACAACTTTTGAGTTTGAAGAACTCTAAGGATAGTACGCAAATGATCCGCATGTTCTGCCTCAGATTTATAATACACCAAGATATCATCGATGAATACAATCATAAATAAATCCAGGAAGGGCCTGAACACATCATTCATCAAATCCATGAATACTGCCGGTGCATTAGTTAGCCCAAATGACATCACCCGGAACTCAAAATGACCGTATCTTGTTCTGAAGGCTGTCTTCGGGATATCTTTCTCCCTAACTCTCACTTGATGATACCCGGATCTCAAATCTATATTTGAAAACTATTTGGCGCCTTATAATTGGTCAAATAAGTCATCAATCCTCGGAAGAGGATATTTATTCTTAATCGTCACCTTATTCAATTGCCGATAATCAATGCACATTCTCAAGGAGCCGTCTTTCTTTCGGACAAACAATACGGGTGCTCCCCGGGGATGAACTAGGCCTAATAAAGCCTTTCTCAAGCAAGTCTTTCAATTGCTCCTTCAACTCTTTCAATTCTGCGGGAGCCATTCTATAAGGCTTTATTTCAATAGATATAGGCTTAGTGTCTAGCAACACATCAATAGCAAAATCAATCTCCCGCTCGGGAGGGAGGCCTGGAAGCTCCTCCGGGAATACATCCGGAAACTCGTTCACTACGGGAATTGACTGAGAAGTCGGCGGTTCAGCTTCTATATCTTGAACCCGAACTAGATGATAAATGAAACCCTTTGTGATCATTTTCCTTGCCTTGAGATAGGAAATAAACCTACCTTTTAGTGACGCGGTATTCCCTCCATTCTAGAACGGTTCTCCCGGAAATTGGAAGCGAACCATTTTCATTCTACAATCAACATTGGCGTAGCAAGAAGCCAACCAATCCATGCCCATAATAACATCAAAATCCACCATTTTTAACTCATGTAAGTCAATTATAGTATGATGGTCACAAATCACAACTATGCAATTTCTATATACTCGGCTAGCTATTACCGACTCGCCGACGGGCGTAGATACCTCAAAAGGTTTGATCGACTCCGGTTTGACTCTAAACCGACCCGCAATATATGGAGTAACATATGACAATGTGGAGCCCGGATCTATCAAAGCATATACATCATGAGAAAATACCGATAATATACCTATGACAACATCGGAGAAGACTCGAAGATCTTGGCGTCCGGCCAAAGTAAATACGGTCCGAGGACCGCTAGAACCTTAACTCTCCCTCTTGCCTCTGCATGGCCGACGGGCGCGTGTGAACTCCGGCCCACGTAGGGCGTATAGATGACGAAGATCCGTGCCGACCCGAAGGCCGTCCTACCTCTACCACCAAGGGCGATCACGCGTAATATGGCTCGGCCGACCACATGCAATAGCAAGCCTCGAGCCCCGATCGGCGGCGACCCCAATGTAACTTCCCCACACACCGGGGAACATCGTGGTACGAGTGGCCTCGCCTGACCCGAATCACCTCTGAGCTAAGATCCCAAAAAGCTCTGACTAGGCCCGGGATAAGTAGATCTATCAAATCTGTCACGACCCAACCCCGTAGGCCGTGACTAGTGCTCGAGCTGGACACTCGTATATACACCTGTTAGCTATAATCAATCCATATCTAAACATAATATGAAACTTACAAAAAAAGAACGTTATCTCGGAAATACACATATATATATATATCAACGCAGCTTTGTCTCCGAGGAGTCACAACCACTACAGGTATAAACAAGACATGCAAGCGAGCAAGGTGTCGCCGATGTGGGAACATCCCGACTATATATACGTAAGCCGACAAGGCTACCACTACATACAACATCCCAAAGCATATATATAGATATACGCAAGCCGACAAGGCACCACTACGAATGGGAACGTCCCAAAACATAAGTCATGCTAACACAACTGAACAACATCTATATACGACCCACACATATGTCTACAGACCTCTAAGAGTATCAATAGTGAAATATGATGGGACAGGGCCCCGCCGTAACCTTGGATAAACATATATATATATATACATCAAAAGATCTGTACCAAAAAGTCTAGGCTCCGGAATAATGGAGCACTCCAAGACAGCTGAGTAGAAGTCCTAAGCTGGAGGATCACCAAATCGAGTATCTATACCTGCGGGCATGAAACGCAGCCCCCCGAAGAAAAGGGTGTTATATCCCGTATTCATACGTTCGGATATTGTGAGCCAATGGTGAAAAGCTAAGGACAAGACTATGTTCTAAATAATTTTAATGAACGAGTTGTTAGGAATATTATTTATAGACATTGGTGGTATGGAAATATTGAGAAAGGCCAAGGGTAAAAAGAGAATTTTGCAAATGGTCAATGAAAATAATGTGAAAGACTAGGGGCAAAATGATAATTTCACAAGATGTTCAAGAAAGTTCTTGGAGGGCCATTGTGGCCGTGCAATGTGTGTGTGTGTGTGGCTATGTTGGCCCCACTCTTTATGGCCATGTGAATAATATATGGACCAAAGTGTACATGGAAAGACTTAACTAAGTCATCTTTTATTTTAAGGAAAATTCAAGAAAAGAAAAGAAAATTCTAGAGAAATGGAGGAAAGGGGAATTATGTGTCTATATCCATATTTTGAGGGACTTATTTATAAATATGGAAAATTGGTGGAAGAGATGTATATATATAGGGGATGTCATCTTTTAATTCAAGAATTGGAAGAAAGAACAAAAACAAAAGAAAAAGAAAAGAGAGAGTAGGGAGGTTCGGCCATAGGCCAGAAAAATCTAGCCATGGAAAATTAATGAGGAAAAATTATTTCCTTCTAATATTCTAGCTCATTTGGAGGTCCTCTGGCAACATGGAAGAGTTGTTGGAGCAAGTAGAACCCATATTCTTGCAAAGTTACAATTCTAGTCAAGTGTGGAGCTAAAGGAAAAAGGTAAGAATTCATCCTCTTTTATATATTATGGATGTTTGTGTATGTTGTGATATGGAAAAAAATGAATGAAATTCATGAGGATATGGAATTTGCATGGTGGCCGTGTATGTATGGCATTGTGTAGTGATGATGGACAAGTTTTATTTAGTCTTTTGGTTGTTGGTGTAATGTATAGAAATGAATGAAAACGCATGGAACATGAATGTTGTATGTTGTGGCCGTATGGTGTTGCATGATGTGAAAGAGAATGAATTAATTGTTCCTAGTGTTGGTTGTCGTTGTAATGTATAGAAACGGATGAAAAAATGCATGAACATATGCATGTAGTATGATGGCCGAATATAGTAGTGTATGTGGAAGTGATGAATTAATTTTATTCGATATATCTTGGTTGTTTTATTGTGGATTCCATAATGAAAAATGAGGACTTAATATGGTTAGAGATGGAGTAGTAAATTAAATTGAATTGAATCGAATTGAATATGAATGGAATGTTGTTAGCAAGATTGTTGGCATTGTCGTTGATATTGTGGCCGAGTTCCATTCTCGGGTTGTTGTGGTTGAATTGGGCCGAGTTAGAATCTCGGGGATGGCACATTTACGGGGAAAATCTTTCTTGAAATTTTGGTAGACAAGTGTTACTTTGAGAATTTACTCTTAGATGCTCAAGTTAACATTTGGTAAATGTGACCAAATTGTAGATTTTGGCGAACTTGGAACTGGAATTTGGAGTAGCGTAAGAGGCAGAAAAAGGTATGTAAGGCTTACCTCTTCCTTCTTTGGCATGTCTTAGATGTAATAGGCTTGAATACGTGTCTCGGGGACCACTCTAATTCTAGAAATCCGAGCTTGAATTTGTCTACTATTCATTCAGTAGAATTGAATAAAATGCTTATGAATAGCTGAAAGAATTGTCGAAACACCTAGAACTTGCATGAATAGGATCCGTTTACTCTAAAACTCTCATAAGTCATGTCATGAAACGTATTATACGTAAATTGTGTACGCCGCCTCATTTGACTCGAGGTGGGCCCACTATTCCCTAATTTCCTCCTATGGCTCCATTTGGCTCATTTCCGTATTACAGTTAAAGGAAGCTTTTGGACATCATTCCGACTACTAAACAATAGTTGTTTTAACTAGTCCATCGATTCCAAGGCGTGATTTTCTTCCCAAAAGTCCATAAATGTTTTCCAAAATATTCATTCTTCTCCAAATCCAAGTTTTACAACCTTTTTGGAAGTTTTTATGACTAAAACAATGACTACGATTTTACAATGACAAAGATGATGTTAAATTTGAGAAAATGTCTATGACACGATATGACATGATATGATATGATACGACATGATATGATATGAGGTGATATGATATGACATGATATGATATTATATGATACGATACGATATGATATGTTCTACGCTCTCTTAAAATGTTATCCTCCGTTGGTAGTCTCGCCTTATGATTATCGTTCCTTCAAGGTGAGACATGACGACCATGATTATTCCATAATGTAATCGGAGGTTTCCGACCTTACGTCCCTCCGACGAATACATGACTTTCTTTGGGCTCTCATGCGCTGCCATACCTGTATACGTACATGGGTTGGGGGGATGGGATACATGTATACATGGGGGAAATGGGAAGGGAAACATGTTTCGTTGCCACTGGTCGGTGGCTTATCATCCGGGACGCGGGATGCCGGACGCGGGATTTATGGGCGAGCCGGAGTATTTCGGCTCAATGTGGGCGGCTTGTTCGGCGCCATGATACCATATGACCGGATAAGCGTGCGTAAGGGAATCCGCCCTCGGGGCACTCGTATGCACGGGTTACTGCGGTATCCCGATGATATGTTCTATGTTTCCATGCAGATATTGTTCATATGTACAGGTTATTCCTTTATCTCACGATGTGATATCTCTTTATTGTTCATGCTTATATCTCTTACTATGTTGCTACTCCTGCCTTACATGCTCAGTTCATAGCTCGTCGACCCCTCGACCCAACTTCTTCTGTGGGTGCGTTTCGTGATGCGCGCGAGGTGTACCCGGATGAGTGAAGTTAGCATAGAAGGTGTCCGGCGGAGTTAGGTAGGCTCCACTTGTCTGGAGTGCTGCCGAGTCGGTATATGTGCCATGATGTTTTGTTCGGAGTTAGAGACTTTGCGAACGTAGTCGTGGGTATTGAGGTTGTCGTGTGTAAGCGGCTCGGCACGCCAGAGTATGCTATTATGTTTCGTGTCACGAGTCTTATATGATGTCAGATTCTATTTATGGAGAAAAAAAATGTTCTATGTATTCATTTCTAACTGATTCATAAAGTCATATGTGTACTAAGAGTTAGCGGGTTCGCTCGGCTCCGAATATGGGGTCGGGTGCCCATCACACCCTAGTAAGACCGGGGTGTGACAAAGGGGGGTCAGTACGAGATATGTACTAAGTATATAAAGCATGAAATACCATATGGAAGATCATAGCGAAGTAAAGATTCCGGAGACAAGTATAATAATCGAGAAATCACGTACACGTGCCTTGTGAAATGAAATCATGCATATCATTATCATATACCGTGCCGGCCTACATTGTGGGGCTCGGTGAATAAAGTCGTGTACACGTATACCGGCCCATCATGGGACTCGGTGCCATAATCATATCATCATGTCATCATATCGTCATATACCGTACCCGGCCCATTATGGGACTCGGTGAATAATCATATCATCATATCATCATATAACGTACCCGGCCCTCTAGTGACGGACTCGGTGAATAATGTAGTAAAACTGTGCGTGATAACATACTCGGCCCGGGACTCTGTGAAAGATGTAATAACAGTACTCACGAGCAGAGTAGTGAGCAACCATAAGCAAATTAAACCATCATCTGAGATTCAATAGAATAAGTAGAATAAACTCACACTTGAGTATTAAAGGCGATAATCATATTAAGTACCCTTTGAATGTCACTATGGACCATATCAAATAGAGCCTCAGGAATCATAGACATGTATCAAGATAATGCGAAACAGCTTATGGAAGTCAAGGACATTAGTCATTGTAGAGTCTTTAAGAATAGGAACTTTTACATATCCACAACTATCCAACGTATAAAAGACTCGAGGGGCAATAGCTCAATGTCGTTAAAAGTTCTAACATCAAGAAGTGAATAAGAATCATAAACCACACTTGGAACTTATGAATGGAATTACCCCCAAGCTCATATCGTAAATCACTTACATCTAAGACATGCCAAAAGAAAGAAAGGATAGCTTTACATACCTTATCCGCTCCAAGCTAACCATAAATCAGATCCCGGGTTTCCCAATCTACAACAACATTATTGATATCAAGTATTAACTATGGCGCGCTCAAAATCCAAAGCCTAAGCTAGCACGTTACTTAACAAAATTCGGGCAGCATTTTCCCTGAAAACTTGATAATCCTCGAGATTCCAATTCAACCCAAACATTAATCAAAATACCAACAACAACAATACCAACAATTTCATATCAAACTAGAATTAAATCCATTCTTGAATCACTTCCAAAACAGCCTAATATACATTCCTATACCGATGCTTGTATATACTTCTTTATTTTCGTATATACGTAGTATAACAACAAACACAACGACAATAACTACAACCAATCCCTCGACATTCCAGCCCACAAAACAATTCATAACAACCACCAAACAGCCCATATGATAACAACAATAATTTATTCGATTTCCCGCAATTAATTTTGTAGTTCCCATGTCACAATTTAGCTATACCGGGATGAATTTAAATATATCTAGTAGAGGAGAATTATTACCCCATATGCCAAGAAATAATCTTCTTCCACCTTACTTCACTTTGAAGAAAGCCCGGATTCAACAACACGACAAAACAAAACAATAAAATCGAAGCCGTGAGCAAAACCCGTTTGTTTCTTCCTTGAAATTGCAAGTGACGTAGCTGCTGTGGCATAAGCTTTGACATTGCTGCCCACTTCTAATCTTCCTCCAAATTAATGTGAGAAGGAAGAAATTTTACACCTTCCTTGTATAACCAGAACGAAATTGACGCATACATAGAGATATACGTATAGATATCTCAAGAGACATGTACTCCAATTTAAGTAGGATAAGGATTACAACATTAGTGGCAAGTGGGATCCACTTAATAACCCTTATTTTCTGAAATTAACCTTTCTACACTTAAAGGACATCCAGCCACCTCTCTACGTAGTCACCAATTCAATTGCCACTTGTCACATGGAAATGATATTATTAATAACACATTTATTCCTTCATCTAATAATGCCATAACTAATTTTCTACTCTCCCATTTTATTTCAATATTTAACCAACTACCCATACAATTAATTTCTTGATCTCAATTCACTTTAATAACAATTATTTTTAATACACTTCATGTACTCATTGCCATGATTATGTGACGTAGCACTAGTCCATAGCCCCTTTTGGTACACATAAAATATTATTCTCAATCACCGTGGTCACACTTGTTAAGTTCTAAATTATTTCGGGACCTCAAACTCTTTGTATACCGAGCTCTCGATTTTCATCCTTGAATATGATCGAATTTTCCAGGCTCGGGTAAATTTGCTCATGTTGGACGATTAAATTTTCTAGTCCAAAAATACGGGATATTATAGCTTGGACCATATTTCACCAAATAAATTTCGAGCCTCGACAAAACTTATTTTCTTAGATTTGTTTAACTTCAAATCCTTACGGTACATGTGTACCATCACTTTAAGCACCTATAAGCTTGGGGGATAACCTCGTTTCCATTTCCTATGTCATTTAACTTGTACGCTTTCCAACGCATGAAAACACGGGATGTAACATCCTTCCCCCCTTTAGAATATTCGTCCTCGAATGTTAAACTAGTTTTGTATAAGTATATTGGTTATGGTGATCTCATAACGAATCAATTGTAACTCGAACTCATCTATAATGCTGTGCCTCTCTTTACTTAGCCTAATGCCATTTTTCGCTTGACATCTGTTAATATTGAACTTCCAAAGAAAGTGGTCATAACTTAGCTACTTCCGTAATTGGCTGCAACTTACTATATCCATTTACACTTGAAGCTTAAGTCAAGTTTTTCTTGTTCTGGAGTTATCTTTCCAGTAACACTGTAGAATAGGAGCTGTCTTTTCCTTAGGTAGGTCTACCATCACATATTGGTTCCTCTTGTTCTCTCTTCTAATTCTTATAGGTCTACTTCCACTCTTTATTTAGGTCGCATAGTCCGCAGCATACCTCTCTCTTGGAGTCATCAACTTAATCCGCTGACATGTACTATCTATAACATTCCTTTTGAATAGTTAAGAATGAGTTCTCTTCTTAGTAATGATTCTCGGTTGCAGTACTCCCTTGATTCCTCAGAAATATTCTTTCAAGAAATAAAAATGAGTCACTTTCCTGACATGATTCTCCCTGATACTCGGACTCGTTGACCCTTTTTCTTATTCAATAATGGTATTACGTCTCACATGGTTTGCAAATCTCTCCCGCTTCCTTTCTCCCATATGACCATGATAATGGTATTTATTCACATCTGTAGAGTCTAGGTAATTTCAATCCAAGATATCCTATCGTAGGTGTCCCTCGTCGACTTATTAAAGGCTTCATAACTTTCGAGAATTTCATAACCCTTTGGTAATCTGTTGGAAATTCGCTGTAACCACAATGATACAAAAATTAAAGTTCCAAGGCATAATATTCTTCTGGTAAAACTCCCTTTATTCAATGATCCTATCGAATTCGTAAGTAATCTAACGCACTCCAGGGCTATCGTAGGAAACATATAACAAATACTTATATCTTATTTAGAGTAATTGTCTTATCAGTCCTTAATGATAATTTCAACTCAACATTTCGACTCAATTTACCATATATTTTCCCTCAACTGACCTGGAGTATCACAAACACACTATTCTTGTTTATCTCTTACTCCTCTTTTTAAGTACCCAATTGGTTTCATTCTCAACATGTAAATACTTGCAGGTTACATAACCGTTCTTGTGTGTGATCTTAATTGTAAACTTCCCTTCGTTTGGTTCGTACTAATTTACGTATCTCATACATACCAAATCCCTTTTGTCTATCTGTTGTAACTTATCTTCTCATACTCTTTTCTTTTCTTTATTTGTCCCTTAATTATTACATCTTAGATTCTACTATAGAAAACTTTACGTCCCTTCTTATTTGTCACTTATAAATCGCAATATCATTAACAAATGAGTCTACTGTCAATTCCTTTGCCTCTATTCCAGTATAGCATTGCTATCCTTTATAATATCTCTTAGGTTACTCATTTCCATTCTCTTATCGCATTCTTTCTTTTTACACGCACCCACTTTATAATGTCATATCATTCAAGGTCTCTACAAAAATTTCTTAACACTGCCTCAAATACCATCCTGACTTCTATCCATTTATTGCTGGCTTTTAGATCTTACTAACCTATTTCAGCAAGGGATCTCACTTGAAGCTCAAGCATCCATATCAAATATATTGCAGTGTCAATTGTCTCCATCTTACACTTGCATTTCTCGCACCCGCTTCCCCCCTTAAGGGTGTACTTATACCATTATCCGTTTACATTCTACTCTATGTCCCTATTTCCAATCTCAAATTCATCTGATTCTTTTTCCAATTCGCTTAGTATACCGTACCATATCTATGTCCTTCGGAAAAACATCACTTCTGCATAACCCCTTTCTCATTTTCAAAATGTATTTCGTTCATCCCTATTTATCCTTATCATATCAGTCATTTTCTAGCACTCATTCTACCTGTTGCCTTTCTATAGTTTGGTCTTTCACCATTCCGTCACTTATAGTACTCGTGTCCTCGGCTACACGTATGTCATGACTATTACTACTGTCGTTATCTCGCTTTCTTCTTATTTCCTTCTTTCAATTACTCTTTCTTTCCTTGTACTCGCTATCATTTCCGTTACCACATAATCTTTATTCTGAACTTTCCCTATAGAAGAACTTTATAAGTCTTTCTTATTCGTTCTATAGCTCGCTTTTATACTTTAGTCACATGGATCACGTCATATCTTTTAGTCACTTCCTCACTAGGCTTTACTCATTTTCGTAACAATCCTTATTATATTCACATTATATCTTATTCGTAATCAATCCTATAGTGTAACACTTCTTAACCTTGTGCCCTTTTCAGTCCATCTTATCCTTAATATCTCACAAGCTGTCTTATCAATACTCTCGTCTCAATCATACTATTACTTCTTTTAACTACAAACTCGTCATAATTTATCCCTGCTTATCGATTCAGCTGGTACCTTAATATACACTCTATCAAGATTTGCCAGCCTTTTCTAAATCATCTCTTAGTATCACAAGCCCTTTTCAAATTCTTTTTACCATATCGATATCGACCTCCTAATCACTATTACTGTCAAGTCAGCAGTTAACTTATTTCTCGAGGTCAGCCGTACTCGCAACTTAGTCAAATCTGGTCATTACTATTGGCACGACCTTTCAAGACATTTTACAAACCTATATCTTATTCTCTCTTTATTTCTAGGAAAATTTTGGCAGAGTTTCCTCTGTATTTCTTATTATCTCAAAACCTGCACGCATGAAATACCAACAATGCCTCATAGGGCCAACATATATATATATATCACAGCCACACAGGGCTCCCAATATCAACAACAGTATGAAAATGATGAACTTACGTCGTATGTTCAACTTAAATTGCACCTGTTACACTTTCCTGTTTACTTTCCCTTTCGATCTTCAACTTTACATTTCAATCGTACTTCAAATGCCTTACCCGACATATATGTTTCGTACAATTGCTCACCTGCGTACTTTGTAACTTCCAATATCATCAGTTACTTTCCTCTGTCGATGTCGTTCTTCTGCTGAAATCAAAGGTTAGTATAATAAATCTCATTTCCTATGTCTTGGCTCTATCGCACGATCTTAGATATGAAAGAAAGGTAACATCCTAAATGTAATAGCTTCATAGATGTGGTGCACAACACACCGATAAACAAGACTCTACTAGACACGGTCCGTAGACACTCCGAGGATGATGAGCTCGAACTTTTGTCACGACCCAACCCCGTAGGCCGTGACTAGTGCCCGAGCTGGACACTCGTATATACACCTATTAGCTATAATCAATCCACATCTAAACATAATATGAAACTTACAAAAAAAGAACGTTATCTCAGAACTGTCACATATATATATATATATCAACGCAACCCGTCTCCTGAGGAGTCACAACTATCAACAGAGAAACAATACATAAGCGAAAGCAGGCTGTCATAGCGATAATGGGAACATCCCAACTATATATATACGCAACTTAACACAACATCCCAAAACATATAGATATACGCAAGCGAAATGGCCGCCACTACGAATGGGAACGTCCCAAAAACATAAGTCATGCTAACACAACCGAACAACATCTATATACGACCCACACATATGTCTACGGACCTGCAGTATCCGATAGTGAAATATGACGGGACGGGGGCCCCGCCGCACCTGGATAAACATATATATACATCAAAAGATGTAAAAAGTCTATGCTCCGCAATGGAGCACTCCAAGAAAAGTAGAAGTCCTAAGTGGAGGATCATAAATCGAGTAAGTGCACTGCGGGCATGAAACGCAGCCCCCCGAAGAAAAGGGGGGTCAGTACGAGATATGTACTGAGTATATAAAGCATGAAATACCATATGGAAGATCATAACTGAAGTAAAGATTCCAGGAGACAAGTATAATAATCGAGAAATCACTGTACCTGTGCCTTATGAAATGAAATCATGCATATCATTATCATATACCATACCCGACCCATTATGGGACACGGTGAATAAAGTCGTGTACACGTATACCGTACCCGGCCCATCATGGGACTCGGTGCCATAATCATATCATTATGTCATCATATCGTCATATACCGTACCACCCGACCCTCTATTGAGGGACTCGGTGAATAATGTAGTAAAACTGTGCGTGATAACATACCCGGCTCGGGACTCGGTGAAAGATGTAATAACAGTACGCACGAGCAGAGTAGTGAGCAACCATATGCAAATTAAACCATCATCTGAGATTCAATAGAATAAGTAGAATAAACTCGCACTTGAGTATTAAAGGCGATAATCATATTAAGTACCCTTTGAATGTCACTATGGACCATATTAAATAGAGCCTCAGGAATCATAGACATGTATCAAGATAATACGAAACAGCTTATGGAAGTCAAGGACATTAGTCATTGTAGAGTCTTTAAGAATAGGAACTTTTACATATCAACAACTATCCAACGTATAAAAGACTCGAGGGGCAATAGCTCAATTTCCTTAAAAGTTCTAACATCAAGAAGTGAATAAGAATCATAAACCACACTCGGAACTTATGAATGGAATTACCCCCAAGCTCATATCGTAAATCACTTACATCTAAGACATTCCAAAAGAAAGAAATGATAGCTTTACATACCTTATCCGCTCCAAGCTAACCATAAATCAGATCCCGGGTTTCCCAATCTACAACAACATTATTGATATCAAATATTAACTATGGCGCGCTAAAAAATCCAAAGCCTAAGCTAGCACGTTACTTAACAAAATTCGGGCAGCATTTCCCCTGAAAACTTGATAATTCTCGAGATTCCAATTCAGCCCAAACATTAATCAAAATACCAACAACAACAATACCAACAATTTCATATCAAACTAGAATTAAATCCATTCTTGAATCACTTCCAAAATAGCCTAATATACATTCCTATACCGATGCTTGTATATACTTCTTTATTTTCGTATATACGTAGTATAACAACAAACACAACGACAACAACTACAGCCAATCCCTCGACATTCCAGCCCACAAAACAATTCATAACAACCACCAAACAGCCCATATGATAACAACAATAATTTATCCGATTTCCCGCAATTAATTTCGTAGTTCCCATGTCACAATTTAGCTATCCGGGATGAATTTAAATATATCTAGTAGAGGAGAATTATTACCTCATATGCCAAGAAATAATCTTCTTCCACCTTACTTCACTTTGAAGAAAGCCGGATTCAACAACACGACAAAACAAAACAACAAAATCGAAGCGGTGAGCAAAACCCGTTTGTTTCTTCCTTGAAATTGCAAGTGACGTAGCTGCTGTGGCATAAGCTTTGACATTGCTGCCCACTTCTAATCTTCCTCCAAATTAATGTGAGAAGGAAGAAATTTTACACCTTCCTTGTATAACCAGAATGAAATTGACGCATACATAGAGATATACGTATAGATATCTCAAGAGACATGTACTCCAATTTAAGTAGGATAAGGATTACAACATTAGTGGCAAATGGGATCCACTTAATAACCCTTATTTTCTGAAATTAACCTTTCTAAACTTAAAGGACATCCAGCCACCTCTCTACGTAGTCACCAATTCAATTGCCACTTGTCACATGGAAATGATATTATTAATAACACATTTATTCCTTCATCTAATAATGCCATAACTAATTTTCTACTCTCCCACTTTATTTCAATATTTAACCAACTACCCATACAATTAATTTCTTGATCTCAATTCACTTTAACAACAATTATTTTTAATACACTTCATGTACTCATTGCCATGATTATGTGACGTAGCACTAGTCCATAGCCCCTTTTGGTACACACAAAATATTATTTTCAATCACCGTGGTCACACTTGTTAAGTTCTAAATTATTTCGGGACCTCAAACTCTTTGTATACCAAGCTCTCGATTTTCATCCTTGAATATGATCGAATTTTCCAGGCTTGGGTAAATTTGCTCATGTTGGACGATTAAATTTTCTAGTCCAAAAATACGGGATATTATAGCTTGGACCATATTTCACCAAATAAATTTCGAACCTCGACAAAACTTATTTTCTTAGATTTGTTTAACTTCAAATCCTTACGGTACATGTGTACCATCACTTTAAGCACCTATAAGCTTGGGGGATAACCTCGTTTCCATTTCCTATGTCATTTAACTCGTACGCTTTCCAACGCATGAAAACACGGGATGTAACAAAATCTCTGGCCTGAAAACTGTGGAGGCGCACTAGTCGTAGAATGGCCTGAATGCCTCAGAAACTACGTCCGTGCTGCGCCTCTATGCTCACTCATCGGACCCGAAGATCTAGCCCTCTTGTTATACCCTCTATCATACTCACGTTCACTTCTTTGTTGTTGTAGGCTTTCTTCTAAATTTTAAGCATGGGCCTGGATGCGTGAAATATCCATATTGTCCTGAAGGGACGCAACAAGCACCTATCCATCAAATGTGGCCCTAGGCCTTTCACAAATCGGTGTACTCGATCCTATATCCGCTACCATGGTCAAGATACCTAGCCAAAGAATTGAAGTGGAGACTATACTCTAAAGCACTCATGCTTCTTTGTCTCAAATTCAAGAACTTATCGGCTTTAGCTCGCCGAACTTCCGGAGGCAAATAATGTCAGAGGAAAGCATCTACAAATTCTTGCCATACCGGGAGAGGCACATTGTCTCCCCATGAAGCCATCCAAACCGTGTACCAACGAACCACAACATCCCTCAATCTACAGGATGCTACCTCCACCGATTCGGTGTCCGAAGCATGTATCAACCGAAGTGTCCTCAACATACCATCAATAAAGTTCTGAGGGTCCTCATCCGGCTTTGATCCAAAGAATTTCGGAGGGTTCAAGCTAATAAAATCACGGGCCCTTGCACTAACAGCCCTATCACCTTGCCCTGTACTCTGCCGCTGAGTCTGGGCAGCAGCCAATTGAGTAAGCAAATGAATGGCCTCTTTTACATCTTGGCCAGAGGCATCCAATGGAGGAGCCAGAGATGCTGGAGCTGGGGCTGAGGCTCCCTCATGCTCCTCTGAAATAGGCACTGAACGGGAGGATTGAGATTGAGCCGCATTCTAGAACTCACTTTCCTCTACCACTAGTGGCGGTGCTCTTTCAGTTTCTGCCACTGTCTTACCCTTTTGGGCTGCCGTAGCCTTTCTCTTTACAGGCATCTCTGAAATACATAACATACGGTTAAGGAGAAGAGTTCTTATCTCATAGCTCTATCGCACAATCTTATGAAGAAAGAAGGTCATTCATTCCTAAAATGCCCGCAGCTTCTTGTTTATAAGTGTGGCGTGCAACACACCCATAACCAAGACTCTACTGGACACGGCTCGTAGACACACCCCAGGACAGAACTGCTCTGATACCACTTTTGTCACGACCCAACCGGAGGACCGCGACGGGCACCCGGTGATAACCCACCCGGGCACCTCTTAACATACTTTCACATTGCATCTAGGTGAGCCACATAGCTAAATCATACTTTTCATTCATCATCATACTAATCCCATTGGGCGACAATTCATTTATATCATCATTAGCAACTATTCCCATATCAATGTACATAAGCCGACAAGGCTAACAAAACATTATCCCAAAATATAGGCCGACAAGACCAAACACATCTAACCATATACACATGTCTACGAGCCTCTAAGAAGAATATGTCATATCATATAGGCGGGACAGGACCCCGCCGTGCCCATAATTATGTACATAAAAGAATAAGTACCAAAAGCTGTAGCTCCGAATGAAATGGAGCTCCGCTATGTAGTCCCTGAGTAATGAAGCTATGGATCAAGTCTCTGTCTCCGGCACACTGCGGGGGCATGACACAACGTCTACAAATAAAAGGACGTCAGTACGAAGAATGTACTGAGTATGTAAAGCATGATCAACATCAATATGAAAGCATAATAGACAACATATGAAATAGCATAGGATGGGAGATAATAGTATCATCGTCATAGCACTTACTTGCTTTTCATATGGACATTCCATTTCTATTGAGTAACCGTGTACATACATCCATATCCGTATCCGTATTCATATCCGTGCTCATTTACATTTCGTATCCATTTTCGTATTCGTAGTAATATTTCCATTCATACTCATATTCATATCATATACATATCATATACATTACATATACATAGCATTTACATAGCATACCCGACCACGAAGGTTCGGTGTTTCACATACCTGGCCCTACGAAGGCTCAGTGTCATATATACCTGGCCCTACCAAGGCTCGTGGTTACCCGTACAATCGCAGCGGGTGCGCGCGCAATATATATATATATATATATACACACACACACACACACACACATATATATATACACACACACACACACACACACACACACACACACACATATATATATATATATATATATATATATATATATATATATATATATATATATATATATATATATATATATATATATATATATATATAAATATCTATTCTACCCGGCCATATGGTTCGGGGTTTCATAGTAGCCATACATAGGCACATATACATAAAAGCTCCTAGGCATCTTTAGCATCATCACTATCGTCATTCATTACATCTATCCCTAGAGGATTACTCATCATAAGGAACTTAGTACAATCGTAATATATCGTGAATCATGAGCTTAATAGCTTTTTAGAGATAGAATCATTGGAGGATATCATAGGCTCATAGAAGAACATATATTTGGCCGAAGAACCATGCCTTATGAAAGAAGGGTTAGCCTTACATACCTTTTTGTTCAACTATTCTATCACTTGCACGTTCTCCTTCAATGCTCACGTTTCTACCTTCATTAGAGTTATACTATCATTAGGAAATCGATAACTTAGCATACATGACTAAAGCTAGAAAAAATTGGACAGCATCTCCTTTATTTATACGACTTCCTCCATATCATATATCAACTCCCAAACATCAATAATAATAACATTCACAACATTATAACAATAGCCTTTATTCACCTACATTGTCCTTACTTCTCAATTCACTTCCAATCATCCATATTCATGGTCATAACACACGATTACGTTCATTCATATACAACGTCTATCCCATGTTCTCAATATCATTTAAAACATGATTATAATCATAATGTATCAAGAATCATGACTCAATCCAACTATTATTCAAAAGTGACACTATTCCCACATTCATGACCCGCTTTCTATATCCTTCTACAATCCAAGTGTTTCAACTTTCAAATACCTTAAACAACATGGAAATACCATAAAACGTACCTTAGATGGTGTAGGAATGAACCTTGAGTGGAAATACCTCACTTGAACAAAACCCTAGTTTCACCTTCACTTGGATTTCTTGTAGTCTTCTAACCCTTGGAAGCTTTCTAACACATAAACACTTGATTCTAACCTTTTGATCTTTGTGTTCTTTTGGAATTGAGTGGAATGTGATTAGAGAAGGGTTTTGAGCTCTCAATACTTGTAAAAGATGAAAAATGAAGTAAAAGAACCCAAGGCATCTATTTATACAAAAACTAAAAATCAGCCCGTCGGTTACTATACGGACACTTATACGGTCCGTACAATATTGTACGGCCCGTATAAGTGGCCATGGTTCACCAACCAAAAATTCATCTCCCTACTGGGAGTTGTACGGACCCCTTATACAGATCGTATAAAGTTATACGGACCGTATAAGTGGTCGTATAACTCCATTTCCCTAAAATGAATTCCGTCGTTTCGTTCGATCTCCAATCCTTATGGAGCCTTCTTAACACTTATTTAACACTTCATTAACTATCTAAGGGACGTTATAACTCTTCTCCAAAATATCATTAAATCATCATTAAGTTGGTACTCGTAAATCCTTTCCGATACATAACGTATACCTTGCCTTTTCTTGGCAACTTTCTTCCCTTACCTCGAATATGTCTCACTTATTGAAACATTGTATACTTCGTGTCCTTCGTTAGTCTATTCACTGTACATCAACGGGGAATTTTTTCGAGGTGTAACAACTTTGGGCATCAATTGGGCATCAAGTTCCTCTTAAACTTGACATGAGAGGAGAAAAGAGAAGGATATCTAGCTGATGGATAGTAATTCTGAAGAAGGAATGGCAAATGAGGAAAATCTTCTCCTGCGTTTTCCATTAGTAGTCATCGAAAGGTACTTTGATAAGTAAACTTAAGCGTAATCAAGGATTTTCTCAAAGGGTCAGGATGAAGGATGTTAAGATCATTGAGGTCAACTGAATCTTTGTTGCATGCAAATGGCCAGAAATCGCTACCTTTGTACTAAGTGCTGAGTTAGATGGTAAAATTTAACCAAGTTCAAAAGGGTTCCATTTGATAATAGCTAAGAGGGGACAAAAATATCTTAAAAGAAGTAAGGAACAGGTCCTTACTCTTGCTCAAGAGATAACATCAGCCTGTTAGATATGCTGAAGTCATTTGAACTGGATTCCTTATGAATTTGAAGAGTACTCATGGAATGAGATAGTTTGAGGGAATACGGATGACCCTTTAAATACAAATAAGTAAATGACATGAGTCTCTTCTTGATTGAAGTTGAATATGCAATCAGGGATGTCACCAAACCTTGAAATGGTATGTGATCTACAAAAATTGAGCAAAAAAGTGGCAGCAGACTTGATGATGTGGAATATCACTTTCTGAGGGACAATGTGAAGATAATGACATTCCATATGAGGGTCTGCACCATATACCAGTTTGCATGCTTCTTCATCAAGGCATTGAGTTGGGTGTATATTGAAAGAAATTAGTTGGAGTTGAGTTTGTTCAAAATCATCTAATGGTTCCTCAGTGACGGGCTATGATAAGAGAAAAGGTACAATGCATGAAGTATTTTTTGGAGATATCTAACTCACTCCTTCTATACCATTACCGGTATGCTCACATGGCAATCTCAGGACAACCTAACATTGGAGACATAGAACTCATTAGAATTTTTGCGTAAGCTGTTGTCAAAAGTGTCAAGGGACCAGGTCCCTATGACTCAGGCTAGTAGTCCTTCAAGCACTTACATACTTTTTAATTTTTCTTAAGTGCCATGTCATTATTAGTTCCGCCTCTTCTAAAATGAGCCAAATTGTTTCACCTTCTCAGAACCAACCCGTTTGAAATGATTTTTTTCTCAACCAATAAGAACCTATTTTCTCTTCTTCTCTTTAAGCCAAAGAGTCACTCTCTCTCTCCTCACTAATTCAAACCTTCAAACCCTTTTCCCGTTCTGCTCTATCTCTCATCTTCTAGCATAGAATCAACCATGTCTAACCTAGAATCTTCATCTCCCACCACCACTAAAGCCAACCCTACATTCTCTTCTATCAAACAGTCTATTTCATCGAACCCAAAGTCAATCCCTTCTCCCAGAACATCTCAAAACTTATCCGACCAAAACCCTATCTCTCTTCCCCAATAACAGATATTCCTGGTCCCTCTACTACTGATCAGTGCTTAACTCATGAGAAAAATATCTCCTCCTCCATAGCCCCAAAACCTTCAACAAAGCCCGACTCATAAGGGAGTATGACAACCTCACAATACCTTGAACTTTTACGAGGAAATCACTAAGAAGGATGGTGGAATGGAGGTGAAAAGCAAGGGTATTACTGAAGACCACTCAATAGTGGAACAGGACCTACTAAAAAAAGAAGCAGGGGTTTCAAAGGAAACATCTCCAAAATCAGGTAACTCAGTTTCTCTGGATAGTGAGAAAGTTGTAGAGAAATATTTTAATAAAGAACCTCTAAATGCTGGGTGTGAGGAGAATTTGAGTGCTCCTATTAATGAAGAGACTGTGGATGTTGTAGTTGCTGAGTGTGAAGAAAGACAAAGGGGTTCTGTAGTGGTTGAAAATATAGAGAAACTAAGAGAAGAAAATGTTGAAAATATGAGAATCAGTGATGACTTTGGACAGGAATTGCCAATAGAAAGTGATAATGTGAGTGTTGGTTTGGAAAATATGGTGAGAACCCTGATGACACTATCAGAAAGGTTGTGAATGATGTTGCAGATGGAGAAACTGAGAACATTACTATTGCTAAAAGAGTTTGAGAAGGAAATTGTGGAGACTGAAAGGGAACAGGGGAATCCCAGCGGAACAAAGCTAATGAATAAAGGACCTGGTCCTGAAGGATATTGTTGGGATCTTGTACCTCTATTCACCATTGCTATTCCTTGGGAAGGCTCCTTAGAAAAGGAATCTGGTTCCTCAAAACCATCTGAAAGGGAAAATCTTGAGAGAGAAGAGATAAACTTTGATGAGGATATAGCATTGGAGGCTTTCTTTAAGCATAGAACTAGAAGTGCTAAGTCAAAAGGAAATAAAATCCCACATCCGCTTGAGGAAAAGGACCACCTACCACCAGATAAAGGGCCATAACACAACTCAACTCTGCTCTTCAAGGTAACAAAGAGAAGAGTATTGGAAAGAAAAGAAAGTTGGTAAAGACAGCCAACTTAAGACGTTTGATAGATGAAGAGGAAGTTATGACTGTGCCTGATAAAGAAGAAGAAGAAGAAGAAGAAGCAGAGGAGGAAACTTCTCTAGAAAGAAAAAAATCAAAAGGAAAAAGAAAATCTGTGATTAATGAAAGAAAAAACGTGGGTGAGGTGGAAACTGAGAAAGTTACTGAAAAAATAAGTAAGGTGAAGTAGGTGACATCTTCTCCTAAGAAAATAAAGAGCTCTGTAAGTGGGGAAGCAGGCTCCTCTAAGAAAAGAAAAGTAACCTTGACTGAGGGACCTGGTTCCTATAAAAAGGGAAAATCTAGAAGGGATGAAGAAAATTTGAGACAATAGAATCTGAGAGGTCAAAAAGTGCTGCTTCGTAGAGTGTTTGATCTGGAGGCAGTTGGGAACCAAGGATTCAACGATTTAATGGAGATCTTGAGAGCTCAAAGTTGGGATCATGTTCATGAAGGGCCTGTATTAGCCTATGAGAAGGAAGTAGCAGAATTCTTTGTGAATCTGCAGTATACTGATGATAATACCTTGGTATGAAAGGTTGGAAAAGTTGACTTTACATTGGATGAAGCTCAGTTGGGCGAAATTCTGAATGTCCCAACTGAGGGAATTAAAAAATTGGGAAATGATAAGGACATCAAGGCCTCAGACGACTTCAAGGGTATCATAGTCCGGATTGGAGAGCGGGTGATGACTGAAACTCTATACAAGAAGCAGATGAAGCCACTATATCAGGTTTTATTCGAGCTAGTCAACAAAATGGTATTGCCTAGGACTGAAAAGAGGTGCATTGCATCTAAGAAGGACCTATTCCTAATAGAGATACGGAACAGTGGACATTTGATCAGCTTAGCCTCCATCATGATCGAGAACATGATGAAAGTTGTGGACACAAATGATGGCAAGCATGGTCTCCCCTATGGCTTCTTTCTGGCTAAAGTCTTTAATCACTTCAAGGTAATCACTGGAAAGGTCACCAAAGGATTTAAAAAACAAATGTTCTCCTTGGGCATCGTAGAGGAGTGTGATATTGTGAAAAAGAAAGGGAAAGCAGGATGTACCTCTACTATATCTAGTCTCATTGAGGCAAACTAGAATATCTTGGCTGAAGTGGAGAGGCTGCGGGTTGAAAATGCTCTGTTGAAAGCTGAAATTGCCAAGTTGAAGCTAGAAGGACCTGGTTCCAGTGGGGTGCAGACAGCAGAGGTTGCTGAGTTGAGAGAAGATAATGCTCAGCTGAAGAAGAAGGTTAAAAAACTTCAGGAGGAGATCTTGGTACCCACAAAGCTACAGATGCCAAGCCGAACATGATGTTCAAGCTCTCAAACCCACCAAACCTGCAAACCCATGACTCAATCCTTTTAGTTCACTATCTTGTTAAACTCTATCCTTGTTTTGCAAATACTTCTTTTGGTCTGGATGATGACATTGGCGCTATGGCAATTTTATTTTGTATGTTTGTGGTAACAATTGACTGCTAAGTTATTCTTTTTAATAATTACTTCAATGGCACTCTCTCCGTTTTACACCTCTGGATGACCGAAGAACCAAAAGAGATATGCTTCTCCTGTGTATTCATTTGGTTGCTTCTGTTAGTGCTCATTTTGAGCTGTCCACGTGACCTGAGTTAATATCTTTGAACTTCAGGCTTGTGCTAAACTTATGACTCTTTTCGATGATGCCAAAAGGGGAAAGTTTTTTTGATGTTTGATTGTTCTATTTGATGCTGAATATGATTAACTAAATGACTACCTACTTGTTCCAACAAAAGATTTGTTAGTTAATCATATATATGCATAGCGGCATAGTGGATATGATTGATATGGTTCATGATGCTTAGGGCCACATTCTAAGGGGGAAGTAAGTCCCAAATGAATTTGATATAATTGGATGAATATTGCATAGCTGTTTTGGTTACATAACAGGTGAAAATATCAACATGAAGTTGAGGGTCTAATCCGCAAAGGGAACCTGGTCCCACAGGTAAAAATGTCAACATGAAGTTAAGGGTCTAATCCGTAGGGTGAACCTGGTCCCACTGGTGAAAAAATGCATACTCTTATCCTATTGGAGTTTACTATGAAGAGGAAACCTTGTTCTCAGGGGGAACATCAATTGCAAGTTTGTCATCATCAAAAAAGGGGAAATTGATGATTTATGACATTTCAGAGTTTTGATGATTTGACAAACATGACAAGGACCAGGTCCTTGATCAGGTCCCCTGAAGACTATACATTACATGACAGTTGTAAAGCTATGTGCACTGTTCCGTCAGGCAGTACCATAGCAGCACAACTGTATGCATGCTAAAAGAAAAAGACCAGTGTAACGTCTCTATTGAGTTCACATGCCTCTCATATGATCCTCACATGCTCTTATTTGAGTTCTATTTAAACAACATGTTGGCATTGTTCGTATCAATTGAAAACCTAGAAATTCAGATCCATACAAGTGCAGCCACCACAGTTCTCTTGGTGCCTTCAAGAATAAAGCTAAGACAAGTTCAAGGATCACATCCAAACAACGAAAGATGTTATGAGTCCTAGATCTGTCTAGTCTTTGTCTTTGAGATCTCTACAATGTAAACCTACACTTCGTTAAGAAGGGTTTTTGTAGGTTTTTTTGGTTTTTATCAAGCTTTTGGTGTAAACACTTGGCTAGAGTTAGTCATAGTGTAGTTGAGGTTCAGCTAGAGTTAGTTGAACCAGTTTGGTATTGCTAGAGTTAGTCTACAGTGTGCTTACAATAGAGTTATTGTAAGAAGAGGAATTAGTGGTCTAATTCCTAGGTTGCAAAAGCTTGTAATTTGAAATATTACTCAGTTTAGTAAAGTTGGAAATCTTACTGGGGTAGGTCATGATTTTTAATCCCTCGAGCAAGGAGTTTTTCACGTAAATATCTTTCCTGAATTGCTTTCTATCTTATCTATGAAACCAGTTCAGGGACTAGGTCCCTTAGACTGTTTTGGTGGATCCATCAGTTCTATATATAAAAAAAAAAACTGAAAAGGCATTGACTAAGAAATACTCTCATATCGTAGGAATTACAGCACATGAAAAATGTCAACAAAAAGATTTTTCAAACCAGTTCTATCCCCTTCTTGACTTCAATTTTCCAACTCTTTGTCTACTTTGCTTCTCCAATTGACCTAGAGTGACATCAGTTTTTTCCTGGCTTGAAGCTTTGTTCTTTCCTTTGACACCACCCTTGGCCTTATAATAGGATCGTGATTTAGGAAGTTGATTGTCAAATCTGGATGAATTGCATGTTGCCTCGTGGTAGTAGCCAGATGAACTGGACTGATTGATCTTGGCCCTGAAGATTCTGGAAATCACGGCTTATCTCACTTCTGGAGTTGACTGACTTGGGTTCGGATCTCGTGTTCTGCATTCCTTGGTTTTTTATTCATGTTAAAGATGCTTAAAAAATGCTTAGGCGACCTCACGAGTGTAAAGTCGTGCTACAACAAACCATCAGTTCACATAGTAAACTTTACCAAGTAAGATCACTTAATTCATACTTATCCTTATTCTATCGATTCTATGTATGTTTAATATGATTTTTGAACGAAACGGTGTTGCATGCCATCACTTCGACTAACGTGCACCTTTCTTTGGTGGTACCTCATCCTCTTCAAATCCTGGGTCTGCCTTTGGCTGTACAAGTCCCACATGACTTTTAAATTTCAACTGTTCTCTCTTATATTCTGTTAGAATAAGAATAGGAATAGGATTTGTATATAATATCCTACATGGAAAATGGTTGGGATGTAGTGTCTATATATAGGGCTCAGTGTAATAATGGAGATAAACAATTGAACAATATTTTTTTCCCATAATTTATCACATGGTATCAGAGCATTAATGAGGAAATAACCGTTGTGCAATAATCCAACGAGGTTTCGAAAAAAACCCTATTTTCCGGCGAAATACACTGCTGTACGAGATTTTGACCACTTTCAGGTGTACTGTTCACATACCCGTACCACCAAAGATCGGAACCCTTGTGCGACCCTACCCTAGAATTTTTTCCTCAGTTGGTCCCACACACGCCACCAAAAGTTTCAGATCTCCGTCCTCACTCACCTGACGAGGCAGTGAGTATGGTGGATTCTAGCCACTTTCTGACAGATTTCTTTGTCCCGTTTGGATTGCCTCTTCATTACTAGGCTGTCCACATAAAGTTTCCTGATTTCAAGCATTTTTCGGTGCTTAGATCTACTTTTTCCGGCGACATCACTTCTTTTTCCAGCTTCCGACGACAACTTTGATTATTTTCGAATTCCGGCAATTTATTTTTCAAATTTTAGGCTACAAATTTCAAATTTTCAAGCAAGTTGTAAAATAAAAGTCGGCGAAAAGTGTTGCAAGTTACGTTCATAAAGGGAAAAAAAGCTCTCTAGAGAAACCCTAATCTAGACGCAACCCTAAAATTTTTCCTACCTTCTTCAGACCACCATGGCCGCCACAACCACTGGTGGAGGCTGTCCAGTCATCTTTGACACCGTCAAACCCTATACTACAACCAATGCAGCCCCACTCGTATGTAAATGCGGTGAAACCAATACAACCAAATGTCTCTTTCCTTCCATTGTCATAAAAGAAGATTACGTATTTACATGGAGAACCTAGATTTCTGTAGGATGAGGAGGAGATTGAGCAGATGATTCTAAGTGAAAATTTGCAATATGCAATCATTGGAAAGTTCTCTTATGGCTCGCCAGACATAAAAGAGTTACGTAAACTTATTCCAAAACAATGTGAATTGAAAGGAGATTGTTCTATTTGTTTGTTGAGGAATAGGTATGTTTTGATACGTCCAACTCTTGTGATCATGTGAATTTATTATCAAAGCACCTTTCTATATTAATCATTAGAATTGGTGGTAACCTATGAGAAACCTTAAATGGGATCCATGGTTTGATCCAGATGCGGAGGCGACAACAACAATTGCATGGATCTCCTTTCCATATTTGCCTCCTAATTTCTTCATAAAAGAAGCTATTTTTACCCTTGCATTAGCAGTTGGTAAGCCTTTGCAAGTTGATATGGCTACTAAGAATCAAACCAGGCCAAGCTGTGCAAGGGTCAAAGTGGAAGTCAACCTGCTTAGTAATTTTCTTCAAAGGGTCAATATTGGCATGAAGAAAAAAGGATCCAGAGAAATCATTGACAAATCCGGTTCTGTTTCTACAAATTTTGTTCCTGATAAACCTTTAGCTGTGGAGAAGTCTACTAGAGATCAAATGGAAGTGAATAGTGATGGAAAAGGTACAAACAAGGGAGAGGATCCAACCACTTTGGATCGAGGAAATTCAGCATTACAAGTAGTAGAACAAGCTAAGCCAGATTCTGAAGATCATTCATTTAAACAGCAAAGAGACATGCAAGAGGATGAGTTTTTGGATGTAAATATTGATCAAGTAGGGATTTATCTCCTAGGAAGATTAATAACCTCAAAAGTGGTGGGAAGAAGAACAGGCAAAACACTTTGATTCCACTGCAGGTTCCAACAAGGAGTAATAAGATTAAACCCCTCTGTGATCAATGATAGAAAAACTCCTATTTTGGAATATCAGGTCAATTAATACTCAAAATTCCTTTAAGAGATTAACTGAGTTACATAGTAGGCATCATTACTCATATATAGCACTTATGGAGCCTTTCTAAGATCCTGAGGAACTTGAATCTTACAGAAGGAGGTTAGGCATTCATAATGCAATGGTTAATATATCAAAGAAGATTTGGCTTTTCTGGATTGATGACTGGCAAACTCAAGTTATTGTTGATGCAGAGAAATATGTTACTACTAAAATGACTCATGTCAATCTGCAGCAAGTTGCATATGTCACAGCTGTCTATGCTAAGTGCACTGCTGTAGAGAGACAGGTTTTATGGGATTTTATAGGCCAAGTAGCTCTGAATATTCAAGAACCTTGGGTTGTTGGGGGTGATTTCAATGTTATTCTAAATCCTGAAGAAAAGTTGGGAGGTTCCCTAGTGCATGGTACTAAAATTGCTGATTTTGCTCATTTGGTGAACAATTGTGGTCTCTTGGAGTTGAAGTTCACTGGTAGCAAATATAGCTGGTGGAATGGAAGAATAGAAGAGGATTGCATTTTCAAGAGACTAGATAGAGTTTTTGGAAATCAGGAGTTCATGGATTTACTCCCTTCATCTGAAGTTTCTCATCTAATCAGACATGGATCAGATTATGCTCCTCTCCATGTAATTTGTGACAGTCAGGAGGAAGTGGTTGTGAAGCCTTTTAAATTCCTTAACTTCTGGACTACTCATCCAGAGTTCTTGGAAGTGGTTCATAATAATTGGTGTTTGGATTTTATAGCTAATCCATTCACATAATTTCAGGCAAAGATGAAAAAGGTGAAACAGGCTTTGGCAAAGTGGAGTAGGGACACATATGGCAATATTTTCCAGCAGATTTCCACTATGGAAGATGTTATCAAAGTTAAGGAGTTGTAGTTTGAAGTTAATCCTTCTAGTTTGAATGGGGAAGCCTTACATAAAGCCTAAGCTGATTTGAATAGATATTTACATTTGGAGGAAGAGTATTGGAAGCAGAAATATGGGATGAGGTGGTTCAAGGATGGTGATAGAAACACAAAGTTCTTTCACTCATATGTCAAAGAAAGAAGAAAGAAATTGGCGCTGAATAGCATTCAGAATAGTCATGGGGATCGAATAAACTCTAATAATAATATTGGATAGGAGGCAGTGTCATTTTATCAGAAGCTTTTCAGGTATGAATCTACTTCTACTGATTATGAGATGCTGAAAAAAATTCGTACACTGATTTCTAAGGAACAACATGAATGTATGAGAGTCTTACCTAGTAATGAAGAGGTCAAGCTAGCAGTTTTTGGGCTTAATGTTGATAGTACCAGTAGACCAGATGGTTTCTCAAGTCAGTTTTTTCAAACCTGTTGGCATATTATTGGAGAGGATGTGACAAAGATGGTAAGGGCTTTCTTTTGTGGTCAGGAGTTGCCTAGATTCATCACTCATACTAATCTTGTTCTCATACAAAAGAAAGAAGTGGTTTCTGCCTATACTGATTTGAGGCCTATTAGTCTAAGCAGTTTTCCCAACAAGATCATATCTAAAGTGTTGCATGAAAGGACTTTCTCAATTCTGTCTTGTATTATCTCCAGCGCTCAGGCTGGTTTTGTTAAGGGAAGAAGCACTGTGGCGAATGCATTGTTGGCACGAGAAATCATCAGAGACACTAATAAGAGAAACAAACTGCATAATGTGGTGGTAAAGCTAGATATGGCAAAAGCATATGACAGTGTTTCATGGATCTTTTTGACTAAAGTGCTAAGGTAATTTTGTTTTTCTGAGGTGGTCATAGACATGGTATGGAGGCTGGTCTCAAATAATTGGTATTCAATATTGATCAATGGGCAGTCTCATGGATTTTTTAAGTCTTCAAAAGGTCTAAAACAAGGAGATCCACTTTCTCCAACCCTCTTTATTATTGCTGCAGAAGTCCTGACCAGAAATCTGAATAGTTTACATGAGGATGCTACTTTAAAAGGGTATGACATGACAAAGTGGAGTCCACAGATAAATCATTTGTCATATGCAGATAACACTATCCTGTTTTGTTCAGCTGAAGAAGTTTCTTTGAAGAAAATGATTAGATTTGGGGAAAATTACCCAAAATACCCCTGCCGAATCATATAGGTTAAACTAGAAATTAAGGGTGAAATTAACCTACCCATAGTCCCAATAATCACAATCCTTAATTACACAGGTGTCCAATCACATTAGACCTTTCAATTTCATCAAATTAGTCAAAACCCCCAAAATGGGTGAAACCCTAAGTTTGATCAATAGATTCTTGAATTTAAGGGTGATTCCATCAAGATTGTGTTAATCTACAATTCTAAATGATATAAGCAGCAATTAAAGCGACATTAACCAATTTACAAAGAGGGACTCATGATTAATACTCTAGGTCTCATCACCCATAATTTTAAGACCATAAACTACCAGGGAATCTTAGACAGGATTGATTTTGGTTGCGGGCCTATGTGATTGATTTTGGTTGTCATTAGGACAAGTTCTTGCCTTTGGATAAGTTTTCTTACAACAACAGTTATCACTCAAGCATTGAGATGACACCATTCGAAGCATTATATGGTAGGAGGTATTGTACTCTGATTGGTTAGTTTGATGCATTTGAGGTGAGTCCTTAGGGTACAGACTTGTTGGGGGATTCCTTGGACAAGGTTAAGTTGATTCACGAGAGACTTCTCACGGCTCAGAGTACATAAAAGAGTTATGTAGACCAGAAGGTTCATGATTTGGAGTTCAAGGTGGGTGAGCGAGTTCTATATAAAGTGTCACCCATGAAAGGTGTGATGAGGTTTGGGAAAAAGGGAAAGTTGAACCCTAGGTATATTGGTTCGTTGGAGATCGTTCAGTGTATTGGTCAGGTAGCTTATGAGTTGTCTTTGCCTCCGGGTTTGTCGGGTCATCACCCCCTGTTTCATATTTCTATGGTCAAGAAGTATCATTTTGATAGTTCTCATGTGATTAGGTGTTTCTTTATCAAAACTTGACTTTCGAGGAGGAGCCAATTGCTATTTTACATAGACAGATCTGGAAGTTGAGGTTTAAAGAAATTGCTTCGGTAAAGGTTCAATGGAGTCATCATCCGATCGAGGAGGCTACCTAGGAGATCGAGTCGGACATGTGGAGTAGATATCCCCAGCTTTTTGACAATTCAAGTACTTCTTTTCTCTTTTATGTTCGAGGAAAAATATGTGTTTAAGTGGTGGATGATGTAATGACCCGTTAGGTCATTTTGGTTACTTTGACTATTTTACCCCTGATGACCCCTCTAGCTTTCTTAGTGTATATTTGACTTGTGGAAATGGGTGGAGCGATTCTCGAGGTATCGGATGGGATTTAGGTGAGTAAATGGGATTTTTTGAATTCATAAGTGTTTGGTGACCAAAGTCAAAATGGGGGTAAATGAGCTATTTGGAAGTTTCTTTGATTCCATTAGGTTCGGATATCGATTATGACTTGGTTGAGTAGTTAGTTCAGTTCCCGAGAGACTCTGGGGTATTTTGGTCTATTGGTTGGAAATCTAGCTTTATAAGATTTGGAGTTGACTGCGGTCAACACCATGTCAAGGTTACCTCTTTTGGATATTCCGAGGGCGTGAGTGAGTTCATAGCATGTTTTAGAACTGGGTTACATATTTGGTTCATGTCCGGGAGGTCTCAGATGAGTTTCAGGTGTCTAATCAAAATTTAGAAGCTGCATGTTTTTGCTGGTTCTGGTGTTTCTGCACCTGCGTGTGTATGGCCATAGGTGCGAGAACTGGCTAAGTGGCATTCGGCCGCTTCTGCTCGAAAGGGTCTGCAGAAGCGGAGCAGCATCTGCGGATATGTGGGCCGCACCTACGAGTTTTTGGGTCGGTAAGTGGACCTCGCACCTCCAATCGCTGGACAAAAACCTATTAATTTCCCCATTCCGAGATTAGATTTTTCATTCACATATTAGGAACTTTGGGACTCGGTTTATGGAGATTTTTTAGGGATTTACAAGATTCATCAATTGGGTAAGCTTCTAACCTTCCTTTTACAATAATATCATTGATTATTGAGGATTTTCATTCTAGAAATCATGATCTAGGATTGGAGAATTGTGGGTTTGTGAACCCTAAGCCTAAAATAAGGAATTCTTCAATTAATCATGAAATTGATGTTGGATTTGGTTGTTTCTTCGTATCTTTACTCTTTAGATTATGGGTAAACTATATATGAGTCAAATTTCCCATTTTACCCTTCGGGGCTCCGACTTCTATTTTAGGGTGACTCTGAAGTTTGAAATTAAAGAATAGTGCTATGGGTATCATTGGAATCATATAACATTCTAGAATAATAATTTGACCATATTGAACACGGTTTTGCAACAAAATTATGGTTTTGACCTTTGGGGTTTGGAATGGGGTTTTTTTTAGGTTGACTTTCTAGACCCGAATCTTTTTATGAAAATATGGGTATCGATTGACACGTATTCTTACGTATAATACGTGTTTGAACAGATTGGAATAGTTCGAAGGCTTTACGGAAGGGCAAGGCTTTGTTGTGATTATCGGACTTCTATCCAAGCATGTTGAGACTTTTGACCTTAATTAGAGTGTTGGGGTTGGTTTAATTAGACTAATAAGAGGGGATAATAGGATACTAAAGGGGGGTCCCAATACTTGTGAGGTGACGATCACTTGTATCGGGTACTGGTGCTATGATATGGATATTTGCGTAATTTCAATTGTATAGTCCGGTTTGAATGTCATGCTTTAGCTGATAGCATAGATTGATTTGTGTTTGTGATTGGGACATGAGGCCCTTATTTATTGCTTCTATGCTTATTACCTGCTTTATTTGTGATTGTGTGCTCTCATCACTCCTATATACCCGTTAAAAAGTGGAAAAGAGCTAAAGATTGGGTCTTTATTACTTAGTTTTATTTATTGTTGGTTGTGCATGTCATATTCATGCCTTCTATAGTATCTCATGTGATTTTGAGGATACATTGTGATGTCCGATGGGGAAATGGTTTCGGACGGAGTAATGAGTGTATTTTGAGCCAGACTGGCTACACAGGTAATGTGGGCCTAAGGGTCGACTATTTGCTATTTGGAGCCTACGGGCTGAGTCTTGTGATTTGATGCCAAATTTGGCTAGGAACCTGATACGATCTGAGAGATCTGAAATTTTGTGTTGGTATATGGACCTCGCGAGTCTCCCATGGGTCACGATTCATAGAATTTGAATGTGTGTACCGGGTGATGGAAAAGGCCTTGCATTGCATAGCATTGGCATATCATGATATTCTATTATTCTACTTGTTTGTATGATTTACTTAGATTGTTGTTTGGACTGTCTTAAATGCGTATTGACTATCTGATGAACTGGAGGATTTAGATACTTCACGTAGGCTTATGACCTGAGATTATTGTACATATTGTGATTGTTGACTAGTAGTTGTTAAGTGTGGAAGTGGTATTCGTAGGCCAACCCTCGTCTCTGTTCTCATTAGGGTCAGTCAATTATGCTGCTGAGTACACGTTGTTTCCCGTACTCACTCTATACTTGTTGCACCTTTTTGTGAGCAGATTCTGACCCTAGTACGAGTACCGTTCGAGACTTTGCCGATCGTTGAGGAGGCCATCTCGAGACTTCGGGGTGAGCTACTAGCAGATCCGTAGGACCGAATTCTCATCTATCCTTATTTTTCTGTCTTTCTCTTCCTATACAGTTTTGGGTTATACCTAGACGTTGTACTATTCTATCTTAGCAAGTTCTTGTATTGGTGACACTAGTCTTGCGGATGTATTTGTTTATGCTTATGGCATCAACTTGGGATCAATAAATCACCACAAGAGACAACATAATTGAGCGCCAACCTTCTCCCACTGAGCTTTGGCCTTTTCTTTTGTCTCACTAGCTTTTGCCTTTTCATCAATCACAATTGCTTTTTGCGTTAAGTGATCTTGAACACCTTGCACCACAACTCAACCGAAGAAGCCTAAGCCAAAGAGTTTGAACTTCCCATTAACTGTTCAGAAGTAATCATAGGGTTTGAGGTTCCGATTCCCGTATTTTTGGACCTAAAAATATCAGATCCAAAAGACATTTTTTGAAATCTGATTTTTTTTGTTTAAATTTATCAGAAGGCAAGCCTCCTGATGTTTTATTAATAATAAAGCAGTCTACAGCAATAAATAAAATACAACTTGATAATCATCTTTAAGTATACACTCCCAAGATGATTTTACACTTTGCCAAAAAAATTTCATCCTATGATTAATCTGTCTTCACTCCTGCTGAATTCTTCTTGTTTTGATCCTTGTTGATGGAATTTGAGCTTTGTCCATATTCAATATCTTCCTTCCCTTAGATGGTAGGTCCTGGAACATGTGATATTCCAACTTCTCTTCAGTTTCCAATGCTGTTTTGGCTAGAAAATCTACAAATTGATTGCCCTCCGTGAATGTATAAATCACCTGTATCTGTACCTGTCTCATTATATGCTTCATCTGTTCCACTCTTTCAACAAGCTGCCAAGGGATCTTCCATACATCTTGCAATATGTTTTTTAGGGCCAATGAATCAGTTTCAATTTGCACATTCTACATATTGTTGGCATGAAGATAGTAGACTGCTTCTTGTACAGCAACTATTTCTGTTTCCATGTTGGTAGAAACTCATATATTCTTGTCCTGTGCATAAACAAGATCACCTCTATCATCTCTAATGCAAAAAGCATATGAACTATGACCTGGATTTCCTTGTGATGCGCCATCAGTGTTGCATTTGAGGCCATGCTGTGGTATCTTCCATTGTACTTTACAGAAGCGAAGTCTTGGTCTGTAATTAATGAGAAAAACTATAACTGCAGGCCAATCTGGTGGCAGCCAACTTAACCATGGATACTTCACTTTGATCAGCCGAAAGATTGATTGTTGAGCTTGATAAACCATCCTGCTATAAGTAGTATCTCTTCCATGCTTTATTGAGTTTCTTCTCTTCCATATCTCCCATAATAAAATAGCAGGAATGGCCTGAAAAATGCTTTGCAGCTTATAAGATATAATTGACGTCCACCATGAGGTGATCACCTGCTGCAGTTGCAACCCTTCAATGTTTAAACCTGCACAAGAAGAAAACTGTTTCCAAAGCTTGAAAGCTATTGGAGATGTTAGAAAAAGGTGGGACATTGTTTCCTGCTTTGAATCCTCGCAACACCAGCATCTAGAGACAATATGGATATGCATTCTTCTTAGATTGGCATATGTAGCTATCTTTCTTTTCCATAGTCTCCATTAGAAGAAACTTATCTTGATTGGTAAACCTTTGAACCAAATGAATCTATATACTGCACAGATCTCTTGTTTACTTCTTGTCTCCTCCCATGCACTTTTGACAGTAAATTGGCCATTGTATTCTCCCATCCACCATGCCTTGTCATTGTCTACCTCCATTAATTCAGGCCTGATGTTTTCCTAGATGTAATTTACCAGTTTCTGCAGATAAAACTGTCAACAGTTTCTGTTGATTCCATTCTTCTCCAGATATAAACTCCTTTACTTCTAACTCTTCATTAATACCATGCTCATTATCAACAAAATATAATGCACCTTGCTTGGTCCAGTTGTCAAACCAGAAGCTAGAAGTACCTTCTTTCAATTGCCACCATATATGGTGTTCAACTTCCTCCCTGATAGCCATCTTCTTCCATGCATGTGAACCACCTTTGTCTTGTAAAATCATAGGATGCAACTTCTTACAATACTTGTTTCCTATAAATGCACCCTATAATGATATAGATGTTTTGAATTTCCACCAGAGCTTAGAAGAGCTATAACGTCCCTTGGATCGTTAATGAAGTGATAAACAAGTGTTAAGAAGGTTCCATAAGGATTGGAGATCAAACAAAGTGACGAGAACAAGATCAGTGGACTGATGAGTTATACGGCTCATTATGTGGACCGTATAATGTTATACGGACCATATAATGGACCGCAGAACCATCACAGTGAAGGTCCCTCACTGGTGGGATTATACGGTCAGTTATACGGACCGTATAATGGACCGTATAATGGTCACAGAGGCGAGAGTTTAAAGGTCCCATTTCACGATCACTTATACGGACCGTATAAGTTTATACGGACCGTATAAGTGTCCGTATAATGTCCAACGGTCAGATTACTGAGTTATTAAAAAGGGGACCAAGTTCATTATTTCATTTCCACATTTCACTCCTTCTCTCTAGAACTCTCTAGAACATTTCTCCCACACAAATTCAAGAGATATTAGTGATCATCTACATCAAACTAAGTGAATCAAGTGTAAGAAACCCATTAAAGTTCATCCAAAATAAGAAGTCCAAGTGAAGGTGAAACTAGGGTTTTTCTCAAGTGAAGTGTTTGCACCCAAGGTTCATTCCTACACCATCTAAGGTAGTTTTATGACATTTCTTTGTTGTTTAAGGTATTTGAAAGTTGAAACACTTGGATTAAATAAGGAAATAGGAAATGGGTCATGAATGTGGGAATAGTGTCACTTTTGAGTAAATGTTTGGATTGAGTTATGATTCTTGATACATTATGAGTATAATCATGTTATAAATGATATTGAGAGCATGGAATAGACCTTGTATATGAATGAACGAAATTGTGTGATATGACCATGAATATGGATGAATTGAAGTGAATAGAGAAGTAAGGATAATGTAGTTGAATAAAGGCTACTGTGATGATATTGTGAATATTATTATTGATGTTTGGGAGTTGATACATGTTATGGAGGAAGTCGTATAAATAAAGGAGATGTTGTCCAATTTTCCCTAGCTTTAGTCATAAATGCTAAGCTATCAATTCTCTAATGTTAGTGTGCACTCTAATGAAGGTAGAAACGTGAGCATTGAAGAAGTATGTGCAAGTGATAGAATAGTTAAACGGAAAGGCATGTAAGGCTAACCCTTCTTTCATAAGGCATGGTTCTTTGGCCAAATATCTATTCTTCTATGAGCCTACGATATTTTTCAATGATCCTATCTCTAAAAGCTACTAAGCTTATGATTCTCGATATGATACGATTGTACTAAGTTCCTTATACGACGAGTAATCCTCTAAGGATAGAATGTAATGAATGACGATAGTAAAAAGGCTAAAGATGCTTATGAGCTTATATGTATATGTGCCCATGTGTGGCTATTATGAAACCCCAAGCTTATATAGCCGGGTAGAATATAGTAGATATGTATATATGTAATGCGCACGCACCACTGCAGTTGGGTACGGATGACCCTGAGCCTTGATAGGGCCAGGGACGTATGACCCTGAGCCTTGGTAGGGCCAAGCATATGAAACACCGAACCTTCGTGGTCAGGTATGCTATATAAATGCTGTGTATATGACATCAATATGAGTACGAATATGTTAAGTATATGTAAAGGCTATGTAAAGACTATGTATATGCAATGTAAATGAGATGTAAATGATATGAATATGAGTATGAATGGAAATATGAATACGAATACGAAAATGGACACGAAAGGTAAATGAGTACGGATATGGATGTATGTACACGGATGCGCAATAGAAATGGAATGTCCCCATGGGAATCAAGTAAGTGCTATGACGATGATACTATTATCTCCTATCGTATGTTATTCCATACGTTATCTATTATGCTTTCATATTGATATTGATCATGCTTTACATACTCAGTACATTCTTCGTACGACGTCCTTTTTTTGTAGATCTTTGCGTCATGCCCGCGAGTGGCCGGGGAGACAGACTTGATCCATAGCTTCATTATTCAGGGACTACATAGCGGGGCTCCATTTCATTCGGAGCTGCAGCTTTTGGTATAGCTTCTTTTGTGTACATACTTATGGGCACGGCGGGATCCTGTCCCGCCTATATGATATGACGTATCCTTCTTAGAGGCTCGTAGACATGTGTATATGGTTAGATATATTTGGCCTTGTCGGCCTATATTTTGGGATATTATTTTGTCAAGCTTCGTCGGCTTATGTACATTTATTTGGGCATAGTTGTTAATGTTGGCATAAATGAATTGTTGCCCAATGATATTAGAATGATGATGAATGGAAAGCATGTTTTAGCTAAGTGGCTCACCTAGATGGAATGTGAAAGTATGTTAAGAGGTGCCCGGGTGGGTTAGCACCGGGTGCCCGCCGCGGCCCTCCGGTTGGGTCGTGACAAAAGTGGTATCAGAGTAGTTCTATCCTAGGGTGTGTCTACGAGCCGTGCTCAGTAGAGTCTTGGTTATGGGTGTGTTGCACGCTACACTTATAAACAAGAAGCTGCGGGCATTTTAGGAATGAATGACCTTCTTTCTTCATAAGAATCGTGCGATAGAGCTATGATATAAGAACTTCCTGTTCCTTAACCGTGTGTTGTGAATTTCGAAATGCTGTAAAGAGAAAGGCTACGGCGACCCAAAGGGCAAGACGGTGGCGAAAAGCGGGCCGAAAGAGCACCGCCACCGGTAGTAGAGGAAAGTGAGTCCCGAGTGCGGCTCAATCTCGGTCCTCTCGTTCGGTGCCTATATTAGAGGAGCGTGAGGGAGCCTCGGCCCGGCTAGCACCTCCGATTCCTCCACCGGATGCTTCGAGCCAAGATGTGAAAGAGGCCATTCATTTGCTTACTCGGTTGGTTGCGCCCGTGCTCAACGGTAAAAGTACGGGCGGCAAGGTGATAGGGCTGTTAGTGCAAGGGCCCGTGATTTCATTAGTTTGAACCCTCCGGAATTCTTTGGATCAAAGCCGGATGAGGACCCTCAAAATTTCATTGATGGTATGTTGAGTACGCTTCGGTTCATACATGCTTCGAACACCGAAAAGATGGAGTTAGCATCCTATAGATTGAGGGATGTTGCGGTTCATTGGTATATGGTTTGGATGGCTTCACGGGGAGCCAATGCACCTCCTCCGATATGGCAAGAATTTGTAGATGCTTTTCTCCGACATTATTTGCCTCCGGAAGTTCGGCGAGCTAGAGCCGACAAGTTCTTAAATTTGAGGCAAGGGAGCATGAGTGCTCTAGAGTATAGTCTCCGCTTCAATTCTTTGGCTAGGTATGCTTCGGCCATGGTAGCGGATATGGGTGATCGAGTGCACCGATTTGTGAAAGGCCTAGGGCCACATTTGATGGATAGGTGCTTGACTGCGTCCCTTCAGGACAATATGGATATTTCACGCATCCAAGCCCATGCTCAGAATTTAGAAGAAAGCCTACAACAACAAAGAAGTGAGCGTGAGCATGATAGAGGGCATAAGAAGAGGGCTAGATCTTCGGGTCCGATGAGTGAGTATAGAGGTGGGCATCGACAACAGTTTTTGAGGCATTCAGGCCATTCTATGATTAGTGTGCCTCCACGGTTTTCAGGAAAGAGATTTGATAGATCTACTCATCCCGGGCCGAGCCAGAGCTTTTCGGGATCTCAGTTCAGAGGTGATTCGGGTCAGGCGAGGCCACACGTACCACGATGTTCTCAGTGCGGGAAGTTACATTGGGGTCAGTGTAGACTGGGTTCAGAGGTTTGCTATTCATGTGGTCGGCCAGGCCATATTATGCTTGATTGCCCCTCAGTTGGTGGTAGAGGTAGGACCCAGGCCTTCGGGGTCGATGGCGGATCTTCATTTTCTATACGCCCCATGGGGACCGGGGTTCACATGCGCCGGTCGGCCATGGTAGAGGCGGAAGGGAGAGTCCCCGATTAGCGATCCTCAAGACCGTATTTATGCTTTGGCTGGACGCCAAGATCTTGAGTCTTCTCCTGATGTGGTTACAGGTATATTATCGGTATTTTCTCATGATGTATATGCTTTGATAGATCCGAGCTCCACATTGTCATATGTTACTCCATATATTGCAGGTCGGTTTAGAGTCAAACCGAAGTCGATCAAACCTTTTGAGGTGTCCACACCCGTTGGTGAATCGGTAATAGCTAGCCGAGTATATAGAAATTGTGTAATTGTGATTTGTGATCGTTGTACTATGATTGACTTGCATGAGTTAAAAATGGTGAATTTTGATGTTATTATGGGCATGGATTGGTTGGCTTCTTGCTACGCCAATGTTGATTGTAAAATGAAAATGGTTCGCTTCCAATTTCCGGAAGAACCAGTTTTAGAATGGAAAGGAAATACGGCATCACCAAAGGGTAGGTTTATTTCCTATCTAAAGGCAAGGAACATGATCACAAAAGGTTTCATTTATCATCTAGTTTGGGTTCAAGATGTAGAGGCTGAACCGCTGACTCTTCAGTCAGTTCCCGTAGTAAATGAATTTTCGGATGTGTTCCCGGAAGAGCTCCCAGGCCTCCCTCCCGAGCGGGAGATTGATTTTGCTATTGATGTGTTGCCAGACACTAAGCCTATATCTATTCCTCCTTATAGAATGGCTCCCGCAGAGTTGAAGGAGCAATTGAAAGACTTGCTTGAGAAAGGCTTTATTTTTGACCAATCACAGGGTACCAAATGGTTTTCAAAGATAGATTTGAGATCCGGGTATCATCAAGTGAGAGTGAGGGAGAAAGATATCCCTAAGACAGCCTTCAGAACAAGATATGGCCATTTTGAGTTCCGGTTAATGTCATTTGGGCTAACTAATGCACCGGCAGTGTTCATGGATTTGATGAACGATGTGTTCAGGCCCTTTCTAGATTTGTTCGTGATTGTGTTCATCGATGACATCTTGGTGTATTCTAGATCTGAGGCAGAACATGCGGATCATTTGCGTACTGTCCTTAGAGTTCTTCGAACTCGAGAGTTGTTTGCGAAATTTTCTAAGTGTGAGTTTTGGTTGAACTCAGTGACATTCCTGGGGCACATTGTTTCAGTCGATGGTATTCGAGTAGATAGCCAAAAGATTGAGGCCGTGAAGACTTGGCCAAGGCCCACAACTCCTACGGAAGTTCGAAGCTTTCTGGGCTTAGCAGGATATTACAGGAGATTTGTAGAAGGTTTTTCCTCTATTTCTGCACCACTCACAAAGCTAACCCAGAAATCAGCAAAGTTTTAATGGACAGATGCTTGTGAACATAGTTTCCAAGAGCTAAAAGATAGATTGACTTCTGCACCAGTCCTGACACTTCCAGAAGGATTGGAAGGTTATGTTGTTTATTGCGATGCTTCAGGCGTTGGGCTAGGCTGTGTATTGATGCAACATGGCAAGGTGATTGCGTATGCTTCAAGGCAATTACGGAAACATGAGAAGAATTATCCAACCCATGATCTAGAATTTGTTGCAGTGATTCATGCATTAAAGATGTGGAGACATTATTTATATAGTGTTCATGTAGATATTTACACAGATCATAAGAGCCTTCAGTATATCTTCAAGCAGAAAGAGTTGAATTTGCGGCAACGACGATGGTTGGAGTTGCTAAAAGATTATGATATTGATATTCTATATCACCCCGGAAAGGAAAATGTTATGGCTGACGCTCTTAGCCGCAGATCTATGTGAAGTTTGTGTGATGTACAACCAGAGAAAAGAGAGATGGCTCGTGAGCTCCAGCAGTTGGCTAGTCTAGGAGTCCGAATAGTGGACTTAGGTAGCAGGGGAACTACCATTCAGGATTCCGCAGTCTCATTGCTAGTAGTGGAAGTGAAGGAGTGACAATACGAAGACCCCATGCTAGTGCATTACAGAGATACACTCCCTCAGAAAGAGGAGTCATCATTTGACATTGCAGGAGATGGAGTTCTCCGATGTCGAGGCAGATTATGTGTTCCTAATGTGGCAGGTTTACGCCACCAAATATTGAGAGGAGCTCATTGTTCCCGTTATTCTATCCACCCCGGAGCAACAAAAATGTATCATGATCTTAAGTCTATATATTGGTGGAATGGGATGAAGAAAGATATAGCAGAATTTGTAACTCAATGTCCCAATTGTCAATAAGTGAAAATCAAGCACCAAAAGCCGGGCGGATTGTTGCAAGCTATAGAAATCCCAACTTGTAAGTGGGAAGTGATTAACATGGACTTTATTATAGGCTTACCCCGTTCTCGACATAAGTATGATTCCATATGGGTGATTGTGGATAGACTCACGAAGTCAGCTCATTTCTTACTAGTCAGAACGACGTATGTAGCAGGAGATTATGCAAAGCTCTGTGTTAAAGAGATAGTGCGACTTCATGGTGTTCCAAAGATCTATTATCTCGCACGAGGAACCCGGTTTTTATGGCTAATTTCTCAAGTCCTTCCAAGAGGGTTTGGGACTCATGTGAGCCTTAGCACGACGTTTCATCCATAGATCGATGGACAAGCCGAACGTACCATTCAGACTCTTGAGGATATGTTACGGGCATGTATGTTAGATTTTCGAGGTAATTGGGATGATCACTTGCCACTCATTGAATTTTCTTACAATAATAGTTATCATTCTAGCATCCAAATGGCACCGTATGAGGCTTTATATGGGCGAAAATGTAGATCCCTAATTGGGTGGTTTGAAGTAGGAGAGACTAAATTGATAGGGCCAGACTTGGTCCAGCAAGCCATAGAGAAAGTTAAGCTCATACAAGATCGGTTGTTAGCACCCAAAGTCGTCAAAAGTCCTATGCGGATAATCGTCGAAGGGACTTAGAGTTCCAAGTTAAAGATTGGGTATTCTTGAAAGTGTCACCAATGAAGGGCGTTATGAGATTTGGTAAAAAGGGGAAGTTGAGTCCCCGGTACATTGGGCCTTATGAAATTGTGCACAAGGTAGGCAAAGTCGCTTACGAATTAGATCTACCTCCTGATTTGGAGTCAGTTCATCCAGTTTTCCATGTCTCGATGCTTCGTAAATGTGTTGGAGATCCTACCTGGATCGTCCCAGTAAATGATGTTCAAGTGACAGAAAAGTTAACTTATGAAGAAATACCCAATGCCATATTAGATAGGCAAGTACGGAGGCTTAGAAACAAAGAAGTGGCCTCAGTTAAGATTTTGTGGAGAAACAATAACCGAGAAGAAATGACATGGGAAGCGGAAGAAATAATGAAATCCAAGTACCCACATTTATTTCTGCCCCCGGAAGAGGGCCAAGATGAGACATCAAGATCATAAGGTATGTATGTTTTCCTTTTTATGCTTTTGGGTCGTGTGTGGCCAAATTCTATTGCTATTGTGTCATGGCCCTGTGAGGCATTGTTATTATGGGTTGTTGTGACAGGATGGTAGTGCCATATTATAGGAGAAACTCTGGCAAAATTTTTGTGGAATTCCCGAGTGCTTAACATTCGAGGACGAATGCTCTTAAGGGGGGAAGAATGTTACACCTTGAAAAATTTTCCGTTGATGCATAGTGAATGGGCAAACGAAGAGCACAAAGTATATAGTGTTTCGACAAGTAAGAAATAGCATTTGATGACCCTAAGTAAGATTTCAAAGACATTCGATGTTAGACGAGAAAGTTGCCAAGAGAAGGCAAGGCATACGATAGGTATCGGACGAGAATTATGAGTAACAAGTTGATGACGACATAATGATGTTTTGGGGAAGAGCTATAACGTCCCTTGGATTGTTAATGAAGTGATAAACAAGTGTTAAGAAGGTTCCATAAGGATTTTAGATCAAACGAAGTGACGAGAACAAGATCAGTGGACTGATGGGTTATACAGCTCATTATATGGACCGTATAATGTTATACCGACCGTATAATGGACCGTAGAACCATCACAGTGAAGGTCCCTCACTGGTGGGATTATACGGTCAGTTATACGGACCGTATAAATTTATACGGACCGTATAATGGACCGTATAATGGTCACAGAGGCTAGAGTTTGAAGGTCCCATTTCACGGTCACTTATACGGACCGTATAAGTTTATACGGACCGTATAAGTGTCCGTATAATGTCCAGACAGATTAGATTACTGAGTTATTAAAAAGGGGACCAAGTTCATTATTTTATTTCCACATTTCACTCCTTCTCTCTAGAACTCTCTAGAACATTTCTCCCACACAAATTCAAGAGATATTAGTGATCATCTACATCAAACTAAGTGAATCAAGTGTAAGAAACCCATTAAAGTTCATCCAAAACAAGAAGTCCAAGTGAAGGTGAAACTAGGGTTTTTCTCAAGTGAAGTGCTTGCACCCAAGGTTCATTCCTACACCATCTAATGTAAGTTTTATAACATTTCCTTGTTGTTTAAGGTATTTGAAAGTTGAAACACTTGGATTAAATAAGGAAATAGGAAATGGGTCATGAATGTGGGAATAGTGTCACTTTTGAGTAAATGTTTGGATTGAGTTATGATTCTTGATACATTATGAGTATAATCATGTTATAAATGATATTGAGAGCATGGAATAGACCTTGTATATGAATGAACGAAATTGTGTGATATGACCATGAATATGGATGAATTGAAGTGAATTGAGAAGTAAGGATAATGTAGTTGAATAAAGGCTATTGTGATGATATTGTGAATATTATTATTGATGTTTGGGAGTTGATATATGGTACGGAGGAAGTCGTATAAATAAAGGAGATGCTGTCCAATTTTCCCTAGCTTTAGTCATAAATGCTAAGCTATCAATTCTCTAATGTTAGTATGCACTCTAATGAAGGTAGAAACGTGAGCATTGAAGAAGCACGTGCAAGTGATAGAATAGTTGAACGGAAAGGTATGTAAGGCTAACCCTTCTTTCATAAGACATGGTTCTTTGGCCAAATATCTATTCTTCTATGAGCCTACGATATTTTTCAATGATCTTATCTCTAAAAGCTACTAAGCTTATGATTCTCGATATGATACGATTGTACTAAGTTCCTTATACGACGAGTAATCCTCTAAGGATAGAATGTAATGAATGACGATAGTAAAAAGGCTAAAGATGCTTATGAGCTTATATGTATATGTGCCCATGTGTGGCTATTATGAAACCCCGAGCTTATATGGCCGGGTAGAATATAGTAGATATGTATATATGTAATGCGCGCGCACCACTGCAGTTGGGTACGGATAACCCTGAGCCTTGGTAGGGCCAGGTACGTATGACCCTGAGCCTTGGTAGGGCTAGGTATGTGAAACACCGAACCTTCGTGGTCGGGTATGCTATATAAATGCTGTGTATATGACATCAATATGAGTACGAATATGTTAAGTATATGTAAAGGCTATGTAAAGAATATGTATATGCAATGTAAATGAGATGTAAATGATATGAACATGAGTATGAATGGAAATATGAATACGAATACGAAAATGGACACGAAAGGTAAATGAGTACGGATATGGATGTATGTACATGGATACGCAATAGAAATGGAATGTCCCCATGGGAAGCAAGTAAGTGCTATGATGATGATACTATTATCTCCCATCCTATGTTATTCCATACGTTATCTATTATGCTTTCATATTGATATTGATCATGCTTTACATTCTTCGTACTGACGTCCTTTTGTTTGTGGACGCTGCGTCATGCCCGCAGGTGGCCAGGGAGATAGACTTGATCCATAGCTTCATTATTCAGGGATTACATAGCGGGGCTCCATTTCATTCGGAGCTACAGCTTTTGGTATAGCTTCTTTTGTGTACATACTTATGGGCACGGCGGGGTCCTGTCCCACCTATATGATATGGCGTATCCTTCTTAGAGGCTCGTAGACATGTGTATATGGTTAGATATGTTTGGCCTTGTTGGCCTATATTTTGGTATATTATTTTGTCAAGCCTCGTCGGCTTATGTACATTTATTTGGGCATAGTTGTTAATGTTGGCATAAATGAATTGTCGCCCAATGATATTAGAATGATGATGAATGAAATGCATGTTTTAGCTAAGTGGCTCACCTAAATGGAATGTGAAAGTATGTTAAGAGGTGCCCGGGTAGGTTAGCACCGGGTGCCCATCGCAGCCCTCCGGTTGGGTCGTGACAAGAATCTACAAATCTGGAAGTAACAATACTACATCAATAGTCTCAATATGTCTCAAAATATCAAATATGACATAAATAAAGGAAGAATTTTCGAGGCGGCGAACGTCCTCATGCTCACCCCGTAAGACTCTAAACAAGAACCCTTGAACTACTATCACCGTGAGGAGTAGAGGTCGAACCCACCTGGAACTCTGCATTCATAAAAGAATGCAAAGAAGTGCAAGTCAGTAGAAACAACGAGTACTGGTAGGTATCATAGGCCGACTAAGACTAGCTAACGTATATAAAGACAACAAAGCAAGATAAACACATAAGCCAACAAGTACAAGTCAACAATAAGCTATATCCACGGTACAAGTCATCACCTAAGTTGTAGTATCTAAACCCAAATGTGCCACGTCTCAGTATAGCAATCCGAATCAGTACATCATACTACTATCACAACAATCAACAGTAATCAAGATACAATGCAATACAATAATGTATGTAGGATGAATGCAATACACATGCAGCTTTGTACAACATGTCCCGGACGAAATGACTCCACGTCTCGGCGATAATGACCCATAGGGGAACCGCGAAGTCCATGTACCACTCGCTCCGAAATATGACCTCGGATCACGAGCACACTCTCACTATCCCGGCAAAGACCTCGGGCATCAGACACTCCATCATTCCCAGCAAGAAACCTTGGGCAACGAATACTCATCTCTCTTTTACGCTCTCCGACAGAAATCTCGGAGGCTACACACTCTCACATATCATTATCAGTACCAGAACCATGCATATCTCAGTGTATCATGGAAATGAGTATGAGTATGATGAAATATGATATCAACAACCAATGTAATCCGAAACAGTACCACACATGGCACGCAAGTAACATCAATAGTAAGGCTACACAATAAGCATCAATGAATCACCTTCTCATCTCAGTATCGAACGAGTAAGTATCGCAATATCAAATCCATGATATATCACTAGCCACAATTGTCAATGTCTCAATATGTCAACGAACCAACAAGTAAATAGATCAAGATGAGTCAACAACACAATGGGGTGGCTAGCCCCAAATCATACAACAAGGCCCAACCTAAGACAATATCCATCCCAACTTCGTACCCGAAGGCTTACATGCATTCTCCGATAATATCATCTAAACATATGCTTCGCTAATCGAAGTCTCACCATAAGGTATACCGTAACCTACTTGGAAGGCCGAATATCAAGGTCTCCATCAATCACTCCTTAGTCTTTCCTTTCCTTTGAGCCTCGAGATAATGAAAGTCTAACATATCCGAATCATGGAACTAGAACCAAGAAGAACATCAATCAAACCCTACTTCTATTCAAGACCCAAATCCCCAACTTATTCAAGACCCAAATTTGGGTATAAACCCTAACCTCCAATCCCATAATTTAGCCACTAATTAGGAAGAATCATGCAATAATAGGTTCTAATCATCAATTCCATGCTTACTAGAGCCAGCCCAACCCATAAATCATGATTTAGAAGCCTAGAAAGAAGAACTCATGGAACCCTCTATTAAATCCTCAAATACTTAATGAACTATCATGATAAAGGAATTATAAGGCGATTAGGGACCATGGAATAGTAAAGGAAATAGAAGAACTTACCACCAAGAGTTTCTCCTAAGAATCACCTTGAAAAGCTCCAAAGTTGAAATAATAAAGAATGAAGGAATTAGGGCTTTTAATGCGTAGTTAAGGAAATTATCAGCCTGATACCGCTTCTGCGACAGCGGGACCGCTGCGGCGGTCCCGCCTCGTCTATCTCTCAGGTCGCTGCAGTCAGTCACCACAACACTAGGTCACTGTAGTTGCAACCCTACCGCAATAGCAAGAAATGGCCCCGATGGAAATGGTGCGGCGCGCATAGCGGCACCGAACCGAATCCCCCAAATAATCACAATCTCAATCCCGAAATCCCGACTGTTACCCGAGGCCATCTGCTCACATACCATATACACATACACACATAAAAACACGCTACGAACGCACTCATGGCCTCAAAATTCCCAACGAAGGTCTCATTGATCGTGTCAACCCCCAATACCTCAATATCAACTTCCCAACCGAAGTCCCAAAATGCACCCGAGTGCTTTGGCAACCAAACCAATTATACGCACTAGTTTTAAAAGACCATCCGAACCTTTCAAAATCAACGAATTCCCGAAAAAGGTCCGTTTACCCAAAATTCAACTTTGAGTCAATTGTTTTTCGGTTTAAGCCTAATTTTCCCTAAAAGTCACCCAATTCAAATCCAACACCTCAAAAAGCGTGTCAACGGTCCCCTTGGGTCAAGTGTGAGCTAAACAAGTTTAGGAAAAGTTCAAAAGTGTCGAAAAGACTATAATGACAAAATGGGTCATTACATCAGATACCAATTAAACCATCGCTCGTCCTCGTGCGACGAAGGGAAAAGAACGCAGAAGTACCTGAATCGACAAACAACTGAGGATATCGGCTACGCATATCGGACTCGCATATCCCAAGTAGTCTCCTCAACAGGACGATGCTTCCATTGCACCTTCACAGAAGCAATCTCGTTAGACCTCAGCTTTCGAACCTCCCTATCTAAAATTGCAATAGGCTCCTCCTCATAAGTCAAATTCTCATCAAGCAATATCGAGTCCCAATGAACAATATAAGTACCATGGGTATGGTACTTCTTCAGGATAGATACATGGAAAACTAGATGAACGCCTGCCAAACTTGGCGGTAAGGCTAACTCATAAGCAATATCGCGGTATGAATCTCAAATGGTCAATATACCTTGGACTCAACTTACCTCTCTTCCCAAATCTCATAACACCCTTCATGGATGAAATTTTCAATAGAATCTAATCACCAACGGCGAACTCTAAATCTCTGACCTTCCGGTCTGCATACATCTTCTGCCGACTCTGAGCTGCCAAAAGCTTGGCCTGAAGGGCCCTCACTCTCTCAACAGATCCGTACCCCAAGGTCGAACATCAAATGCATCAAACTAACCCATCGGAGATCTACATCTTCTACCATACAAAGCCTCAAAAGGCGCCATGTTGGTACTCGAGTGATAACTGTTGTTATACGTAAACTTTGCCAACGGTAAGTGCTGATCCCAATGACCACCAAAGTCAATAACGCAAGCTCTCAACATATCCTCGAGCACTTGAATTGTCCACTCAGACTGCCCATCGGTCAGGGGGTGGAAAGCTGTACTAAGATCCAATCGGGTACCCAACTCATCATGGAAGCCCTCCAGAAATGGAAAGTGAAGATAGTACCCTGATCAGATATGATAGAAATAGGAACCCCATGCAATCTCATATTATCACAAATATATAACTTGGCTAACTTCTCCGTGGTATAGAAAATCTAAACTGGAATGAAATGAGCAGACTCAGTCAACCGATCAACTATCACCCAAATCAAATCAAACTTACCCAAGGTCTTTGGAAGACCCACAATGAAAGCCATGGAAATCCTCTCCCGCTTCCTCTCGGGAATGGGCAACCTCTCAAGTATACCACCGGGTCGCTGGTGCTCATACTTAACTTGCTGACAATTACCACACTTAGCCACGAAATCAGCTATATCCCTCTTCATACAACGCCACCAATAGTGTTTCCTCAAATCACGATACATCTTATCTCCCCCGGATGAATGAAAGAGTTTATCAGTCGCACAGATATTCAAAGTCTTTAAATACTCATTTCCTCTATTTACCTTTTTCAATTGAAGATTTTGTCTATTCCCTCTTCTATACTGACCTTATCTTTTGGTCAACCCAATTTGGTTTCTCCTTTTAATACCATCGTAAGTCGATGCACTTTCACATCTATTTTCCATAACCAGCTCCTTTATTTTCCCAACTCATACTGTTCTGTAGTCTTTCTTTACTAGGTGGCTGTACCATAGTCTGGCGTCATAGTTATTCCAATATCTTATCGATCCATGTCCCTTTCTTATCTTCCCTTTTGATACCTAGCTTGTTCCTAATTATACATATCCCTCGTACATTCATCCTATTTCCTTTATGATCGAATTTCTGTACTCCTTATTAAGACTCTCGTCACATGCTATTGATGTTTTGACTCTTATCCAGACTTATTAGCTTATAAACCTTCCTCTTGTCCTTGATGGTTATACAACTTCCTTTAACCAATTCATTAGTGCACTTTTCTTACTTTCACTCTTAGGGTCTTTCTTGACTTCCCTTGCTCATAAAGTGTTCTTCCCCATTCGCCATTCTAGAGCATTGGCCCTAGAATTTGTAGGATATTCCATTAGAAGTACGAATCCTTTCTACTCCTAAAATCGTATTTTAGAGGGGGGGGGGGGTTTCCATTTTAAAGGTGAACGCATCAATATGGCTTCATATTTATTCTTTCGGATGTACCTTAAAAGTGAGAAATCCCTTAACACCTTTCATAAAACCTGATTATTCTTTCTCAGGTTATATCCATACCCATCGTTATTATACTTCAATCTTGCTTATCAAGATCGGTTTCCAGGATCTTCGCATTCGTCCTGTATCACACATTGCCATACTCTATCCTTCCTGCTTACTCACTTTGAAAATTTATCCGAATGGCTCTTTGCTCCCACCGCCGCCTTAACCCTTATCTCGGAAACATTAGTTGACCTTTACTAGCAACATACTTCCCATGCCTACACCTCTCTTCTTTCTTATGATATCATAGTCTTCCTCTTACACTTAAGTACACATATTCTTCTTCTCCCTGATATTGTTGCATCATGATTATCTAACTTTAACGTTTGGAGAAAACAATATCAATCTGCCCTGTAGCACCAGCTACCTTCACTTCAATACCCAACTCAATCAATACCTTTAGCACATCACAAGATCGATCATACGGGCACGCACAATATTTAATGTGGCCACACATGAGTTATCGTTTACCTCACTTATTAGTACCTCACTTATGAAATATCCCAATGCTATTTAAAATTGTCCTGAATTTGTGGCTTTAATACATATCTCCTCCTTTTGCCTAGCTAGCCAAACTCATACCTCACGTTCATTTAAAATTCCAACTCATATGCTCCTAATTTCCCTCGGCTATTCTGGTTTCTCATATTTTCGTATGTCTGAATCTGTAGGACTTCTTAGCATATTTTCTAAGTCCTGATTATGAGCCTCTAGTAATATAGACTTAATGAATGATCTCCACGCGAACACCTATTCTTCTTCCCTTTTTATTCATAAGCCGACATCGCTCTTATTTTTCTACCGTTAAGTGACCTTCACCACATCTCTTTGAAAAATCAAGGTGAACCTTCTTATAAGGATCACATCCGTCCTTTTTATTGCTGCATGGTCTTTTATCACATACCTTTAAAAACCAATTTGGAGTTCCATTGGTAAATCCAAATAAGGCTCTATAATGCATTCCCCCAAGGTTGGAAAAGTCCTATACTTCCCTGGTTGGATAAATACTATCGTAACCTTCGAAACTTCCAATATCTATCAAATTTCCATAACCACAAGTCAACACACGCGACTGCTTTTCATTCCTAGTCCCGGGGTTCCTAATGGTAGCAAAAATGTCTTGGTAACGATTACTCATAAATGGTTCAATTATTGGTTTCTTTAAAATTCCTAGTTGTCGATCATTAAATGACATCCCATAATAACCACACATAACATAAATAGTTTCAATAAGATAATTTGTATACCTGTAACCGGCCTATCCTGGTCCTGGTCTTAGGGACAGTAAAGTGAAATATCCCTCTCATCATCCCCCCACCATTTACTCGTCTGACCATCTTCATCTCCCCCATCATAGTCCGATGGATACGAATACTCTGGCAACTCCTGATTGACTGAAGGCCAAAATAGAGGGATAGAATACTCCGTAACACTTACGTTTGTGGCTGCTCTGACGTAATGCTCAGTCATAGAAGAAACTGGAGGGGCCAAATCTGGTGTAGCCACAGGAGCCTCCTGCTCCACTGGTGTCTCATACGAACCCTCAAACGGGTCCGTCTCATAGTTATCCTCTGACGGATCCTCCTCTATAGAAGTCACAGGCTCTGGGGAAATCATCTCAATATCCTCAGAAGGATCTGTCTCAATGAGTAACTAAGACCCCTCCTAATCTGTCCTGGTTCCCGTGGTCCGGAGTCTACCTTGGGGGCCTTTCTTGCACCCCCACTACCAGAAGCCGACCTCTTCATCTATACCAATCTGCACTTACCTACAGGAAAAGAGGGTCAAGAATGATCTTTACTAGACTATGGCTATATTGCAAAATCTAAGATAGAAAGAAAGGTCAATCATTCCTAAATGCCCCACAGCTTCCTGTTTATAAGTGTGGCGCGCTTCACACCCATAAACAAGAATCTACTGGGCACGGTCTGTAAACAACCCTAGGATAGAACCGCTCTGATACCAAGTTTGTCACGCCCCAAAATTTGGAGTGGTGTGACCGACACTCGATGCCAACTTGGCCCGAGCGAACCACTCTAAATCTGAAACTCTAGGGAGTAACCCCCAGCTTAATCCGATAAGGCTTACTGGCACACAGACAATACCAAGAAGCTGGCGAGGCTGCAACCTAGATATATATATAAATACTGACCATCTCATCTGAACTGGGCACACACACTCCCAAGATATATATACACAACTGAGTAAGCCGACGAGGCTGCTATGTATGATATACAATATAAATGAGAGCCGACAAGGCTACATAACATCCCAACTATAAACAACTGTCTACAGATCTCTATGGAGCACGAACTGTAGAAAGGACAGGATAAAGCCCTGCCATACCCATATATACATGTCAAAATAGCATACCAAAAAGGACTGCAGCTACGAGCCAAGTGGAGCGCACCGACTGCAGCTAAGTGGAAGGCCAACTGAGCTGGATCGCCTGTTTGGCAACCTGAACCTGCGGGCATGAACGTAACACCCCAAAGCAAAAGGGACGTCAGGACGAAACAACGTACCGAGTATGTAAGGCAACAAACAACTGAAACTGAAATTGAACTGAAAATCTAATAATCTGGAGGCCAAAGAATGCTCTGAATATCTCACCTAACCTCGTCTCATATGAAATGCAATATAATACTATTATATATCTCACCGACCAAGTGGCCGTGCAACCGAAAAAATCTCACCGACCCGTCGGCCGGATAATCGTCTCACCGACCCGTCGGCCGGGCATTTTTTGTCTTCGACCTATAGGCCGGGCATATTCGTTTTCACCGACCAAGTGGCCGTTAAAGAAAATGCATATATATATATATATATATATATATATATATATATATATATATATATATATATATATATATATATATATATATATATATGGCATATTCGTTTCACGACCAAGTGGCCGGATAAAGAAAATGCATATATATATATATATATATATATATATATATATATATATATATATATATCATGCTTGTGCTGAAAAATACCGACTCTGTGATATGTCTCTTCTATATCTCCGTGAACTCAAAGACATAGGGAGGGAATATGGCCCCTCAGAAAGAATAACATAACCTTCGAAAACTATGCAACAATATGACAAGCTCTACTCTGACAAATCTCTAGTCTTAAGGTTCGTTACGCTCTTATTATATATGGAATCATGCCAAGAAAAGAAGGAATAGCCTTAACATACCTGTTCGGTCTTCTACTACTTAACGCTTATCCTCCCCAGCTCCAAAATCTACATTCAAGGGAATTCATAATATTGTTAGGCTTATCGTCATATGCTTATCCTAAGTCTTCAAATGAAATTCTCTTATAATTTATCGAAATTCGGGCAACATCTCCCCTGTTTATATCCCTATCCCGAAATCACAATACCAATAACCAACAACAACTATAACAACACTAACATCAACAACATCATCATCAATACCTACTCAATAAAACATCCCACATGATGTTTATTCAATTTCTAAACCAACTAGTTCATTATACAACCATTTAATAGCTCTATCCCCGTAAATAAACCCAAATCATTATTAATAAGGAAAGATTCATGCCTTGTTCTTACTAGAATAGCAATACCTTCAATATTTACTTTGAATCCAGTCCAAAATCCACCATAAAATGATACTATCATTACCGCCATACGTCACCCGAGCCTCGATTAATATGCTGCCGCTCAAAATAACTTTAATCCCTCAATTTTTATGACACACGCACCCCTATTTATGTGCTGAGCTTTTTGGGGAAATATTTTTGATGAAAAACGGGGGTTTTGGCCCTTATATAGTGTGTTGAAGTCGATTGCCACCAACTCAAAATTACCTCTGCGCGATCGCGCTGGGAAGTGGCACATTCCCGCTGGGTTGCCTGACGACCCTTCTACGCGTTCGAGCCTAGTGGTAGCGCATTCGCGCTGACCAAATCTATGACCTGTCAGCTCGACTTGTAACGTCCATAACTCTTTACTCTGATGTCGTATCGACGAGCGGTTTGTTGCGTTGGAAACTAGACTTCATGAACTTCAGCTTAGCAGGTGGGTTTCCTTAAAAAATCTTCATATTCTAGAAGATATTCTTTCCCCAAGTTGGTTCATACTTTGTTGTTCAAAGTAACACTCATCTTCTTCCAAAGTCATACTAACTCAACTTCTTCAACTCATTTCCTTATAAGACCTCCTGATATTCCTTATGTGCATCTTTTACTTCTAGAATATACTCAATAATACCCCAATCCTTATATTCCCAAGTTGTTTTACTTAGCCATAGCTTAACATACTTATGTTACAATTTGAGAAGGGCTTTCCTAAAAGTACGAGGTGTAACAGTGGCAAACTTAACAGACCAAAACTGTTAAGTGCATATTTAAGGGACTACTTTGAACCTGCTCTCTAACAGACCATTTTTGCTAATGTGTGGCAAACTTAAAAGGCCAAAACTGTTAAGTGCAAACTTAAGGGACTATTTTGAACTTACCTCAGACATAAGGAACCATTTATATCGTTATCTCTCCCTAATTATATAGGCAATCAATTTTTAAAATTCTGTTTAGTGACCTACAAAAATATTTTAAGGCAAATTCGCCCCCATCATCGACGGGCTATTCTTGCCAGTAAAGAATGGGAAAATAGACAAAGGATAATATAACACTAGTCAAGGCATTTTGATGGTTTTAACTTTTTTGTGTCGCCCCATTATGTAGTGTAATGCGAATTCCTTTCGATTTATAATAACATTAAGAAATAGATAAATCATGATTCTTCTTCCTCATGTGCGTTTTATTTTAATTTTGGGCTGAAATTAGTAGTTCTTCAGGTACTTTCCAGTTGTTAAGATGCTTATGGAATTCAAGCCGAGTTTCTACAGTTAGGTAAAACATTGAAAGGTATTAACTGGTCAATTTATGTTTGAGCTATTATGGTTATCTATATATATATATTTTGATATATGTATTCTTGGTATAGAATTTATAGCATTAATTATTAGTTCTACCTTTGGGTTTTTATAATCTCTTATATCACACGTTAACTCCATTGTTTGAACTTGTTCAAAATTGACTATATTTGGGATTTCAGTTGTGTTCTCATTGTCGTCTAATGTCGTATGTATTAGAACTGTTGACACTTGCGGAGTGCCTGCCTTTGAACGGGTTCTTGATGTTTCGACAATGTAGAAATAAACATTCTAAAGATGTCACTATAGTGACTGGTTAGATGCATCTTTCTTGTTTCTTTTGTCTTGGTTGTGGGTTAGGGATAGAATGTGAGGGGAGTCAACCTTTCGATTTGGGTACCACTATGTTGATCATGATCCATTGAACACTAAAGTTTGGGTTGCGTTTTATTGATGCCTATCAGTAGGATTATGTCTGTAAAAAAAATAGTCAGGGATTTTCCAATTTGGGGCTTAGTTGAATTATATGCTTAGTTAGGAAAACCAATTATAGTTGGGAAACAAATAGGCTGCATTTATTACTTTTCCAATGTGTAATCTAGTAATTAGATTTCCCTCTAAACCTCTTATAAAGAACATAGATTTAGTTGAAAACACAAACTATCCGTCCTTGTTGAAGACACAAAAAATTCTGCCTCCTTTGAAAAGAAAAAAAATGGTAAATAACATTAACGATTGGACATGGGTGTTTGCCCTTGAGGTGCCGACTCTGTCTTCTGAAAGGCCTCAATCACATCGAAAGGTGAAGCTTAATTCTAAAGGTACTGGCTATCCATGTTTTATTTGTTTGTATATTAGATGATTTTGATTTTTTTCTGAGGTTTGTTTCACATGAGTCCGGTGTCTTCACAATCTCATGATTTTATAGAACCTCTACAAAAGAACGAAAAGGATTATGGAGAATGGTTCTCTCTTTCTTTCTTTCTAGATATCTTGAGATCTAATCTTTTTCTTAACCGGTGAACTTATATATTTTTCTCATCCTCTTTATCAACCAAAAAGGAAAAAGGAAGAAAATTTGTCCTTCCCCCTCCCCCAGCCTTGATCGGTGAAAAAGAAAAGAAAAGTTAATTGAAAGCAAGCTGAATGTAGAGTCTGTATGGCCCAGCGATTTTGAGGCCAAAAAGCACTTTTTGGGTGCAAAAACATTTATTTTTTTCGAAAATTTGAGATGTTTGACCGACAAGTAAAAGTGCTTTTAATTAGAAGTAGAAGCAGTTTTCCTGCGATTGGGAGAAGCTAAAAATTTCTACTTCTTGAAAAAGCAGAACAAAAAAATTATTTTTTCAAGACAAAAATATACATTTAAATGTTCAAATAAAATTACAGTTACTTTATATTCTTGTTATAATTATCAAGTTGTATTTTTATATATTTTAACTTTTTGATAGCAGATATAATTCATTTCTTGTCCAAAGACATTTATTTTTCTTTTGATCTTCAAGAAACCTTATTACTCTTTTTGTACTTAGAAGAATGACAATGTTATTTTATTAGATGTCATTTTGTTTGATGTGCTAGGTTTTGTGTCTTTCTAGTTCGTAGAATAATATCAAATAACTTGGTTAATTATATTACTCCAACATCTTTAACGCACTTCCAAACTTTTATTATTATCATAATATGAATTATGAAACCTGCTTCGTCCTGAGTTTTATGTGTTTCTATTCCTCAGAGTAGCACCAAATAACTTGGTTAATTATACTACTACAATATCTTTAATGCACTTTCAAACTTTTATTATTACCATAATATGAACCCGGAAATCTACTTTTGTGCTAGGTTTTGCGTCTTTCTAGTCCTTGTAAAGAAAGTGGATATCAGAAGATTGATATAGGTATGTGACTTTTTGTGGTGGTGGTGGTGGCACGGTGGTGCAGTTCCCGGCCACTACGGGCGGCTAGGAGTAAATTTTTTATTTCTCCTAGGTCTCTAAAATTAATCTATAAATGACGTAGTATTATCCCTTTTATCCGCTAAACCAGTGGTTAAATGCGAAGTTATACAGGATAAAGAAGGAGTAGCATCAGTTGAGGACAAGATTAGGGAAGCGAGGCTGAGATGGTTCAGGCATGTGAAGAAGAGGTGCGAGGAGGCGCCAATGAGGAGGTGCGAGTGGTTGGCCATAATAGGGGATAGGAGAGGTAGAGGTAGGCCGAAGAATAATTGGGGGGACGAGATTAGATAGGACATAGTAAAGCTCCAGCCGAATAAGGACATGATCTTAGATAGGAAGGTATAGAGGTGAGGAGGTAAAAGGTGAGTAAGAAGTTGTGCCCTGCTCTAATCTTTTCCTTTTAGTAGTAGTACTCCATTAGCGCGTACTTTTTATGCTTTGATGTGTATTCCTATCTTTTGTTTCTTTTATTTTGTATCTTGCTATTTTAATGTCACTTAGCCAGAGCTCTTTCGGAAAGAACCTCTCTACCCCATAAAAGTAGGATAAGGTCTGCATGCATCCTACCCTCCCTAAACCCCACTTGTGGGACTACATCGGGTATGTTTTTGTTAACTTGGTTAAATATACTACTCCGACAGCTTTAGCGCACTTTTAAACTTCTATTATTATCAAAATATGGACTATGAAAGCTACTTTGTGCTAGATATTGTGTCTTTATATTCCTCAGGCTAACACCAAATAACTTGGTTAATTATACTACTGCAACAACTTTAACGCAATTTCAAACTTTTATTATTACAATAATATGAACCATGATACATATCGTGCTAGGGTTTTTGTTTTCCTATTTCTTAGAATATCATCATATAAACTGATTTATTATACTACTATAACATTTGTAATGCGTTTTCAAACCTCTATTATTATCAAAATATGAACCACGAAATCTATTTGCATGCAAGGTTTTATGTCTTTATATCCAAATAACCTGGTTAATTATACTACTCAAACATCTTTAACGCATTTTTTCAGCTTCTATTATTACCATAATATGGACTATGAAACCTATTTTCGTACTAGGTTCTGTCTTTCCAGTCAGTTGAATAAAATTAAATAATCTCATTAATTATATTTCTTCGACATCTTTAACGCACTTCCTAACTTTTATTATTACCATAATATGAATCACAAAACCTATTTTTGTGTCAGGGTTTGCGCCAATTTCCTCTTCACCTCCTCCGACAGAGAGAACTTATCAAGTTCCCGCAGCTGGCGCCAATGTTGCTGCTCCCCTCACCATCTCCGGCAATCCATCAGTTACTCCCATAAGTGTGGACCCTACTAGTTCAAATGAAACGGTGAAAAGAAAGCGCGGAAGGCCGAGAAAGTATGCTCCTGTTGGTTCCACGAACTCAGAGATAATATCTTCTCCATCAGAGGGTGTAGAAGGAGCTTCTGTTGTAAGTAAAAACGGAAGGGGGAGACCACCTAGTTCTGGGAGAAAACAACAATTGCCTAATTTAGGTAATATATCTCTGCACATGTATATTATTTAATTGTTGTCTTTTATTTTTAATCAAATAACCACTACTCTCTCCCGTTCAAAATAAGTGCCCACATATTTCACATTTCTTAAGAAAACACTAACTCCTGGAAAAAAAGTATTGGACTAAACTATCCTTAATTAATATTCCCTCCGATTAAAATAAGTGTCCACTTAGGCTTTTTATTATGGTTCAAAATAAGTGTCCACCAACAAAAGCAAGAAGGAATTAACTTCATTTTTCAGATCTGCACTCAAGGCAATAATAAGCAAGACTCTTACTAATTAAGGGTAACTTAGTCAAAACAAAAAGTTTTGCTAGGAGTTAGTGTTTTCTTAAGAAGTGTGAGAAAGGTTAAGTAGACACTTATTTTGAATCAGAGGAAGCAAGACTCTTGACTATTGATTGTCTAGAGTAAATAGGGGCAAATCAAGAAAAGTAAAGTTAATTCCTTCTTGATTATGTAAGTGAATAACATTTTCTGCTAGAACTTAGTTGTTATACCTCATATTTCACACGTTTGGGAACGTTGAGATAGTTTTGACAAGTTAAGGACAAGAGTATACTCTGGTCTTGTTTGAAACATAAGTTGGTTATGGAAACTGTGGATGTGGAAATATTGGGAAAGGCTAAGGGCAAAATTGGAATTTCCAAATTAATTGTTCTTGAAAATTTTTGTGTCTTTGGACCAAAAAAAAAAAAAAAAGAAAAGAAAAATCAATAAAGTGGCCGGCCATAGTGGACCCCACATGGGGGAGGTGGCTTGACAATATATTTGTCACATGATCATAGAAAATTCAAGAATATGAGAGAAAGAAGA